>NW_020291838.1:0-311687 GCF_003184835.1 Aspergillus costaricaensis CBS 115574
CCCCCCCCCAACTCTAACTGAAACCACTTGTGTGAACAGCGAGATGAAGCCTTCCAAATCTTCCCTTACCCCTGCATCGGCCAAATGCGCTTCCTAAGCTGCCACCTCTCCCGCCTTCCCTTTTACGACCACGTGCTCGCCCGCCTGCGCGCCTCCCCGGCCAATGGCTTCCTCGATGCAGGCTGCTGCGTCGGTCAAGAGCTCCGACATCTAGTCTACGCCGCCTCGATCCCGCCATCCCAGTTATACGGCTTTGATCTAGAAGCTGGGTTCTTCGAGCTCGGGTACAAGCTGTTCCGTGATAATGCGGAGACGTTCCCTGCTACGTTCGTGGGCGCGGATCTAGGTGTGTCGGACGAGGAATGGGAGAAGACCGAGATTGTGGCGAAGATGAGGGGGAAGATTGATATTATTTGGGCGGGCTCGTTGCTGCATTTCTGGGATTATGAGGGGCAGCTCCGTGGTGTGGAGCGGTTGATTGGGTTGACCAGGGGGGAGGTTGGGATGGTGGTTTGTGGGAGACAGATGGGGAGTACGGTGGCGGGCTTGTATGATTTGACTGGGTTGACGGAGAAGACGATGCTGCATTATCGGCATGATGTGGCGAGTTTTGAGCGTATGTGGAGGGATATTGGGGAGAAGACGGGGAGTAGGTGGGATGTGCAGGCGGAGTTGGAGGTTGGGGAGACGACGACTAATATGAGGAATAAGGCAAGGTTTATGGATGATAATGCCAGAGTTATTTGGTGGTGTGCAACGAGGGTGGAGTAGGAACTTTTCCTTGAGTGTGGGAATGGAGATGCTGACTACTATAACTAATAGTACTAATATGAATGAGAAGTGGGACCGGAGAATCAATTTCATGGTTAGTATGCTACTATTATGGTATCATATATATATAAATATGATTTCTACTGCCTTAGTACCTGATGTGCTTGTACAGTATCTACTACTTCATACTACCGGATATCCACATCCATCTTCACCATAATCCCATTCGCTGACACCACGCCTCCCCCCGGTGTCCGATCTTCCGGGTCCTTGGAGGCGCAGCTGGTGGTAAAGTGTCCCATATGCAGCCGTTCGGTGCTGCTGCCGGCTTCATCCTCGAGTCGCAAGCGTGCGGCCCGTGCTGCTGCTGAGGCGTGGCTATGATGGTACGTATTCCTGCTTGCGCCTCCGGCCGTCCAGCCCTTGTCTTGGCGACGCTTTTTGCTGAAGGCGACACGGAAGCCCGAGCCGATGGGCACCGCGGTCGCGCACACGATGGCCATGTTGAGCTGGATCACGTCCAGCAGCTCGAAGGGCGCGGCCGCGTAGGGGAAGTCCGAGTGCAGGCTCGTAGACTTGTAGAGAACGACGACGCGGGCGACCGCGGATACAATGGCACTGCGGAGTTGAATTAGTTCTATGGATAGATACAGAGTGGAATTTAGCCATGGAAGGGGGGGATTTACAGGAATCCGACTGAAAACACGATCATGAGCCCCGTTTTGCGGGCAAGCGGCATTTGCAGCGTAGCGATGGTGGCAATGGGCAGCACCAGGATCGCGACATCGGAGACCAGGTCCAGAATCAGCGGCAGGCCGTCGGCGGTGGTGGAGTTGTGGCAGCTACCATGCACGGTTGACTGCGGGTCGAAGCGATCCCAGTAGTAGCTGACGGGCACACACGAGAGCACATATGTGATGGTCGAGCCGATGCCCCACAGCACCGCGTATACCATGTTCGTCCACCAGAAGATGCGCAGCCAGATCTGCTGCACGATGAACAGCCGCCGGTAGTAGAGGAGCAGGGCAACCTTGGTGGCCAGCATCGAGGGCCCGTTGAAGGCGGCTGTGAGCCACACACACAGGAAGATCCACTTCATGCCCGACGGATCTTCGGATTCGACCCGGAAGAGGTGGTATCCCAATCCATAATGCACTGCGACGATTATGACAATTGAGACCACATTGGCAAAGAGCTAAAAGGCCGAGAAGAATGGTCAGTAAGCTTAGTTGAGTTCGTACATGCCGAGTGGCGGGCAAGGATAAATGAAAACGTACGACGGCCATGACTAGCAAATAGTCCTCCGGCATGGGGCGCTTCTGAATACACCATTGGGCCCAGATACGTAGCATCACGCCCATATTGCCAAGCACCAACATGGTGATACTGAGGCCTAACACCACCGGCTTGAGGGACTGCGACCACTCGGCCAGCTCCGCCGCGGTTAGCGCCGAAGAGCTGGTGGAGGGCGATGTAGACATTGTCGCCGACATGGGGGCACTGATCGTATCATCGATCAAAAAGATAAGAGAACGATAATAGATTAGGAGGACAATCTGTTTAGATTTTCAAGACCCTCCCAACAACCTCGAAAGAAAGAACCCTAAAAAAAAAAAAAAAAAAAAAAAAGAGACAGAGAGAGAAGGAAAAAGCCCATTGTCAGCGAGAAGGAATTCGGCCGCCGATAAATAATCCTCCCATCCTCCTGATGCTGGTCAGACTCGCCATGATGACAGGGATCCTGTGCTGGATGTTGCATTAGTTCCAATCTTCAACAAAAAAGGAAGAGGGGAAAGGGCCGGAGTCTAACAGGACACCCGGTCCACATTTCCGCCCCCTGCGTCGGTTCTGATTCCTGCACGAGTAAGATCCGTCAGGACTTGTTGGCCCCCATCGCTAGTATGCCTCGTCGACTAAGACAAGCAAAGTCAAGCCTCGTAAATCCGCAATGGCAGTGCTTAGCGCCGCAGCCCGCCCCTACAAATGCACCCAAGCGCCATGGGCAGTTTGGAAAAAAATCATCACCACCGAAATACTCTTTCATCATGCTACTGCATCCTGTTCCTTCACCGGACGCCTTGGGGCTGGGCAAAGACCCGGTTCGGAGCTATACGTCAGAAGTTGTCCCTGAGACCCTGCCCCCACACGAGGCCACCAGCCTGCTCGAGCTGCTGCAGCAAGCTGCAACCACTTCTGCGGGCATCACCTTCTACAAGACTTCGAGTCCACATTCAGAGGCTGCCGTGCGGGTCTCCTATCGGCAGCTGCTTGACCAGGCTCACCACGATGCGCATTGGCTGCAAACCTCGGTGCCAGGCCTGCAGCGGGACACGGTGTTCCTGTTGCATTTTGACACCCACGAGGAAAACATCCGCTGGTTCTGGGCCTGCACCCTCGCGGGCTATTTGTCATGTATTGTTCCCAAGCTTGCAGTTTCCACCGACCGTCGCATGGCCCAGGCCAAACACATTCTGCAGCTACTGGATGACCCCGTAGTGCTCACCAACAGCCGCATGGCATGTGCCTTTCAGGGCGTCGACACCCCGCGTTTGAATCGCGTGGATCAGCAATCCGCATTGACCTCCTCATCTGCCTCCACTCCGCTCCCGATGGTGGATCGCAACCAACGAGCCGATGATCTCGGAGCCCTAATGCTCACCTCTGGCAGCACCGGCTTCTCCAAAGCCGTGTGTCTCCGCCAGCCACAGATGCTAGCTGCTGCGGCCGGTAAAGCTGCGCACTGCAAGGCCACCTCTCAGGACGTTTACATGAGCTGGGTCGCGTTCGACCATGCCGTCAATCTGGTCGAGATGCACCTCCAGGCCATGCTGCTTGGGGCTGAGCAGATCCAGGTGGCTACTGACTGGATGGTGGCCGAGCCCCGCCGCTTCCTCGACCTGGTTGATCGGCATCGCATCTCCCTCACCTTTGCCCCCAACTTCTTCCTGGCCCTGCTGCGCGATCTCGTCTGTCACCCCACGCCGGAGCAGAAGGCGCAGCCCACCCCGACCTGGGACCTCTCGTGCCTGCGCTGTGTCTTCTCCGGCGGCGAGGCCACCGTGCGGCAGATGGCGGTGCAGCTTCTCCGTGCACTGGAGCCCTACGGCGCCCAGCCCTTTATCCGCTCCGGCTACGGCTTGACCGAGTCGTGTGCTGGCATGGCCTGGGACCTGGTCGACCACACCGTGGATGACCTCCTCCACAACACGGCGGGCGAGTTCATGTCCTGCGGTCGGCCCATCCCCGGTGTGGAGATGCGCGTGCTGCGGGAGACTGACCAGAGCGAGGCGGCCGCCGGCGAGGAGGGCATGCTGCAGCTGCGCGGCGCCGTGATCTTCAACCAATACTACCGTGATGCAGCGGCCACGCGTGCGGCCTTGACCTCCGACGGCTGGTTCATCACGGGCGACAACGCCTACCTGGACGCGCACGGCCGGCTGTACATCACCGGCCGCTCCAAAGACACGCTCCTCCTCAACGGAGTGACCATCTTCGCCGTCGAGGTCGAGTACAGTCTCGAACAGACGCGTATCCCCGGTCTGACTCCGAGCTTCACGCTGGTCTTCGCCCACCGAGCCCCCGACGCCCCGTCCGAGTCCTACTGTGTAGTATACCTGCCCAGCTACCCTCCGGACGATGCCGCAGCCCGCGTCGCCACCACCGAAGCCATTGAACGCATCGCCAGCCTCGTCGTCCACGTTTCGCCCACCGCTATACTCCCCCTCCCACACAGCTACTTCGAAAGAACCTCCGTCGGCAAGCTCTCCCGATCCCACTTCCGGCGCCTCTTCGAGTCCGGCGCCCTCGACTCCGAACGCAAAGCCCACGAGACCAGCATCCAAGCGCACCGCCAAGCGCACCGTCAGGCCCCATCTTCGCCCACTGAGGAAACCATCCTCACCCTCATCTGCGCGCGCCTCAACACGGACCCAGACTCCGTCAGCGTGACCACCAACCTCTTCAGCCTGGGTCTCTCCTCGCTTGATTTCTACTCCGTCACTCAGGACTTGCAGCAGACGTTCGGGGTGGCCTTCACCGTCCCCGACCTCCTCATGGACCCGACCATCGCCGGCCTCACCCACCGCCTCGCCTCCAAGCAACCCACCGCCTCCTCTCCAAAGCCAGAAGACAACACCCGCAATGAATACGACCCCGTCGTCCCCCTGCAACTCTCCGGCCCCAAAACCCCCTTATGGCTTGTCCACCCGGCCTCCGGTAACGTCCTCATCTTCGCCAATCTCGCCCGAGCCTTCCACGACCGCCCCATCTACGCTTTCCGCTCTCGCGGCGTGCAGCCCGGCGAGCCGCTCTTCGCCACCATCGCCGAAATGGCCGATACCTACGCCGCCGCCATGAAGCGCACGCAACCCTCGGGCCCGTACGCTCTCGCCGGGTACTCCCTAGGCAGCAGCATCGCCTTCGAGATTGCCAAGCGACTCGAGTCGGCCGGCGAGGAGGTGGGGTTCCTGGGCGCGCTGGACGGGCCGCCCGATATCGCGGACTTGGTGGGTCGGTTGACCTGGAACGAGGGGCTGGTGATGGTGGGGTATTTCTATGAACTGATTGATGAGCCGAGGTGCGTGGCGCTTATGCCGGAGTTGAAGGATGCGGATGCGGAGCATGCATTGGATGTGATTCTGGGAGAGGCGAATCCGGAGAGGTTGAAAGTGTTGCGGTTGGATAGGGCGGGGCTGAGGCATGTGACGGATGTTATCGATGGATTCTCGCGTGCGGCTAAGGGATATACCCCTGGTGGGAGGGTGGAGGCGATGGTGGATGTGTTTGCGGTCGACCCTTTAATGACGGTTACGGATGATCGGGGGTGTTGGGTGGAGAGGTATTTAAATCAGTGGGAGAGGTTATCCCGGAGGGGGATGGTGGTGCATCAGTGTGAGGGGAGGCATGCGGATATGTTGGGAGCGAAGTATGTGAATGGGTTGCAGCTGGTGTTGAGACGGGTGATGGAGGAGAGGGGGGTCTAGATTGTATATAGAATAGAGTAGTATAGATGTTTGAAATGTCGTTGGAATATGATAACATGATTTTGATGTGTTAGATAGAAGAGATGAATTAGCCTATGTTAGGGAGTTGATATCCATGATTGATGCTAGGATTTGATAATGTTTCCTGCTCTTTGTGTTCGCTGCTTGCAATATACAGACACTGGATTAGGAGACAGGACTTGTAGCTGAATAATTGCATGGAAAGGTCCATATGAGGGCTATAGCGATCCTGCCGTGCCAACTGGCAAGGAGTTAGCCCGTTTCCCCAAAGCTAGATGGCGTGTCCACACTACCACATCAGCAGTCACATCCTTAATCTGGGACAATAAAATGCGTAACATATTCGTGTTAGGCCAAGAGTACCGCCAACTGCATTGAATGGCAGCCATTGCATATGTGTCCAGCCGATATCAGTGCAGGCTTTTGTATGAAGATTAGGTTTTCTGTAGAGCCTCCAATGAACAGTCTATAGTGATAACCCATTAAACTGTCATTTGCCATGAAGTAAAATGAACAATAGACATTTCTGTCTATCGTTTGGTGGCCATACTTTCGCTGCTTGACTTGGGAACTCCACAGCGTGCAGTACGTTACTGCAGCTGTGGCGCTGGGTGCAGATAGTTAAGAAATCAATCAACTGCGCAAATTTAGCCCTAAAAATGGGATACCGCCTGTAAATGCGAGAAGCTGTATAAAAAGCACTTACCCTGGCATTTACTCAGAGTTGGACGCCGATTGTAGTCATATTGCCATCTAGCCTGGTCCTTCAGTGATAGAGTGTAGACATTGCGTGGGATAATATAAGCAGCGTCACTGATTTGCAGTGATATGGACTAGGCGTTCAGACTACATACGATGGACCAGGTCAGTGACTGGGTATGCCATAAGTGAAAATAAAGCAATGCGATGGTGGCAGCAATTTCCGAAGTTCTCCAGCATCTCGATCCTCGATCTGAATGTCATGTAATTTGGGACACGAGACTACTGCGCTAGTACTCTGTTGGGACTTGATTATTTATATATATATGGCTATATTAATAGTTCAAAGCGAAATATGTGAGCTGCGGGAAAAGTGCACACTTGTAATGTGATCTAAAGCCATATGTCCTTACTGTGCGGCAGTTCACTGGCTGACAGTAATCCCAAGGTCTTTCAACTAATGGTAGCTGCCTTTCTCATTAATTTTATATGCAGTAGTGGCTGTGTTTATACTAATATTTTAAGAAATAATATCTAAGTCCATAAGCTTCAGGCTCTTAATTTCCTGAAAATTAAGATCAGTATTAATTACTCACTGTTACCAGCCAGTGCGTCTATCTTATAAGTACTAAGTAAATACCAGGTGGTGCTTATAATTTTGTATATCCAGTCTTTAATGACCTTGATATCCTCCGTAATATATTAGATAAGAGAAATTCTTATTATTTAGCTTATTCAGCTTGACAAGAGCTATAACTAGATTTTAGTAAACAGCAGATGCGCGCCAATAAATTCTTTATAGTGAATATAATCTATTCTGTATATAATTTCTTACTGTTTTTTATTTATTTAAATAAGTTTTTCTAATAATTGGTACTAATAATAACCAGGTCCCATACTGGTAAGAACCAAAAATATGTACGACCTGGCGACCTGGGGACCTGACGACCCAGAAAAGAATACTAGCTACGCGCGGTGGCGGGAGGCGGTGGTGATATTTCCGCTCGCCTGGAACGACCGTTACATGCACTAGTAGTACGTACGTAGTAGTTACTGTCTCTATTGAGGACCTTTCGGAGTGGAAGTGTGGGTGGGTTGAACTGCAGCGAAGCAAGCATCCATCAATGGATAGTCACATAGAACAGATTGAAGAGTGACTTCATTCACAATGATAAGACAAGGACAGCCTGCAGATCCAATCAGCAAGGGAAGAGGGCTTCGACTCAAGGGGGGAGGGGGGAGGGACATGGGGAAGAATACTTTGGAATGAAAGAAAGGAAAGCCTCGCCCTCGTGCGGGCGGAGAATCGGCCGAGCCGCAGAAAATCAGAGCGGAGAACCAGCCGGAGGAACTGGACCATACAGTACCGGGTTTACGAGGATACTATACACTTACCACGCCTCCGCGGTGCCCGCCCGCGTCCACATCGCGACGCGATTAGATGAAGCGTCTTTTTTCTCCGGGTTGGGGAATCGTTCCCACATCACACCCGATCTCCTGCTCACGTCCGCCTCGCCATTTTACTTAGGTCACGGCCCGCGTCTTTACCTTTCCTTTTCTACTTTCTCTCCACGCATTCTCTCTTGCTCTCCCTCCCCGTCCTCCTATGCTGTTAACTCGGCTTACGGCTATTTACCATGTCTGATCCGGAGCCCTCTGCTGCACCATGTTCCTCCTCGCCGCCCTCAACCCAGGCGTCCGACTCGGCTGCTGCTCTTAATTACGCCTTCCTTGTTCATTCCCAAAAGACCCTAACTCAGAATCTTCCTCCACGCGTCGATAATAAATTGCTGGCACGGCAAAAGCGGCGTCGGACTAGGTATGCACGGAAATCAATTCCAGTCCTCATTGGCCCAATGGGTCTCGCTGCCAGTAGATCGCTAACACGTCACTGCTGTGCTCGTATAGCCCCGAAGACCACGCAATCCTTGAAGCCGAGTATCAACGGAACCCGAAACCAGACAAAACGGCCCGAGCCAGTATAGTCAGTCGCGTCTCGTTGGGCGAGAAGGAAGTGCAAGTATGTCTGCGATAACCACGTAACCTCCACGTCTGACGTGCAATCTAATGTGTCTGGATATTAGATCTGGTTCCAGAATCGTCGTCAAAATGATCGCCGGAAATCGAAACCATTGCAACCTCATGAGCTTCTCGCGCCTCGGTCGGACGTGTCCGACGCGTCAAAACGGGTATCCGATGACAACCTACCGACAGAGCCAGGATCTTCAAGCGGGACAGAGCAATCAGAGGACAACTGTCAGGACAGGAACGTTGCTTCACAATCGTCCGAACATGTGTCTTTTGGATCCGACGTGGTGCATGGAGACAATAATGAGCTAGAGCAGTCAGGGTTGAGCTCTCAAACAAGCCTTACTACAGAAGCTGTGGAGGACTCCCAGAGAGCCCCAGACGAGACGATGCCGGAACAACAACCAGCCCTAGTGCACGATGAAACCCATGTCGACGATTCCAACCTGACCTCTGCTAAGAGGAAACGATCATTTTCCGAAACCCGTGGCAATCGACCATTTGTGCAGGGAACATCAACACCGATGAAATCGCCGCCATCCTTGCGGATATCGCTCTCGTTCGACGGAGAAGCTATGGTACGCAAAGAAGATGAGCTCACGCCATCTCCTCCGAAAGGACGAAATGCCTTGCGGATCGCCATGTCCTCTGATGGAAAAGCTGTGATCCGTGCTGATGGCGAACCGTCCCCGTCAAAGAACCGCATCTCTATGTTCTCAGCGCGAAAGCCCAGGATTGCAGGACTTCGAAGGAGTAACAGTGCTGCGGCATTTAGTACGCCGCGCGGTGGCTCCATGGAGACCGAAAAGTTGTTTGGAAGATCAAGAGATCCTCGCAACTGGGAATCGTTTTTTGACACTGATGCAAGAAGTGCACTTTCTACTCCGACCAGCTCCCAAAGCGCACCGAACGCTGGCTCTCCCGCTCTATTCCGCGCACGTGGTCAGCGTTCACTAACGAGGAGCATGTCGGCAAGGCATAGCAACGCCTTGAATGCTTCCGAATATCTTAATACCCCTGTCCCTAAGCCGACTGGCGACAAGAGACGCAAGATCTCCCGCACGGTCTCTTCATTGGGCCGGCTGGAGACTGGCCGTGCGACCCTTGGTGACAAGTTGTCTAATTCGAAGACGATGTCGACGAAAGATGATGACCTGGAGTTACAGTGGGGTGACTCGGATAAGGAGAACTGGATACCGGGCACACGAACCTCCCATGTCCGCCGGCGGACCGCTTCCCATCATCACTCCCGGCGTTCCATACTAAGAGAGGCCAACAGCAGGGATGGCAAAGCCAACAGGGATCTGGCATCCGGTGGAAGATACTCACGGTTGTCTCAGCACCAAAGAGTGAGCGGGGTAATCGACAAGGATGTGCCAGAGATGGACGCCGAGGTGTCGGCTTTCATGAACGGCGGGGGAGGTGCAAGTCAGGAAGAAGACCTTGACTGCATTCAGGGCTTGCTATCTCTGAGCCAAGGGGCATGGAAATGAGATAAGCTTCCCCTTGTGTCCTTGTGAGATGATCATCATTTCCTTTGTTTCTTTCTTTTCATCATTCCCCCTTTGTTTCATATCCATTTCTTTCCTTTGTAATGTCAATATTGGAGGTTACAGGCCAGCAAGCGGGTGATTGTGTGTATGATTGTGAAATGATTGCTTTACGTTCCCATAAGGTGCAGCTCGCAGGTTTGCTCCAGGCAGCTGCAACCATGGGTCCGGACTTGATGACGAAACCCTGTGCCACGCCACAGATGATATCCAAGTGCCATTACAGCCGAATAGCCTAATACAAACAAACAATGGAAGATGATAGAATAATTGGCTTATTTGATACGTAAGCGCCTGTGATGGACTGATCCGGATAACCAGGGCGAGGCGGGGGTGAAGGGGGGAAATGGTAGGGAGTAGATAGGCGGAGTAGGTGGACTGCAGAAGATGGCTGTGGGCGGGTTCTGCAAGCACGTGGCTTCCCGCTGACATATAACCGCCGGGTCTCGTCCGTCTCCCTGATAACTACGAAGTATTCGCCTCGTTATCTTTCTCTCCGCCACCCGTGGTTGGATGCTTCACGGTTTCGTCTCTGTGAGTTGTAGACTAAGACCGAGTCGCTTTCATACCTTGGTAGGTCGGTTCAATTCATCCGTCATTTCCTCTGGGTGTGGGCCTTTTTCAAAGTCTGGCCTATGACCATATCAAGTAGTAGCGGCTGCAATATGCACCGGCTTATCTCGAGTGGATCGGACAGCTGCTGACTTCATGTAGCACAACAGGCGCTTACGGCATACATTAATTCCAAAGGAAGATCAACCACCGTTTCAGTCTCGGGAGACAAGCTTTTTGTTTCATATGACTATCACAATGGGCAAGAGGCCCAACGTGGCTGTCATTGGTGCTGGTCTATCAGGCTTGAGATGCGCTGACATTCTTATCCAGAATGGTGCCCGGGTGACACTATTCGAAGCGAGAGACAGAGTCGGCGGCCGGGTGCGTTTAAGAAATGTCTATAGTTAGAGTCAGCGGTTCACTAACTTCCAGCAGGTACATCAGCAGAAGATCCACGAACATCTTATAGACATGTAACACTTCCTGCTTCTTCCTCCTAGCCATGATTATGTTCTTTGGCGTCGTTGCTGACACTTATCAGGGGCCCGAATTGGATACATGGCACTGGGAAAAACCCGATTGTCGCAATTTCAGAAGCAACAGGGACAGTGCTCGAAGACTTTGAAGGGAACCAGGCTCTGATCTCGACAGAAGGCAAGGCAATCGACGATGCACTAGCCGCTAGAGTATCAGCGGTACTGTGGACTACTATCGAGAAGGCCTTTGAATATAGCAATACGCATAAAGATATCATTCCACCTGAACGAAGCCTGCTTGACTTCTTCCGCGAGGAGGTGGAGAAGACAGACCTCAGCGCTGCCGAGAAGGAGCTTTGCATTGAATCCTGCAGACTATGGGGAGCGTACGTCGGTGATCCAATCGAGAGGCAGAGCTTGAAGTTCTTCTGTCTTGAGGAGTGCATAGATGGGAGTGAGTACCAACCTCACCACACGATGATAGCATCCAACTAACCACATCAATACAGATAACTTCTTTGTAGCATCGACATACAAGAACATTCTCAAGTATGTCTCTCAGAACGCTCTCCAACGCGCAGATATCCGTTTCAGCCAACCAATCGTCAAAGTCGACTCCGAGTCCCGGAAAGCCATGGGATCCCCCAGCAAAGTGAATCTCACAACAGCATCAGGAGAGACCTTCCAGTTCGACGAAGTAGTCGTCACCTGCCCACTCGGCTGGCTCAAACGCAACAAACAAGCTTTCACCCCAGACCTGCCCCCTCGACTTAACCAAGCCATCGACAGCATCTCCTACGGCAGACTAGAAAAAGTCTACGTCACATTCCCCCGCGCATACTGGCACGCCGGTCCCGACGATCTCAAGACCGCCGACATCCTCAAAACCAACCTAGAATACAACAGCTTCGAGAACCCCACCTTCGCCCAATTTCTCAACCCAGAATACACCGAAAAACCGAACAACATCCTCTGGAACCAAGAATGCATCTCGCTCGCCGCTCTCCCCACCTCCTGCGCACACCCCACTCTCCTCTTCTACACCTTCGGCCCCTGCTCCACGTACATTGTTTCCAAACTTAAAGGCCTTGACCCCTCCTCCAAAGAATACTTCAACTTCCTCAACGACTTCCTGCACCCCTTCTACTCCCGCCTCTACGGCTATTCAGACTCATCCCCAGACTGCAAACCAATCGCCTTCGCCGCAACGCAGTGGCAAAACGACCCCTACGCAGGTAACGGCTCCTACTGTAACTTCCAAGTCGGCCTTACCCAGGGAGATCGAGACATCGAGGTCTTGCGCGCGGGCATGGGCGCAGACCGCGGGGTCTGGTTCGCGGGCGAACATACAGCGCCGTTCGTGGCGCTGGGTACCACGACCGGTGCGTATTGGAGCGGTGAGCGCGCTGCAGGCCAGATTTGCAATCTGTATGGGCTGGGTAGGCTTGGTATTGGGTTGGAGAGGGACGATTCGTTGCCTTCTGCTACGCCGAAGGGGCTTTTATGATGTGAGCCTACTGTCCCTTCACTACGATCTACTTGTTTAGATTGAGACAGTTTGGTTGTTTTGGGTTGGGTTATTGCTTGTCTGATTGCTTTGCTAAGTTTTTTTGGCCTTCTTTTGTTCTGCTATTTATTGATATATGCACATATATACGGTGGTGTTTGGAGAGAGCTATACGCGAAACTTGTGTGGTTGTTGTACAGCCTTAGATATGTATGGATTGCAGTTATAGCCAGCTAACAGTTATTTACACCCCGCACACCGGCCGCCGGCCAGCAAACAAACAGATAGACGCGGTGAATCTCAGATTCATAGTACATGAATGACACACAGAGCCGCCCCACGCACAAGTGCAATAGACGAACAGAGTAAGTAACACGAGAGACAAAGATAACAGGGGAATCACATATTGCTCTTCAATCAATGGATCAATCAATCAACTGTTGCCCGACGATAAAACGAACAGTAGCGTGCAAGGTTAAGAAGGCAACAGTAAGCGAAACGCCCCCGGATAGGTAGAACTGAAAATCAAAGTACCATGCGCCACGCTGGAAAAAACGACCCAGATAGGATAAGAAACGAAACTCGACTTGTAGAGCATCCACGGACCTGCGCGATTATCGAACTCTGCGGCCTTCCTGGATAAAATTGGTGGGTTCGACCGCTGAAGATAAAGACGTGAAACGATAGAAGATATTGGGTATTTTCGAACTGAGCGCTTGATACATAGAGGGGGAAAAAAAAGGAGCAAGCAAAGGTAGCGAGAGGTTCAGGCACGAGGGCAATTTCTCCCGAAGTGATTGGGGTTTGTTTGCTTTGTAGATGGTAATGTTTGGAACGCGGCGGACGCGTGCGTGTCGGGCATAGTGGTTGTTGATCGGTTCAGTATGGACGGGTCACCGGCCAGCTTGGTCCAAGTGATGCGTAAGGTGAGAATGTCCGTGAAGCGGACTAATAGTCGTAGCAAGGGATTGATGCTGGCTTTGCATCGCATTCAATCTTCCCAGATCGTTTCCAGGTCCAGGTCCTGTCTACGCTCTGCTCCACAGACACTCCAACGTTTCCGCTTGTCAGCTCGGGGTCCGTAGCCAACCGATCCCGCCCGCATTGTCATTAGACCGCTGGAGGGGCCAGAAGCATCGGATGCCCCGCGCCTTCGATTGCCGCTGCTGGCCGCTTCTGCTTCATCCGCCTTATCTGCTGCAGCTTTCAGAGCCGCGATCCGGTCCGCCTCGATCGCAGCGGCTTCAGCGTCGGGAATGTCAGGGATAGTTTCCAATGACGAAATGCTCGGGCTACGAGACCGCAAGCTTGTCGGGGTCGAAGGTATAGATGAGGTCGAAGATGCCGAATAACCGGGGTAGGATTCGTTGTACCTCATGTTGTAGATCACAGGGGAGAAATGGCCGGACGGACTTCCCATAGAGTGGACGGACGAGCTTGGGCTCTGGAAATGAAGGGGGGACGACGGTCGGCGACGGTTGACGCGCGGTAGAGTATGAGAGAAAACCGGCGAGGTAGGGTGGTAGTCAATTTGAGAGGGAGAGGAGACAAGATTAGTTTCCAACTCCGCATGCTCTGAGATAGTCTCCGAGATATTCAGGGGCACCATTCTGGATTCTAGGCCATCTCCAGTGGTGACCTGCAATGGCAGATAGCGCTTGGCCGCTGGATCGCCCACATTTGTTGAAGCGCCGCGACCGTTGACGAATATATATCTGCCCCGTGAGTCCAGCCCTGGGGACGAGTGGGCGCGCGTCATCGGAGGTAGGCCGGGGACCTCAACCATTGATCGTGATCGGAAATGGGAACGGGCAAAAGGAAGGCGAGTCGGAGTTTGGACCGGCGGATCAGGTGTGAGCGACAAAGTGATCATGACGTTATCGCTGCATTTTGCCTCGCCGGGTTGCTCTGCGGCAGAGCCGGACGATGTCGAGTCGAATGAATCGGACGAACCAACGGGGCTTGGGGGAAGCATTATCCCCTCGGGAGGTGGGTGTGACGCTTCCATGTCTGTCTGCAACCAGGGAGTCGATCTAAACGGGCCTCATGCTGGTGGGCCAAGGGCGAATACTCTGCGAGTCACCACAGTTGAGTCGAACCAGGGAGTGTCACCGACCCGAATCCAAGTCGAATTTAGATTTGGCCTGGGGGTGCGGTAGGAGTGGAGAGGTCGCAGCTCAGGGGGTGGAACACGAACTTTCGGACTTGGGGGGAAATGGAGGGAACACACGAATAAATTTGCCCTTTGCACTATTCCTCTCCGGACACAGCCGGTGTGTTTGTAAAACCCAAACCAAGAACGTGGGAGAAGTGCGATAGAAGATAGAAAAAGGAGGGAGGGAGGGAGGGAAAGTTGAGTGGTGAGGTCAAGAAGAGATGGAAAGGGAAAGCAAGCGCTGAAGATGGATCGGGAAAACGAAAAGAAAGAAAGAAAGAAGGGAAGACACGAGGCGCTGCTCAGGCCCACCCGCCGCCACCTGACTTGCCTTCCCTCCCTCTTCTTGCTTCTTATTCTTCCCTCCGCCCTCCACCCATCGTTCAGCTTCCCTCATCGTCTCTCACATGATGATCATCGGAGCTCTGTAATGGCCATGCTGATCGTCATGATTCGATGAAGCTTGTGTCACTAATGCTGGCAGGTGCATCTATTTACTCGGCCTCTCTTAGTTTTCGGCAAACGCCGTCGGCCTAATCCGCAGCTGAAGGCACAAATTCCATTCTACGTCAGACCAGTTGACTACAATTTGATCAGTGTACTTCTACAGAATATGTCTCGCCTTATCTCGCTTGATCTGAGGACAGTGTAAAGGGAGAAAATCTCCGACTCGAAAGATGCAGACCTGATTGGGAAGTCTGGGCCGGCCTAGACATTCCACATGCTTCCAGAACCACCACACTAATGTAATGCATGCTGCATATCTACTGAAGGGCATTGGATTTGCTCAGCCACTTGGTCCCTCTTTCTCGGTGTCTCCGTCAGCGTAAGCATGTGGTCGTCAACTGATTATCGCATTCGTATCGCATCCCTGCATCACGGAGCGTCAGGCACCCCGAGATATAGGTGACTGTGGCTTGGCCTGTCGCGCCATTCCGACGCCCTGGCATGGAATGATCGTCACGGAAGCGTCCGGATAGCCATGAGGCTCACCGGCCTGGCCCTACAAGCGAACGTTGATCGCTATGGCCAGTTCATATAATCCTACTGGGAAGATAGAGCAAATGGCAAGCGTTGGCCATCTCTTCAGTAATATTGCTTCGTGATGATTATGTACGAAGCGTTATATTGCGGGAGGCAATGGAATCTTACTGTCATTATGGGGCTTAACGTAGTGAACACTGGTCCCGACCGATCAAGTCATTTAATTTCAAACCTCTGCGGTCATCAGGAATGGCTATGTTGCTTCCATGTCTTTCTTTCTTGTACTGACCTTCTGCATCCTGCGCGTGTCTCCCGCCAGTTATATGCGGCTATATAGTCGCGGTATATAGTATCATGAGCGCCATGATATACAACCATGTCGCCGATTGAGGATCTATCTAAACCTCAGTGTCCATGTACACTCCTTTCTAATTGAGTCGAGCCGTCATACACCAGATTATCATTCGGAGCGCCTGCGCGCGAACGGCTGCCTGTGAGCATCCCTTCATAGTTGCTGTGCATAGTATGATGATCACAGCAGTGCCTTGCTTTCTGAAGCCGGGGGTTTGTGAACCATCTAGACTTACCTAAAACATATGGCTCTGTTTGTTCGAGATGGATAAATAAACTGACACAGGGACTCTCCTCCGACTGTATACGTTGACATTTCTCGGCTTATTTGCACTCTGAATGTTAGAACTATCATCAGAAGAAGGCGAAGCTGTTTCATCTCACTTCACTAAGGCCTCTTGCAGCGGGGCCATACCGGTCTATCCCCTGGAATCAACGCAATAGTCTTCCAGGACACGCTGCAAAGAATGCCTTGAGCCTCGGGCCCTGATATTCTCATTGTAAAAATGCCAAGTCGGATATGCTGTTCTCGCTGCACCCTGGGATGCAGTTTGTTGATGTCCTTTCATGCAGTTTTGTTACATAGTGCTAATTATACTACTGTCAATCCTCCCAACCCGGCTCACTGTGTCAGGAACAAGTCCTGACAGCATGACCGGCCACATACAGCTGTAGAATATGGACCAGTTGGTTCGACTGATGGGCTCAAATATGAGACTTCCAGGTACTTGGAACAACATGTTTTAGGCTGCATGAATGATCTTCCTGTGCTGCGACAGACCCGAACCCGAGCCCGTGATACGAACCCGAACCCGACAACGGCTCGAATCTGCCCCACTCTACACTCCACTCACTCTATACAACGACCATGGGCGCGCATCATCCACGCTGCTTCGCTCGTCTCTTGAAGTCCAACGGAAATATACGCAAAGTCAGTTTTGAAACCGACTGATGATTTTTTTTGTGTTGACAAAATGTATCGGACCGGAAACAAACCGAAGGCAACCAGATTTCGCCAGCATTGGCCGTGACATAGCCTGAAGATGAAAAGGCTATAAAGAGCTCGTATCTGGCCGTGGCAATCCGCTATCCTTAAGTCAATTTGGACAAAGTGTCGTATCTTTGACAATGAATTATCTCTTGGTCATTGCCTCATTGGCATCTTCTGCCTTCAGCTCATCCCTCGTCGGTCTTGGTCAAAGAAGCATAAATGCAACCAGCACAACCGCCGTTAGCACTGTCGACTTGGGAACAGGCGCCAGATGTGCGTGCAGTAAGCTTGCTGTTTCATACTCAAACTTGATTGTCTACCCTGGGTCGGCCAACTACACCTCCCAGGTCACGAACTACTGGGATATACGAGCAGACCTTGACCCGGCATGCATCTTTCTTCCTACTTCAGCTGAACAGGTAGCCGATGCTGTCGGTCTCTTTGCCACATGCGGTGCTCAATTTGCGGTTCGTGGTGGAGGACATATGAATGTATGAGACCCCCTAGCGAGAAGACTGTATTCTCATTGACACTATATGCCATCTAGTATCCCGGATCGAACAACATTGACGGCGGTGTGCTTCTGGCCTTCGACAACATGAAAGAATATCAAGTTAACAACGATACTATCGATGTCGCCCCAGGAATGACGTGGTATGATGTATATTCTGCGCTTGACCCATACGGTCGCGCTGCCATCGGCGGACGCCTCAAGACTATTGGTGTGCCTGGTTTGACCCTGATTGGTGGTGTATCCTACTTTATCAACAAGTACGGATTTGCCATGGACAATGTGGTCAACTACGACATCGTCTTGGGAAATGGCACGCAGGTTGCCGCCAATGCTACTTCGCATCCCGATCTGTTTTGGGCTTTGAAAGGAGGCGCGAACAACTTTGGCATTGTCACCAAGTTCACTCTCAAGACGTACTCTATGCCTCATATCAGCACAACAATCCAAGAATTCAACGAAACGGCAGTCCACGACTTTATCAAGGCATCATGCGACTGGGTTGTTGCCGATAGTGACACTTCGATTGCCGCTGGATCCGTTCTCACCATCACCTACAACGCCACAACTGGGAGCGTCTCACCCTTACTTTTGGGAGTCCAAGAGGGTATCAGCAACCCTCCTTCGAAATTTGCCAAATTCACTGCTATCCCCGGCGTGTATAAAGCCAACAACGTTACGACCTCGAAGCAGTGGGCTGCGAACCTTGACTCTCCCAAGCAAATGTTCCGGTAAATGCCCACTCACCCGTTATGTTCTCCACAGCCAGAGAGCTAACCACTAAATAGAGTCACCTTCGGCCATCACTCAATGTATCCCGACTCTGACGTCTTGTACTCAATGTATCAGACGTGGAAGGCAGCAGTGAACCAAATTGCCGATGTCCAAGGTCTCTACCCTACGTTCGTAATCAACATCTCGCCTGCAAGTGCTGTCAAAGTAGGAAATACCAACGGTATCGGCAATGTCTGGGGTCTAGCGGAAGAGCCTACAATTTGTGAGTTTGTCCACGCCAATACTTAGCAAGACCTGATCATATGCTAACAAGTTCTCAATAGGGTGGCAACTAAGCACAGGCTGGGACAACGCTGAAGATGATCTTCGCGTCGAGGCGTGGGTTCGTCAGCTGGTGGAACATCTACATGGTATCAACAAGCGCAATGGACTTGCCAGAGACTTCATTTACATGGGTGATGGAGGTGATTGGCAGGATCCTTTTGCTGGATTCCCTGGCGAGAATGTGCAGCGGATGAGAGAAATCCGTGAGCGCTATGATCCTCTGGGTACTTTTACGAGGTTGAACTGGGGTGGGTTCAAGCTTGGTAACTGAAGGATAAGATTGCGGGGAAGGACAGTCTTACTGTAAGATGGGATGGAAGTGTTGCTCTCTTTGTTGGCTGTAGTTACTAGTTTAGATCGTACAGTCCAGTGTTGGATAGGAGGATGTTTTGTGCTAGAACAAGTATTTAGGAATATTTGTATATTTCAAGTTGAGGAATGAAATCTTTATCTGGTCGAGAGATCCTGCTTGCACTGTGCCTGGTGAATAGAGCATGTTGCGCCAATATCAAAAACGACTGCCTTCTATCAGGATATATTATGATCGTCTAGCTGTCGGTCAATTCAAACGGAAAATCTAGTGTTTGTAGATTATCCGTAATATATTATCCAATATACCGAGCAAGATAGTGGTAGGGGGAAAAGAGGGGGAAAGATTTTGAGAGAGAGGAGGCAGGAGGAGGGAAGGAACAGATCAATTTATATTACATAAATATGTCATGACACTGCTCCTAGATTTCATGCACGATTTTGCTCCCAGTAGCAAGATGACTTCTGCGTCAGGTCAAATGAATTGCTCCCAAAGAGTCGGAGATTATCAGGCCATACTATTATTCAGCAACGTGGCGATTTCATATTTTTGAAGAGTAGAATAATTTGAAGAAAAGGTGTATCAGAAGAAGGGAAAACCATAATTCAGTATACATAAAAAAAGGGGTGAGACTAACCAAAAGGAAACAAAACAAGAGAAAAATGGAAAGGAAAATTCTAGTGAGTTAGGTACAGGGAAAATGTTGGAGATACATTTATCACACATCTCCACCCTCACGCCTCAAGCTAAGTTCCTCAAGATCAAGACGCTGGTGATAAACGCCATCTTGCAGAACAATTGACGGGTGAAACAAATTCAGAGTCAACATGACCAGAAACATCATCGACGCGTCGAGAACATATAGAAAAACTTCATGGCTAATCACATAGCCACTATTTCCCTGCGCAAACTCAATAAGACGGTAAACCGATCGGATGAGGATCAGAACGCTGACAAAGTAGCATGCGAATAGAAGACCACTCCAGTCCTTCGGCAAGCACCTTTTTGCGGAGCTCATTGTCTTATCTGATTCTGCTGTAGGGTTTTGGTTTATTCTGCAGTGAAAGGTAATGGAGGCAATTAAGAAGGCTCCGAAGAAAAGTAGCTGCACACATAGACCCACTACAATGACCCACTGGCCTATTTTCATGGAGCTTGTGGAGCCGTTGGCCATTATGCCGCCGCCTTTGGGGTATGAAATTAGTATATACATCCCCGTGTGTAGGAAGGGTCCTTTTGACTGACTCACCTGCACCTTGGAGGATAAAAGACAGAATGTCGCCGGAGACAAAGATTTTTGTCATCCATTTCACGGGAACGACGCTTAGATGTGGCGCATTCAGGAAGGTGATGATCCTCCCTAAGACCATGTATATCGATGCTGCGTAGAGAGTTGGTGCCAGTAGAAGAAGAAGGGTTTGTACAGAGTATAGAGTCGTTGAGGTCTGGTCGAAATGGGCTTTGGCGCGAGCGATGTAGCCAATTACTTGGACTTAATAGCGTAAGTCAGTACATGGTAGCAAACACATCGACGCACCTCTCGAGTCAAAAGTCTAACTTACACACTCCTCCAACAATAAAGGGATTGAAGTACTTGGCATGGCTCCGAAATCGTTGATAGAAGTGGAATCCCGTGGTCAAAATGAACAGCGCAGCAAATATCACCGCAGCTGCCAGACTGGGATCGTACTCATATAGAACGAAAGTGGATCTGGGGAAGAGCATAGTTGTGAGGCTTCCAGGAAGAAGCTATGGTGAGTGTTTGTCAAGGAGGCTCGTAATTGGCAATGTTTGAGATGCAAAGAGGGCTATTGTAGCCCTTTTAAAGGTGTAGTTCATGCTGTCGAAAGAGAGATTTTTTTGTTGCCTCAAGACGTAATCTTAGGCAGTAGCATTCGTTAGACACAAGTCGTGTTCGGGTTCAACTCTACCACTTAAGCTTGTCACAATGTATATGATCCCAAGATGGCCACGATGTTTTCATGGTTGATATCGAGCTGGGTGGGTCCTTGAAATAGATCAAAGCCTGGGCCTTGGTCCCGAACCCGAATACGAACCCGAAAGTTTCTTCAGGCAGTCCAAGTGGATTGTTGTCGATCGACCGTTTTTAACGTGTCTGATTCTCCGTGGATCCATGTTCCAAAAGATAGTCATTGGCCATGGTATTTATTCTCTTGCTATGTGAAGACTAGTAGTTTCCACGAACGCTACCCTAACTCCAATGCGGTCGGTTTTACTCAGCCCCGTACATGTTGCCTAGGGGTCCAACTTATACTACTACTATATTTATCACTTCGCTCCAAGGCTCCAATTTATGTAGTCGAAATGCTAGTGACTATCCCCCATCGAGTATGGACTCAGTGACGCCCAGAAATAGGGACAGGGATTTCTGCTGGCAAATAAGTCTCTCTTTCCTTTTCACTTCGACAATTATTCCATCACTTTGCGAACAGGCGTCAGCCTGTCTAAAGCACCACAATCATGTCCGATAATAAAGAAACCAAGCTTGTGGAGGATTATAGTAGACATGACGAGTGTTTCGAAGATCCTCCGCCTGCATACTCATCAGCGCGCAATTCGTGTGTTTCCTCCGAAATCTCGCTGTTCACGATTGAGCCGGACTTTGCTCCCGAATTCACGAACGATTCTCGCGACTTAGAAAACTACTGTGCTGCTGCTGGTAAGGCCCTTATCGCCATTTGGGGCTTTCAATCTGAAGGTCGGATTGCTCACAAATAACCCGCACAGAAGACGAGAAATATAGTCTCAACCCAGACCTTGCAGCACGGACATCTGCTTTCATTCAGGCCTTTATGCGACCAAAAGCGCAGGCACGATTAGTGAGCGTGGGCTTAGACGAAAAGGAGCCTCAACATACTGGCCAGATTACCCAGACACGGAAGAATGTCACGCCTCCACCTTTGGACATCGTGCTGATGATTGTTGAAGGTATTTGGCACCAGATCGTCTTATGCCGTGACCCCTCGCTAACAAATTGCGAAAATAGAGAGCATTAGACCTTTTCTAGCTGTGGCAAAGCAACTTTCAAGAGACTCGCATCGAGTTCGGATTGCTGCGGCCGCATCTTGCGAATACTTGGTCAGAAGTCAGGGTCTCGATTTCTTCGCCATAACTTATGACCATGAGCTACCCCTATCCATGGTAATTGCTATACATACTCCCTAGCTATGAATAAGAGTCTCAGTTAACTTTGCCAGCATAACATGGGTGATGCCCATACTTCAGATGAAGCTCAGGCTCGGCTTCAATATCTGAGGAGAGTTCAGCAATCATATTATGAGGTCTACCACCGATGCTGGAGGGCTTGCGTTGCTCCTTACAAGGGGGACCGCCGACCGTTTCTAGCAGACGCAATCATTGCAAATCCTATGGCTCGTGCCCACATCCATTGTGCTGAACGACTTTTAATCCCTCTTCATATCATGTCCGCCTTGCCTCAAACCCCGACAAGAGCATTTGCACATCCACATGCCTGGATAAACCCATACGATGGCGTCGACCAATTTACTTCAAACGTGCTTTCTTATGCGTTAGTTGAGGAATCGACGTGGAATGTGTGAGTAAGCAGGAGAGACTTTGACTTTTAGGACTAGGCTAACATGTAGTTTATTACTTTCGGACAGTATAGTCAAGCCCATCAACAAGTTTCGACAACAGATTCTGGGCTTGATGAGCATATCTCCGGTTACAGCGGGAAGGCTCATGGCTGATCACGAACTTCCTCACACATATTTCTGTTCAAAGGTTTTAATTTCGCGGCCAAATGATTGGAGCAGTAACCACGGTAGGTCTTGTTGCTGCTATAGACCCTTGAGTGGAGTGCTTGAAGCTGATGAGAGCCACAGAGATCTCGGGCTACTTATTCGAGCAACGTGATCTTTCTTTCACACCCAGAAAAGACCTGGAATATTTTCTGGTCTCGGGCCCTGCGCCTATTTTTCTGATGCCACCAGAGAATAGCCTGAAGGATATATACCGTCTGGCGCTGATAATCCAAGATGCTATTTTGAAGAAGGGATACCGTGTCCTACTTTCCAGGGACTGTAGACGCCTTGGTGAGCTATTGAACAGTACCAACGTGCTCATCATTGAGTCTGTTCCGCTTGGTATGCTGAAAATGTCACTTATATTATTGTTGTTACCTTGATGCTGATAAATCTTATATATAGAGTGGTTACTTCCGAGAGTGGCTGTTGTAATACACAATGGAAGCCCAACCAGCACACAATTGGCTCTACAGTACGGAAAGCCAAGTGTGATCATCGCCACAACGGAAAAGTAAGCCTACTCAACATTATTCGATCAAGCAGATGTGCTGCTACTGACCTAAGTAGTCATCTGTCAACTGCACATACAATTGCCAAAATCGGAGCCGGCGCTTCGCCACTGATGAGCAGAACGCTTACCTCTGAAGGCCTGGCGCAGGCAATAGAATTTGGTCTCCGTACAGATGTTCAACAGTCAACTCAAGCCATTAAGCGACAGGTAGATGAAGAGGCAGGACTTGAGAATGCTATTCGATCCTTTTATCGCTCTTTGCCTTCTCAAGTACAGACATGCGGTATCACCAAACACGATCTAGCCATGTACCAGATTTGGAACAGGCCATCGCTCGTGATATCATCCGAGGCAGCTGCAGTTCTAGTACAGGAAAGCCGAATCAAAATCACTGATTTTGTGCTGTAAGTGGGACCTGTTTGCTGATTGTTGCATGTCTGCCTGGACACTAATTGTCAACTCCTGTGAACGTAGGATCAACCGTTGCATCTACAAATTACAAGCCGAGAGCTCCGCCTCTTATGATGGTACAGCTAAGGAATACTGGAATGGGTTCACCAGTGCGGCAAAGGATATAGTAACCGCTTCGGACCTTGTTAGCATGATTTCAGGTCGTCAAAAGGTATTTGTCTTCCGTGACATCTCTGGACATTATATTGGGCTAAAACTGCTATAGGGGAGCTCGACAGACGAGGAGAGGAAAGTTAAACGGAGTGTCGCTCGTGACGTTGGTGTTGGGACCGCAAAATTCTTTGGACACATTGCCTTGTTGCCATTCACGAGTCAGTAACCCCTTTCAACCCCAATTTGATATAGTCTGTCACTCACCTAGCAAGTATCAGGCACTGCACTAGTAGTGAACACCGTCACATACGGAGTCAAAAGCGTCAAGAAGCACCAGGCGCAAGGCGAGAAACGTGAAGAAACGGATATCGCGGCCACTTATGATGTGAGAAGGGTTTCATTACTTGTTGACTGAATAGGGCTGACCAACTATTAGATCGCTGGCGATGATGAATGTGAAGCAGCTGCTTCCAAATATTCTGGCTTTGGTCCTTCGCGAGAAGGGGCGGATCCAACAAAACAGACATGGCAGAGAGGATCCTCGCACATTGGCATCACGGCAGGTAAGCAGCTCATATTGATGATTAATCCATAAACTCTGTGCTGATTCCAACCAGATGCTGAGGTTAGGACAGGTTCAAGCGTGACCCCGACAGCGAACCAAATACAGCTCAAGAATGAGGAGCACGTTGAAGCTATTTGCCGGCGACATCTGGACCGTGGTTTCAAGAGTCCTAAGGTAGCTGATACAGCATTCAGAGAGAGGGTTCTTTCTGCCTTCGAAAACGGAGTCATGTAAATGAACTAGGCTTTATTCATAATGGACATTTGTACCACCCAAGCCTTACTGCGATAGTAACCGCAAAGAGTGCCGTAGATATTGTAGCGGATAACCAAAAGGCATAATAACTGTTAACCTAAAGTCATTGATAGTTATGCCCATAAGTTAGTCATCCAAATCATCGCAAGCATAACTAGTTAAAAAGGGTGGAGCTGTAAGGGTCACGTTTGCCATGTTTGCACCCGGCAGATTATGCTAGCGCAAGCCAAGAAGAGCTAAGTTTGCCGGCTCAGGCTTCCATGTATCAAGTATCACTGCTGTGACGAAGGCCTCGATGCAATACAGCTGGAACGTGGCAGCCTGTTTGCCCAAAAATAATTGCACTCTTAGTGCTATAACAGTGCAATGGTTATTGCAGGCATCCACGGCATCTAAAGAGCAGATAACGGAAGAGATGCACTCTGCTACTGCCCAGAGCTCACTTGAAATCCTGGACCCTGGATAGCCAAGTCGGATTCCAGTTAGCCTTCAAATTCTACTTGGATCATATCTTTCATCTCCAGATACTCGGGTTGCTTCTCAATTATTCATATGTACACGATTGGCATTGGTACAGCCTACACATAGTGTTGCCGAACATACACAATCTCTGGCAGAGAAATGCACAACAACTCTACTATCAAAGGCCGCCGGTCTCACCGGAAGTCACGCAGCGGTTGTCAACAATGCAAATTGCGAAAAGTCAAGGTACGTCCACGCATACTAGCGGCCGAACACGCCATGCATTCGAGAATCAAATGCTGACCTGGTTCCAGTGTGGAGAGGAGAAGCCGACATGCGGCAATTGCAAGAGACATGGAGTTCATTGCTCGTTTGCTCTCTCAACTCGAATGGCAGAGCCATCCCTGTTAGGTGATCAGAACTCCTTTTCTAGCCAAACATCCACTCCGCAATCCGACTACAGACCAAGCAACCCCAGCTCTCCGAGCGGTGGTGCAAGTCAGCCGCAGATGGCGGCGGCACCAGGGCCAGAACTGGCCATTGCCGACCTGGAGCTTCTGCATCACTACAGTACTTCCACCGCCTATACATTTTCATTTCACCCAGTTATCCAGACACTATGGCGCATCGAAGTGCCCCAAATAGCGTTCAAGGCGCCTTATACCCTCCGCGCAATCCTAGCCGTGTCCGCATTGCATCTAGCCGTTCTACGCCCCGAAAAACAGGAACAGTATATATCCCAGGCGAGCTACCATCACGAAGCATCCTTGAAACTCGCAACGCCAGAAATAGCCAACATCACATACGACAATTGTACGCCGTTATTCCTCTTCTCGGCGCTTTCATCATTCATTTGCTGCGCCAAGCCGCTCAAAATGGGCAACTTCCTCCTTTGGGAAGACCACGAAATCGCCAACTGGCTAATGATTATTCGAGGCACTGGAACCATTATTGACTTTGCTCAGGAGTCCTTAAAATCGGGGCCATTAAGAACATTATTCAGCGTGCATCGACAACGTCATGATCATTCCGAGATCCCCGAGCCGCCAACGCAGCACCAGTTTCTCGAGGATTTCCGCCGTTTCGTCCTACATGAGGCTGCAGACGATCACGAGAAGCAGGTCTATTGTGATGCGATCTTTCATTTGGGCACTTGCTTTACGATATGCTTTGAGAAAGGATGGCGGCTGGAGACGTCAGACGTGTTCAGGTGGCTTCTGCGTGTTCCTCATGACTTCCTTGTCTTTTTGAAAGAATACCGACCCCTTTCTATGGTGATTTTGGGATACTTTTGTGTACTTTTACATCAGTTGGAGTGGATATGGTGTATGAAGGGCTGTGGTACTCATATCTTGTCGCAGATTTATAATCAGCTCCGTGAACCTGTTTATCGAGCTTGGCTTCAGTGGCCGATGGAACAGATCGGGTTTCTTCCGTCAAGGTAGTGTCACAATATCTATGACGCTTTCGCATGAGCATCTATCAACAAGTGTGAATTGAATATACAACATTTCTCTCAGAAAATTGATTAGCACTGCCAAAAAGGCTACATGGTATCATCTTAGTCTAACTATCAGACTATAACTTGGTTTTTCAAGACCCCCGCCAAATTATATTAAGCTTGAAGAATCTTCGACAACCCGAACAGATCATTGAGTAAGGATAAGGAGAAAATAACCGAAAGAGAAAGAAAACTGGAGGCTCAGTTGATCTTTTTACATGCCGCAAATGAAAGGATAGCTGTGGAAGAGTCGATGCGATCAGTGGTGATGTTCATCCTCACACATTGTCGCGTCCTTCTTCCGCACATATATCTCCCGCACTAGGTCGCCCTCGTGGGCTTTCAGCTCCCATTGCCCGATTCCGTATTCTGGCGGTGCTATCTTTCTACCGCGCCCGCCTCCGCCCATGATCAAGTTACCTGGGCGGTAGTTGGGATTTGTCTGCATGCGACGTAGCGCAGAGACATGGATCTGAGC
The DNA here is from genome assembly GCF_003184835.1 of Aspergillus costaricaensis CBS 115574. Taxonomy (NCBI): domain Eukaryota; kingdom Fungi; phylum Ascomycota; class Eurotiomycetes; order Eurotiales; family Aspergillaceae; genus Aspergillus; species Aspergillus costaricensis. The sequence continues at coordinate 27,075 of NW_020291838.1, forward strand.
ATCGTCGGGGATGTCGCGAACCTCTCCACAAGGGAGGGGCCACCGAATTGGCTTCCACGAACCGTCTTTTTGTAGGTCCATCCGTCGGAATGGAAGGTACTCCATAATGCGCCAGGTTATGACGGAGAGTGGCGATAAGCCGGCATTGAACTCCAGACAGTCGTGCAAGAAGCCGTCCGTGCTGGAGGCGACAAGTGCATTGTGGAAGCTGGTGCTTGAATCGGAAGCATTCTTCTTTCGCTCATCACCGGCTAGCTTGAGCATATGTTGACCATTGACAGCTTCCTTGTGAATAGGATCACGACAGAATTCGTGTCGAGGGTGCCATCTGCTGTGTTCGTTGATTGGGGTATATTCTCCGTCGTATTCTTCGTCGCATTCGAACTGCTTCAACTTCTTCGGGTCAAATTGCAACCCGGCCTTTTTGGCTTCCTGGACCATCCACACCAAGGGCGCATGGCTCAATGGCCATTCCTCGCCTTCGGCCCGTTTCCATCCTCCTCCAATGTCGGCGTGGCAGCCGGGAAACCAGACTTCTTGTATGTCTTGTTTTCTCTCATCCTCTTCGTCGGCTTGGCCTGTTGCGAGCTGTATGTTAAGCGACAACTGCCCTGACTGTCCACTCCTGATGGAGTTAAGATCCTCGGTTGACTCTGTGGGTATAGGTATGGCGAGGTTCAGACTCCTTCCGGGCACTGCAAGATTGCTTGCGCGGTATGGATGGCAATCATGAAGATTTTCGTGAGAGGCGTGGGCACTACGGTAGACCGATGCTGTCTCTTCCTCATCGTGCTCAGCGGGTGGTGCGCCATCGTCCGTACCGATATTACCGCTGTTGACCCTGAGCACAGGTACATTTCCATTCCTGCGGCCCGCCAGAGGATGACGGAGATGCTGCATATACTGTCGTCCTCGCTCTTGGATGGGGTGCTTCTTATCATGCCATGGCCTTATCTCAGAGATCAAGTCTTGGCGAAATTTGGCTCGTCGCTCGTCAATGCTAACCGCATGTCGAATGACTCGAGCCGAGCTTCGGGCGGTATAAGGAAATTTACTTCTTTCCATCCACGCCGACTCGAATCTGGGAACGCTATTGACCGTATCAAATAGGCCCATAAACTTGATCCTACTGATAGGACGACTGAATGTTTCGCGGAACGCTTTCATGTAGCGAAACAGCTTCTTCTTCTCTTCCTTCTCCTCTTTATTGTCGTCTCGTCGCTGCTGCCATTTGGCGAACGTCTTCCAGGCGAATCGAACTAGCTCCTCATTTCCGGCTTCGAGTAAGCCAATATAGTCGAGCATCTCGGCCAGAAAGCGCGCTATATAAGAGCCTCTACTGAACCCGATGAAGTAGATGTCGTCGCCAGTTTGGTAGTACCTCATGAGGAACTTGTAACCGCCCATCACATGTTCGTCAAAAGAGGAACCAACTGCGGAGTCTTTGGCTTTGAAGTATGCCGATTTGATCTTTTGAATTCTCCCATGGCTAGAAAGCGACTTGCTTGTAACGTAGGTTCCGATACCAGGTTGGTAGTAGTGGAACTGGTGGCTCTTACTCCGATCCAGCATCTTCAAGTTCCGAAGAGAATCCGTCAGCGAACCGATCACGAAGGACAACTAGTCTGGCGGGGCCTGCCTTGGAGTTTACTCACCCGAAAGATCTTGAGAACATTGCTATCCGAGGAATCCCCACTAAACTTGTTTCCAGTGCCATCAAAGCACAGGACAAAGTGCTTTGGGACCCGTGCAGGGCCATACGGCGTCTGGGTGGCTTCCATTGTTTTCAACAATCAGTACAAAGGAAGATATAGCTCAGCCAGTCTTCATGTGGCCGTAGAGTGGAGGGAGATTGCTCTCCTTTCCAGATGGTAGGCTATGTGCTGACCAGTGTGGAGGTGGGCTTGGTGTATATACATTCGAGGGAGATGGGGCAGTACTGCCGCTTATGCATGAACGACTAAGACTCGGGGCCCTACGCCGCGCCCGTCAAAGAGGGTGCACGCGGACGCTTCCCCCCTCCCCTGATAGAGTTCCTGCAGGCTCGGATTTTTGCCCGGATTAGTTTCGCTAAGTGGAACACGCAAGAAAAGTGGTTGGCGGATGAGGTTGTACCAGCCGACATTCCTGGCAGCTAGTGTGGGAAGGCTGTCATCACATCTTTTTTCCCTTGCCTTTCACTATTGACCAGTCATTTTGATTCGGCGAGGATGTACCCCACCGGCCTTCATAACCCTGGCAGACGTCAGCTGCGGACTTGCGGAAATTGGTCCATTCAGCTCAGCCCGTCAGAAATGGTGGCCAGAAGCTAAGACTGCGCCTACAGCGATTCTGCGCATGGCAAATGCCAGGCTCACACGCATAGACCCCATCTGGCGATCACCTTCTTCACGGACCATATTCGGCATTATTTGCAACACTAGTTTGTCTTCCCGTTCCTACTCTGGTGGGTGATTGTTGAGCACGACCCATGGGTGGGTTCGGGTGTCATGAATAGATTCTTAGGTGGCAGGCGCCAAGAACGTGGTGTTAGCACGCCTTTACCAATTTAGAGATCATCCACCGCCTGAGTCAGAGACCCAAGACACGAGGAAAGATGATCTTTCCCGAGTTTTCCGCCGGTGGAGATACTCTGATCATCACAGGCATCCAAATTTGTATACAACATAATAAGATTGACGAAATCAGAGTTTTCCACCGGCTAATTGGTAAGCAGTCTGTTTGGATATTCTATCCAGGGTCTTCCCGAGTGTAACGATCACTGACTTGAAGCTTGAAGGTCTGAAGGGCTTCGGGAAATTTTGCATATTATTTGTGCATGCACTACTGCAATTGTCAAGTCCAGCCTGCACAATCACAGATAAAGCAATCAGACCTCAAAATCTGAAAAGCAAGGGGTGGGTTGAAGGGGAAAGAGTGGCTGGCGCAAAAGGTTGATCTTCTCCACCATGGGCAGAAAGGAGAGCATTTGGTGGGGGAGAGGATTGCGATGAAGGGAGGCAAAGGGGGACCCGGCAAGAGACAGAAAACAATAGTTCCTGTGTCTGTGATAGACAAAGTTTAGCGCTGCGACAACCAAGCCAGATGTAGGGTCCCCTCATTGTGCAGTCCAAAGGAAGCACTATCGTGAGTAGCTGCAGGGGGAAAAATTCCCGGCCAAACAGGAAGGAGTAAAAATCCACCAAAGCGAGTGCTAGACATTTCTGGGGTCGGCAGAGAGTCATGGGCTGGGATGGGCGACCCACCTGGGACAGCTGCAAAGGCGACTGCCAGCCGTCCTCAGTCCTGAGTCCTCACAGTGCACAGCAAAACCACTGGGACCAAAGTTTGTCGAGTTCGTCGGGGGGAGATACAGTGGAATAGTGGATAACCTATCGTGATCAGCTTAACCCCCTATGGGCAAGATCGTCCAGTTGCGGGAGGCCTGACCGCCTGAGGTATCTCCCGTCCGTGTGGGCCTTGACGCCTGGACGGCCTGATGGCTGGAGCCTCCACGAACCATTCGGATGCTCCCGATCGGCTCCCATGGGACTGCACCCTCTTGACTTGACCACCTTCGCCTATCCCTTTCTCAGTCTCACTGAACTCGGTCAATTGTTTTCCAAAAAGAGTTGTCGGACTCGATAGATAACAAACTTGTTTGCCAAGGGTGACCCAGAAGATCTGTTGCTGACGCTCAGCTGATGAAAGCTCCTGTCTTTCTCTCTCTCTCTGCCTCGCTCCAAGTTACCCGGACTGAGTTGGCTGTCAGCCAGCCAGCCACAAGTCTCAGCACTGGCATATTTTTCCCGGTCGAGACTCACGTTTGTGGATTCTCCCTTTTCCCTCCCTTTTCTCTTATCGCTAATTGCTAGCTAATTGTTAGCTGTTCACTGGCTTTCGCTAGGAACGACCACATCAGACTTTCACGGATCAGATCGATCGGGCGGCCTCATGATGAACTTCACCAAATTAGTACGATGTGGATACCCTACCCATGCAGATCGTCTCATTCCAGTTAGCTGGTCTGATCCACTGCCTAGCTCATCCCGCGTAGATGGAAGGTTGCGTGTCAGTCTCTGCACGTTTCTGATTGCTTTTTTTTTCACCTGTCATAGCTGGGCCTTACTCTTCGATAGAGACAACAACCGTGTTCGAAGCTCATGGATGAAAAAGGTCACGATCTCAAGTATGGCGTGTTCAGAGATTGATGCCACTGACCTGGGAAGTCGACAGCGAGAAGCCACGAACACCTGGGAAAGTTAAATGAGGATGATCCCGTGTTGCGAACGCGTGGGTACCCTAAGGTCTACTCTTGATTGGACTCCTCTGCAATTCGTGTCGAAATCTTGTCCTTCTTCAATGGACTCCTCACTTCACTGGGATCCCCGCCAATGACCGCAGCCCCTACAAATATGCGCCTGTGCCGTGCCTACTCTGTACTGGTCTGCTCATCACCTCCTATCCCATCCATTTGGTGTTACCCTTGCATCCGAGGGGCTGCAGATGGACGAGGCCATCCTGCAACCTCCAATGATCGGTGAGCAGTGTGGGCTGGAGGTGATCCCCTCGGCTCAAATGTCAAGTTCTTTCAATCTCGACGCCATTGGCCAGATATTCGAGGGCTAGTTAAGCTGAGATGGGGGCTTAGAGTTCTAGAGGCCCACTCTGCCAACCTGCGGCGCTGCGCTCGGATGAACTTGGGGATTTCGCCAATAATTCGGCACCGTCCGGTGTTTTGCTCCGACCGCGGACCACTAAATGCCAACCTGCAATTGGCACCTTGGAGCCGAAGTGGAGGTGACCCTTCCCGGTTCCAGTGCCATGGTCCCGTTCGAATCGACATGGTTGCTTGGCATCGACAACTCGCCAAAACAAGTTGTAGCTTCTCTGTGACTACGGCACTGAGCCAGTGGGATTTCTTCTCCCCCCTCTCTGTAAGTATCTAAGTACGACTACAATGGTCTTCTTTGGTTCTGTTACCTAATTTGTCTCGACTGGCGAGGGGATCGCTTTTACCGCTCGCGTGGCGTCCTGAACCTTGCCAACGAGGTCTTGACGAGTCAATCAACTTCAGGTATCCTTTTAAGTGAAGGAATATGTAGATCCTGTACGCATCCCCGCATATCATTTGTCTCCCGTACCTTGGGCGATATCCAAGACCGACCTTGCACAGCTGAACCACGTTTGTTCCCACTTTGCACACGCCCCTTTTCTTCGGCCAACCCGACTTACTCCACTCTTTCCGGGACAAAGGTTCAGCCATACCCAAGGAGATCGTAGCACATTCTCGCGGGGCTTGATCAAAAGATCAGCAGCAACTTCGATACGGTGCACATGCTAGTGGTGTCGGACAATTACTATTGTCGCCTTTGGGATTCGAGGACTGGGTCCACAACATGGCGGGCACAGTTGATAATTTGTGATTTGACATTGGTTCCAAAGCATGATGACCCCATGCATTGTCTGTTTAAAACCCTATTCTTCCGACGGATCGCAGTCCCAATAGCTTGTGATTGATCTTTTCTTCTCCTCCTACTCCTCCTCCACCTTCTGCACCCTCTTTCTTATCCGCATTTCATTCCAATACACTCTATTTTGTCTTTGTTTGTTTATAAGTTATCTAAGTGGTATAATCATAATGTTGCGCAGATTCTCTTCGACGTTCAAAAAATCGTCGAAAGGCGATCGCGATTCTAAACCGAATGGAACGCAGGTGAACGGCCAGAAGCGCCAGTCGAAAGTCCCGGCGCCGCGCAAATCCTCTTCAGATGAGAGTCACAGCGATCACGGCGTCGAAAGCGATGACGGCGTGTCTGTTTTTGAAAAATATGCTCAGGTCTTGCATGCATCCCGGCGCCCTCTACCGAACCAAACCGGCGATGGCACCTATCTCGAGCAGGAGCATTCGGGGAGCTTGTTCAAGGACCTTCGCGCCTTGGGCTTCAAGGACATTGGCACCCTGAAGGACCTAATCAAAACGAAGGCCAAGGGAGAATACATTGATGACAAGACTATGCTCATGGAGCGTATTATCCAGGTGAGGCAAACAAGTTGGAGTTCTACCTTGACTGGCATGCATGCTAATTAACTCTTCCGACAGCTTGTCAGCAGCCTCCCAGGAAACTCAAAAACCCGCGTCGACCTCACCAACGCCTTTTTGGACGAACTGTGGGGTTCCTTGCCTCATCCTCCTCTGTCGTAAGTTGAGGCTTGATATTTGTCCCGTGAACTGCGCTCACGCTCATACTCGGCAGCTACATGGGAGAGGAATATGCCTACCGCTCAGCAGATGGTTCCAACAACAACCCTACACTTCCCTGGCTGGGCGCTGCGGGGACGCCTTACGCTCGCTCAATCGCGCCCCTGACTATCCAGCCCGGCGGTTTACCTGATGCCGGTCTTGTTTTCGACTGTCTTTTCGCGCGCGAGAAGTTTACCCCTCACCCTAACAAGGTGTCGAGTCTTTTCTTCGATTGGGCGTCCCTCGTCATTCATGGTTCGCTAGCTCTTTTCACCAACGTCACAGAGGAGCGCTAATCAGAAATATAGACATTTTCCAGACCGATTACACGACCCCTCATGTCAACAAGACTTCAGCCTATCTCGATCTCTCGATCCTGTACGGTGATGATCAGGAAGACCAGAACTTGGTTCGGACTTTCAAGGATGGTAAATTGAAGCCCGATACCTTTTCGGAACAGCGGCTCCAGGCTTTCCCGCCGGCCTGTTCCGTGTTGATGGTTATGCTGAGCAGGTTCGCAATACATTCGCTTCCTGACATACTAAAAACTTTCTAACTGGTTACTAAACAGATTCCACAACTGGGTTGTGGAGGAGTTGGCAGCGATCAATGAAAACGGTCGCTTCAACAAGCCCGATCCTCGTCTCGACGAAGAGAAGGCTAAGAAGGCCTGGGAAAAGTATGACAACGATCTTTTCCAGACCGGACGCCTGTATGTCATGTTCCAAATCGCATTACTGCAAGCATGCATTCCTGACGCTCTATAGGGTTACATGCGGCCTGTTCATCAACATCACGCTGTACGATTATTTGCGCACCATCGTCAATCTGAATCGCAGCAACAGCACATGGTGCCTGGTAAGTGAACACAGATGGCAAAGAAGCAAGGAGCAAGCTGACTAGCAACAGGACCCTAGAGTTCAGATGGAAGGCACTAAGAGTACCCCGTCGGGTCTCGGTAACCAGTGCTCTGTCGAATTCAACCTCGCATACCGCTGGCATTCTGCTATTAGTGCCAACGATGAGAAGTGGACTGAAGAGATCTACGAAGAGCTGATGGGCAAGCCTGCCTCGGAGGTATCCATGCGTGAACTTCTCTTCGGGCTCAAGAAATACGAGCAAGAGATTCCGAAGGACCCGTCCAAGCGCACATTTGCCGGTCTGAAGCGACAGGAAGATGGAACATTCAAGGACGAAGACCTCGTTAGAATCTTGTCCAATGCGATTGAGGATGTTGCCAGTGAGTGTAACTCTTACAAACAGAATAGCCAATTTACTTACCATTGCAGGCTCTTTCGGTGCACGGAATGTGCCCAAGGTCCTGAAATCTGTGGAAATCCTTGGTATTGAGCAGGGTCGCAAGTGGAACGTCGGCTCTCTGAACGAGTTCCGCAAGTTCTTCGACCTGAAGCCATACGAAAAGTTCGAGGACATCAATTCTGATCCGGAGGTCGCTGACGCTTTGCGACACCTGTATGAGCACCCAGACTATGTGGAGCTCTACCCTGGTATTGTCGCCGAGGAAGCGAAGGAGCCCATGATCCCCGGTGTTGGTATTGCACCTACCTACACCATCTCCCGCGCGGTTCTCTCCGATGCCGTGGCTCTCGTCCGTGGTGACAGGTACTATACTGTGAGTCAATCCAGCATGCCTGCCAGAAGCGTTGCTAACTATATGTCCAGATTGACTACAACCCACGCAACCTTACGAACTGGGGATACAATGAGGTCCGCTACGATCTCAACATCAACCAGGGATGTGTGTTCTACAAGCTCGCGATGCGGGCCTTCCCTAACTACTTCAAGCCCGACTCCATCTACGCGCACTACCCAATGACCATCCCCTCCGAGAACAGGAACATCATGAAGAACCTCGGTCGCGAGTCCCACTATTCGTATGACAGACCCCGCTACACGGAGCCTGTTCCGAACCTGTTGTCCTACTCCAACGCGCAATTAGTCTTGAACAGCCAGAAAGACTTCACTGTGCCCTGGGGTGGACTCAGCTCGATCCATGCCGGAAAGGGGGGCGCCGACTTCTGGAGCAAGTCATTCGACAATGAGCAGTGGAGAAATAGCGTCAAAGAATTCTACGAGGACGCCACCCTAAAGCTACTCAATGAGAAGTCTTGCAAGCTTGCTGGTAACAAGCAGGTTGACATTGCAAGGGAGTAAGTCGTCTAAACCGACGTAAGATAGTGACCATGCTAACGAGATCAGTGTCGGAAACCTCGTGCCTGTGCATTTCGTCTCCAAGGTCTTCTCGCTGCCACTGAAGACGAAGAGCAATCCTCGCGGCATCTTTACCGAACACGAAATGTTCATGATCATGGCGGTGGTCTTCAATTCCACCTTCTTTGATGTTGATCCTACCAAGTCCTTCCCGCTCCAGCATGCAGCCCGCGCGGTTTCCCAGGAGCTGGGTAAGGTTGTGGAAGCCCATGTCAAGTCCATCAACCACCCTGGCTTCCTTCACGGCATCATCGATAGCTTCCGCGACGATCACAATGCCCTGAAGGACTATGGAGATCAGCTGATCAAGCGCCTCTTGGAGAGTGGCCTGGGAGTCTCCGATGTGACTTGGGGCCAGATCTTGCCGGCCGCTGTTGAGATGGTCCACACCCAATCTCAAATGGTAGGCCTCCTATGCAGCATGTTATTATGTGCAACACTGACATTGGAATAGTTCACCCAAATAATCCACTTCTACCTTACCGAGGGCCAGCAGTATCTCCCGGAGATCAACCGCCTGGCCAATGAGAACACTGCGGAAGCTAATGACAGGCTCACCCGCTTTTGCCTGGAGGCTGTCCGCCTGAACGGCAACCTGGGCATTTACCGCGAGGCTCAGAACAACATCAACGTGTCTGATGAAACCGGCCAATACAGCGTCAAGGCTGGTGACAAGGTGTTTGTCGGCTCGGTACGTATCACCCAGTCTTGAAGCACGATCATCGCTAATACCACATAGGCGAAGGCAAACCGTGACCCTCAGGCCTTCCCATCACCCGACGAGGTTCGCCTTGACCGCCCTCTTGACTCCTACCTTCACTATGGCCTTGGCCCTCAGAGTGGCCTGGGTAAGGATGCCACCCTGGCTGCGGTGACTGCCATGGTGCGGGTTGTCGTCCGTCTGGACACTCTCCGTCCTGCTCCTGGCGCTCAAGGAAAGTTGAAGAAGATTCCCCAGGAAGCTGGGTTCTCTGTATACATGCGGGAGGACCATGGCAGCTACTCCCCGTTCCCGACTAGTGAGTTTGCCTTTGCTATTTGTGCATGAAATCTTGCTAACCTGGATTACTACAGCCTACAAAGTACACTATAACGGCGATGTGCCGGCGCCCAAGCGACAGGTCACGACTGCTTGAGATGATTGAAGATCTAAAACTTGTTGGGTCAAGTTGGTAAATGTGTTTTTTATAGGTCATGTTTGAGATATCCTTGTTTGTTTGATCAGAATGCTGTATTTTCGCAATGTATGCTAGTGCTTTAAATATACCAGTAAGAGCTTTTCTGTGCACCACAGATGTGTTGCGAATTAACTAGAAAGGTAATTCCATAACTGCTTAACGCTATTAAATCTAGCGCCAGTGCACAACAATTCCTACCTTCTTTCCAATGGCCTTTGACATCCTCTCGGGTGTAATCATATAAACACTATGAAGAAACATACCAAGCAGTGATCATGTCCAATCGCTTCAACGCACTAAGCGCCAGCGCCCAAGAATAGCCGAATATTCCACCCGCTCATTGAAAAGACATGGGTACTATGGGCACACGACCCTCTGAACCCTGCACCCACTTCCTCTTCTACATCTCACCTGATTGGAGGGTTTGGACATAGCGGCTCGTGCCGTCCGGTGAAAGCCAAAAAAAGAATTGTGAGACTGGCGGGGACCAGGACAGAACCAGGATCATGGACCCTGTGTGTGTGAATAGCGAATGGAAGACAAGCACAAGGAAGTGTCCTCTTGTGACTTGCCATTTATTGCGTAATTTATTGGGAGGGGAGAATGGAATCAGCCTTACAAGGTAAGAAGTGTTGTTCACTCTGTAATGTGTCTACCTAAATTGTCCTTCAAAGAGTTCAGTCTGTTGCCTATTGCAATAAAGTTTCGTATTAGTTGATGCTTTTTATCTGTGAAGGTTTCCTTTGCTTTTTCATTTCTTTTCTTTTCGAAGCATCCACACCTAATGGTTCATTACAAACCACCCACCGCACATGAACCACCAGTGTTTCCAAATGTTCCACTTTAAACCCACGAAAATAGCTTAACGTCCAGGGTCTGCGTTTGATCCGGTCTCACCCACGGAAAATACACCAATTAACTAAAGAGAATTCAAGGTAACCGCCTCAGCTCAGGGGAAACGCCCGGCGCTAGACTATTTACTAGGTAGCCTGGAACTTCCGAATCTAATCTAGTAACGTCGTAGCGCTAGAACCCGGTCCAGTACTCCATTTATTAGGCGCTGTTTGATGGGCGGCGATCGCCCCTCTTGATTCCTGTCCTGTCCTACATAACAGTAGTAGAAGTAGTATTAGTAGTAGTGGTTAGTAGGCTGTGTCGCATCCTAGTCTAGTCATTTTCGTGTGCCTTTTCTGTCTGACTGGCTGATCCCGGTCCAGGAAAAAGCATTGACAACTTATTTATCGGGGCGAGTGTCTTTTCTTGTCTTGTCTTTCTTGGTGTTGTTCATTTCCGAATGATAATCTCATCCACTTTCACTCTCACATCCACTTCTGTCTGGCTTTGATCAAGACAAGCTTCTCACCTGTTTATCATTTTTTGCTTGGTCTTACACCACACACATACACACGCCTGATTATTATTATTATTATCACAATTATCATTACCCCAAACTCCGAAATATCCTCCAATCCAATAAAGCATAATACAAAATGGTAGCCATCACCGCCCGCGACCGACCCAAAACCGACTACGAGCGATGGCTGGAACTCCAAGGCAACTCCGACGACAACGCAGCTGGCAGCGATGAAAAGAAATACCATCCTCCTGGCCCTCTACCTGTTCCAGAACATGGTGGTCAAGATGCACATGCAAAAGCAGACGATAATAAGCATAAATACACCCCTCACGGCACATTTCTCCATCATGGGTATCATCATGAACGGCCGGGAGCGTCAGCCGACAACGCTAACATCAACGCCAACAATCATCCACATCATGCACTACTACCACATCATCGCTTGGATAGGTCGTTTCCTGGAGAGTATGGAAGTGTTGCGATGAAGTTGGCGCTGCTGGTACTGGTGGTATTGGTGATACTGCGTGCGGTGCGGTTTGTTCGAGGCCGACGACATCAGCCTATTCGGTTACAGAGTCCGAGGACGGTGCAGGGTGGGTTTGGAGGGAGGGAGGATGGGGGGAAGAGAAATCTAGTTTGAGTATTTGAGGGGGTATTTCGTGGATATTGGATGTTGATACTATTCTTGGTTTCTGTTACTGGTGTTGAAGGAGTTGGAGGATATTCTGTATACACCTTGCTTTATTGTACTATCATGTATGTATGCTTTCATATCCTATCCCTCATAGTAAGCTCACAAGAATGCATGCTACATGAGGAACAAAATCCACCTGTCATTCAATGCATACATCAAGTTAACAGTCAAAGAACCCCGACCCAACTCAGGATCGGATCCTCCTTCATAAGCCTAAGCCTTAACCAAGCCCACCCCAAGCCGACGGGAGCGACAGCAGCCACTCCGCTCAGCACCGACCTCAATGCTCCCTGCTGGTTGGCCCACCCTTCATGTTCCCCGTTGGGGCTGCTATCAGCTAGTTCTGTCTCCTCTAATCTCTATCGAGTAAGTAGACTCTGAACTTGGAATGGATCTGCAAAGGGGCCCACTCAATATCAGAATATCGGTTCGATTGGATGTTCGGGGCGCTTGTGATATTGTACTAAGCTGGCAAGCTGGATAAGTGAGAAAGGGCGGCTGGAGTTATTAGGGATAGAATAGCTGATTGTAAAAGTCACTAACACTAAGTCTGAAAAAAGCAGGAGGATAAATCAAGTGGACTTACTAACTAACTAAACTGAAATGAGTAGTGGTGCCGGCGGGGCGAGATACTTAGTTTTCGACCGGCTATAATTAGGGGGAGAGGGGGGAGGGATGGATGAGGGCATATCCGTTAGCTTTAGTTACTGTTCCTGGTCGGGTGTTGCCGTTTTGGTTCGGAGGGTGTTTGTTATCCGATTTTGGTTGATACTGCTACTATGTACTAGAAACAATCTTTTGTTGAATGTGATTTACACAGCAACGATATAAGAGCTATACTTTTTACTCTGGTAATCATCCACAAAGTCGAGGCTGGAATACTAACAACGTTCGGGTCTCGGCTACAGGTCGATCGTAATCTCCCCGAGTTGTCGCTCTAATACCCGAGCCATGAAATGAGGTCCTGGCGCAGCACTGAGTGGAGACGACTAGTTAACAGCTGCATGCTAGCAACCACTAACTGTGAATAGAAGTAGCGCTGGATATAGCCAGGACATCGTTCATTTGCTATCTCATAGTCACAGACCCTGCGTTATTTTCAGCATCCCAGCCATTACCAATGCCTGCGTGCCAACGGTGCGTCCTTTGCTTGAAGCAGCATTTCTGGGTATATTCTTGTCTGCTAAGAACACTTACTTATCGCAAATCGAAGCTGAATCCAGTGCTTCGAGACGCGAGATACGGAAAGTGAAATTTCTTCTACACACCTGTTAGAATTAGGAGAAAAAAAACATGCTCCTTTGAGAGTTGTCATAATCAAGATTTAGCATGCAATATATACAATAAGTGAATCCACTCATCAACATCATGATGATTATATCCTTCCCCCATCCACACCCCCCGCCAACTCAAAAACAGGCGGCCTCGACCCCAACTCATAAACAGGAGGTCGTGAACCCAACTCATAAACCGGCGGAGCAAACACCAACTCAGCAACAGGTGGAGCGGCCGCATCTCCCTGCAGCTCCCTCGGATGATTGTTCTTAGTTCGATGACCTATATATGTCGAAGGCATATCATCATCTGCATGTCTCCGTGCGGCTTGTAACCTTCTCGAGATCATAAACCAGATGATGAAGATAATGAGTGCTAAGCCGGCGACACCACCTACTACCCCACCTGCGATGGCACCCGTATTCGTTTTGCTTTCTGTGTTTGAAGACGCATTTGTCGTAGGTTGCGCAGTCGCCGATGATATTATCGACGACGATAAACCACTAGTATCTGCTGTCGATGTAGACGAAGATGCATCTGACGTCACCGTAGCAGATGCAGTAGTTGATGTAGCTACTCCCAATTAGTCTCAACCCATCAAATCAAGCAAGCAGGCAGGAAAGAAAGATAAAACGTACACGAACTCGTCGTCGAAACCGGCGACAACAGACTAAACTCCGACCCCAACGTGGAGACATCATCCGTGCAGCCCACGAACCCATTCGACACCCTCGCAAACGCATCCAGCCCTCTCGAACAACAGAAATAATCATTCTCATAATACAAAAGGGCCGAGGTATTCCCGCAATGCGGATCCAGTTTGAGAATGTTGCCGCATGCTGCGGCAGAGTGACAGCAGTTCCCGGGGGCGCAGGTGGCGCCCTTGGGACAGCATTCGCGGTAGGGACCCCAGGTTGAACCGCAGTCGTTTTCGGTGTCGTAGCAGGTGCCGTTACGGCGGACGGGGTAGCCGAATGGAGGGGCGAGGTCGTTGGTGTCGTTGGCCATTGTGATGTTGCTGTTGCTCTTTGCTAGGGGAGGTAGAGGGCAGGGGATGTAGGGGCAGTCTGGGGAGGGAAAACAGACTGGGATAATTGATTGAGTTTCATGGAGGGTAATGATCGTTTTTGAAAAAGATGGAGATGGCTTGTTTTTAGAGCATGGTTCTTTAGTGTTCCCTCTTGGGTGGCTCGGCGGCTAATGATCTGCTAGCTCTGGTGTTTCGTGTTCTTGTGTTTGGTCTGGGGGGCCATATCTGCTACGCCTTTTGGAGTTGTTAAGCGCCCACTTCTGGTATGGCCAATGACTAGTTATCATGGGTTCGGGCGAGTGAAAAGAACTAGAAGTGCTCGAACTTAGCTGATGCTAGGATTGGCGCGCACAAGAGCAAATACTGAGCTGGGTAAGGCTGCATTCGGGACATCGTGTATAGTGCGAGTCAAGGCGGGGTGGATGGAGCAGCGTGGCCATTTTCTTCCCTTCAATTAGAAAGTAGTAGTCTAGTAGCAAGGCAGATTGATGGGGCATCATACCGACGAGTGCTTCATGATCCTTGTTAGTGTGTGTGGGCTAGACGAGTAGTCACATTGCTAGACTCCACCACCTGTTAACGTACTAACTCCCGGCCGCGCCGGCCACCCATGTTATGCCATACAAAACTGGTCTTTTGCGAGCCTAGTTTCATCAAGTCTAAAGATAATAGAGATAATAAATAATCTTGATGATTTTTTCTTTTCTTTCCTTCTTTTTTTGGGCTTTTGTAAACCGTTCCAAGAGAATACAAATAATATTTAAATATTTCAAGTAGTGAAACAGTATCCTATTATATCCATAAAGTTACATAAGATGCCTTATAAATACTCTGATATCTGATATAGTTTTCATATATAAATATGTAGAGAAATATATACTATTCTAGTTGAGATATATCAATTCTGAGATGGGGAGTTACACAATAGCTCTTTGAATGGCTCTGGACCCGAAAGCTTCACTACAAGAATCTGGATTTTTGGCACACTGAATTGGCACCTAGTATTCACTCGAAAGAAACTTGAATCTCCGTCATCAATGAGAAATATCGGGCTCGTATATTGCTCCCACGCTGCTGAATCTTTGGCACCCAATGTAGATTCCCATAAGTCTCGAGTTGCTCGGGGCCGCATACACCTTGTCGCTCCCGCCCTGCCGGGTAGTGCACTCCACAGTTGCTTTATCCTTACACCATACATCTCGCCACCCATAATCCATAGCTGTTTCCGGGGTGTACGGCGGTTCTAAGGCGAGACTAAGCCTCTGGCATTTGGGCGATGCGTTGTGCTCGACCTCGAAGTCAATCTCAACCAGCTCCGATCCTGCGACTGTAGCTGACATGCCGACTATATTATCATCCCGCGCAATATGAACGGCCTGGCGAGAGTCGGTGTCTAAATCGCCCGTGCTTGCCATGACACCTGATCTATAGACGAAGAGCAGTCCAATGATTGCGCGGCCTCGAAAGTAGGCTTCGATGGTGACTACCTTTTCGGGGCAGGTATTGTCATTCCATGTCTCGAAGTAGAGCTTCCGCACCAGGTTCAAAGGAGGAGAGACTTCTGGGACAAGTAGTCGAGGCCTCCGGTTTCTGTGGGGAGAATTCACTGCTCGGACGCGGTCCGAAGACTCGTTGAAGATCCATGAGATGGCTGTTAATTCCTCATCGAAGCAACGTTGGTATTCATTTCGTATCGTTCCAGTGGGAAAGGTATGAGGGTGCGGGGAACGAAAAGTCACACTGCGCGCACATGTTGTTTCGAAGCGTATGGCTGCGACTTGACCCACTGCCAACCCCGGAGACTCGGAAGAATAGCCCAGAGGAGCGATCCACACGGTGACTGATTGGATTTCTTCGTCCGGTGATATATCAAACCCATCTTCAAGTCCGTTCATCCACTGTCCAACAATGGCTGGACTGGGATGGTTGTAATACTCAAGCTTCAGGCCAGAGATGCCATTTTGGGGGCGGGACCAACCCGTTATGCCAGCGGATGCCTGAATCTTACGGATTCCCCTTAGTGATGCATAGCTTTGATAGTTACCTGAATTGCTGCCGTTAATAAAATGGGAGAATTTCTCGTCGTAACGAATTTGATCATCCGGCACCAGATGACATTCTCGGTCTAAGATGTGTGGAATTGTGGATGGTTCGTCACAGAATTGTGATTGGATACCGACTCGGATAAAATGGGTTCCGTGTGTCTGTCACCTGCTTAGCTATTGCTCGAACTAGTTCATGAAGCTTCACCTACCTTCTGGTGGGCAACAAGCCCTGTGATGAAACGGCCAGGCGGCAAGCTTGGTATTGGTGTAACAGATGCTTCGAGCCGATAGGAAAGGGGAGCCAATATGATAGACCGCTCATAGTTAGTTGACACCTTGACAAGGTTAGCATGGTGCACAGGCTGGTGGGAATAAAAAAGACAGACCTGTAGCCCACCAAGGCCTTCAGAATGATAAACATCACGATTATCTTCCACGATGCGTATCCCGCTGATACGTTCACCACTTGGGCCATTGATGGGAATTGAAATAGCACAACCACCCGTAGAACCAAAGAACACCGACTTTCCGTCGGCGTAGTGATAGCCAATGCCGATAAGAGGGTGTGGGTAGGATGTCATGTGAAAGTCTAGTCGGATCAACGACATGAGACATCTACCTCCTGGGCCACCGAAGTCAATATTTGACAGCGGTTCAAAGGCACGGGGTGACCCAGACGGTAGAAGGAGGCTGACAAGCAAGCCTTCATGCATGGGGGCATGGGGAATCCACAGTTGCGAAGGCGTGTGGAACGGCTCCTTTACGTCCGAATGAGTCCGATGCAAAGAGCTTTGATGGTCGTCAATCCAGTCAGCAAGGCCAAGTGAAACAATCTTAAACCGGTCTATGTCCGCAAGCAAGTGGTACTGATCTGCTCTTGTCGGAATCTGCAGTGTTCCTTGAGCAATGCCTGGGCCGTTGCTATGACCAATCCAGCATGATGAAGCAGAGTTATCGTATTGTAACTGGATTCCCACTAAGCCTTCCGAGCAAAATGCCACGCGAAAAGCCTTAATGAGGAGGTTTGTGGGCATGTCTATACAAGTTTCGGCAGCTGGATTGCGATAACCAATCAATCGACCAACGCAGTTGCCTTCGTCCGACGGCAATATATTGATACCAGAGATAAACCGGCGTGCGCCGATCTTGACAGTTGATATACCAATTCGCTTTTCATGTTCTTCCTGCGGGACCATGAAGGGCTGTGCCTTTCGATAGAGCACACGACATCCCTCTTGCAGGGGGCAATTTTCATCAATGTATGCCAGCTGACCTGAGAAGTAGCCCACAACCTTCGCTAGCCGTGGGCCCGCTTGGAAACTTTCTATATCAACCAAGGTGAAGTTGTTCCCTCGCATTAGCGATGGACAATAGTCCAGTCCGCCGGGGCCGCGTCGAAAAACGGAGTCTAGGTCCACAAGAGAGGCGATGGGCTCCAGTAGGTCCCGGATTCTCTTTCGATTGACCAGTGGTAGCGTGGCAGCTTTTAAAGATGCCCTCGTGGCGAAAAAAAGTCTGAACCAATTTTGTGATTCTGAAAGACAAGGGAAAACAAAGTCAGCCTCCTGGCCGAGAAGGAACCTACTCCGCCAATACGACCGTGAGAGCAAAGACATATCTGCGAGTACCGCTAAATCGTGGCATACTAGTCTCAGAGTGAGATGCTGTTCAAAGGGTATATAGGAAAAGATCTCAAGCAGCAGCTCGGTTGAGAGGTTTCTGAAAGCATGGTACCTCCTTTCCCCAACCTCTGCGAGGCTTCCTACTGTTGAGTTATCATGCGACAATTTTCGCCCGGGACTGCTCCCCAATTCTCCAGAAGCAGAACTGGAATCAGTCGGAAAATTCATAACCGAAATTGCACAGGGGTCAGCATAAAGATGGGAGTCCAGATCCACCGGCTGTATCCGCCCGAACACTTTATGTGTTCGCGCAGCGCCCGCATAGTCATGGCCGAAGTGGAAGATGGATGCTTCGAGGCACGGAGTGCAGTAGAGTTGGTAGAATACCATTTCAGCAATTGCGGCGTCAGTTTGTGATAGCGATCCGACTCGCCCATGGTTGAGCCTCAGAATGAGCATTTTCCAGCACGACTCGTGAAATCCGAAACACCATTGGCTATCCGATTGTTCGCAAAGCCTCCATTCATCTAGGGCGTCAAACGCTACATCGCCGTAGACTCGGTTGCTGTCCAGTGGTGCATGGAGGGTTTTCCGACCGCGTACTACCCCTACCCCCGTAGTTTTGATATGATCAACGGCAGGATTGGTCGAGTAGATACCCCGAACCTGTGCGTACCAAGGGCGGGCGCTGGACTGTGGAGTATCCGGACCATCCCAGTATGGGTCGGGCAGCAGAATCACCCCACAAAACGGACAGTAAACATTGGACACCATCTTGCGAGGTGGCACACTTGTGCCTTTCGTAGGGTTAAAATTGGTGAACTAAGAGCCTGAATGTTAAGTGCTTCGGGAGAGGGCATTAGATACGTCTGCTAGTCGGGAGCATGTTGGCGGAACAGTAATGAGGTTGCGCGTGGCCGCTGGAAGTTATGGGCTAGTTAATGGTCCAGAGCTCAAGTCCAAAGCTGTTATATTACTCCATCAGCGTAGGAGCATTGATGAGTAGGCTATTTTACCCCATATCAATGTTCGATCTCCCCGATGACACTCCTGGGCACATGTATGGACCTTTCAACTTGCGATTAGTCATGAAAATAATTCCGACTGCCACTCTTGGTGGGTAGCTCTTAAATAGCCATAGTAGTGATGTTATTTTATCATATCTTGTATACTATAACTTACTTAACAGGTAGTATAATGACAATACCTTAAGCCCCCGGCCCTCCCTTCATACATCGAAGCACATTCCAAATCAGTTGAAAGCCAATACCTCACTCAACAACCCAACAGAACATTCCCCTCTAATTTCCACACCGATTCACATCGCAATTAACACAGCACCGCTTCTCCGGTCCCTGAAACACTTCCTCCTCTGTCTGGACGGCTTCACGCTTATCGTTCGCTCCGCATCGCGCATAGGGATTGTCGCAGAGGATGCAGCAGCGTTTGGCGATGGATGAGTCCTATCCGTATGACATTGATTAGCATTTCCTTGAATCAAGTCAAGAAATAGAGAGAAAGAGATAGAGAGAAAGAGAAAGAGTGCAGTACCTGGTTATTGATTGGACTAGCCAGCGCAACAGGCAGAACCGCCAACGAGAGGAAAGTGATGATGCTGGAGGGACGCATTGCCCGATTTCTTTTTCAGGGTTTGAAAAGAATGTGAATTTCGTAAATAGCTTGAAGAGAATATTCAATTGTGATGATCTATTTTCTCATTCCCACCGACCATTCACCCCAATTTACACCCTCACTTCCCCTCTACTTACAACTTCTGTCCTGATCCGACCTCGGTCCCTCTTCGTCCGCGCAGGGACAACCACTCTTGGCAAATTGCCATGTCTCAGAGCAACTGGATCCATCAAACCAAGGCCGGGCTAATAAGCGATCAGCAATGTAAATTGCACGTTGATCAGATAAGATAATCAATCAATCCTTAGCGCAGGGTCTCGGAAGCATACCCCCTTTACGGTGGTTCTGTGACGTGTGTGTGCGGGATATGTGGATCCCTCTTTGATTTTTTTCCTATGGGAGGGGTGTGGGTTGTTGATTAATATCTAGAGGTTACTATAATATGTCGAGTTGTCGTATCCGACCAGGATGGATGGCATGGTCGTCTGATTCGGGTCGGTGTAGGGCCGTGATAGATTGATTAGTCGAGGTTCATACTTTTCTAATGAATCTAGTCTTGGTTGGATATATTCTTAACTTTTATTTGCAACTTCTTCTGCTATGTGATATGAAACTGAGATATTTTCTGGAGTCAAGTCGGTCTGGTTAGTGAGATGTAGCAGGGTGGTGACGTTTGTGTATGACTATGAATTCGGTCTATTTACATCTCATTACCATCTTATCTTCCTTCCATAATAACTGCTTTGTAGCTAGCTTAGCAGTAGCTATGGATCCCTGAATCCACAGTAAAACAGGACCCATATCGCCACCCTTCTTTCCCAAATAAGGTAGTATAAATTGTGGACCAGATACCTGGCACTCAAGTAAACAAATCTACACAGCATCTACTAGTATTTATAATCTGCTCCCTCTGAACATTTACTACTAATATACTTTGTGATATGCTAAATCTGAATGCAAGTATTCTTGAAAAGAATTATTCTTAATGAAATGTGTGTTTTCTCTTACGGTTAGTATGCCTGTGAATTAGAAACATACTAACAGTGTATACTTAGTATATGGTGCTGAGTTTTAATGCGAGATAATTTGATTATTGACTCCTATGCGTTAGTATGTAAAGATGATAAATTGTTCATACTCTCAATAGTTCTCATCTCGTAATGGTGTGGTCTGGTTTATTGTGTGATGTAATGATAAAAAAAAGTCCAGGCTGATAATAAGATATGCTATATAAATACTCATCATTTCTCATTATCTAATAGCAAACCTCCAAACACCATTGCTGCAAGCCCCTGTTGTAAGACTGAAGCAAATCAAAGCAATAAAGCAAAGCAGCAAGCAGACAAAACAAAATATACGCTCTAATCCGGTCATAGTACATACATTATAACATACAGACATGCATACATACAGACATCGTGACTAGCTGCTCGCTGCTTACGACGTCGCTGCACTCGTCCGCGCCGCGTTGCTCAGCTGTCGATGATACGAGCCAATGGTTTGGAAGCCCCTGTTATACCAGGTTAGTTAGTATACTGTCTTCCCCGAGAGGGAAAAGGCATGGAAGGCACCCACCTCGCCAGGTCAAATCCGCTCCCCTCCTCTTCGTCGTCCTCCTCGTCAGGTCGCTCGTTCTTCGTCTCCGGTTCACGGCGTGGTGGCATGCGGCCAGTCGTCATTCCATTGGCCGTGCCTGGCTTGCTGGGACTGGCTAGGTTCGGTGGTGGTGGACTGCTGCTAGGGATACTTCCCAGTCCGTCGCCCAATTCGCCCTTCAGTGGGCTCATGTCTGGCACGGGCCGGGCCGGCGTGCTGCCAATGTCTGCGAACTTCCAGAACTGCGCGGGAGAGCTCATGGGCATAAATTTAGATGGAATCTGTGCGGTGCTAGGCGGAGGCAGTCGTGGCTGCTGGCGTTGCGGTGCTGGCGTAATCATCGATGACGGGCCGTCATCGTAGTATGACGATGACAGCACAGGCGGGGATCCGGCAATGTTGTCTGACAAGCCATAAGTCCGACTGAGACTGGTGCCGTTGCTGGTGTTCTTCGTGGCGGATCGTGTGGGCAGAGGGGATGGTTCCTCATAGTCGCGGGTATTAGAAGGTCGCAAGGGAGCTCCTGCACCGTTCCGGGCGGCACGGGAGCCTCGTTCGGGAGTATACGCTTCTATTGGTGCAACCGGGAATGAGCTGAACCCAGGAGACGACACCGGTGGTGACTTCTTCGTGGCCGAAAACACCGCCTCCATGCCGTTGGCGCCCCGAGCGGCGGGATCCCTCGTGGCAGGTGACGACGGGGCGGACGATTGCGTTCCCTTCCGCAGCTGCTTCTTCCAGTACTCTTCGCGATATTCCGGGGCAATCTGCCATTTCATGCCTTTGCCGGGTTCGTCTGTGCGCCGGGGGACCTTCTGGAATGCTTTATTCAAGGACAAATTATGACGGATGGAATTCTGCTACTTGTTAGTATTTTCTCTTTCGACATAGAAGAGACTAATCTCACCTGCCAACCGCTCTGGGAGTGGCGGTAGAATGCGTACTTGTCCATGATCCAGTTGTAGATACTGTTCAGCGTAAGTTTCTCCTCCTCACTCGAGAAGATCGCCTGCGCAATCAATGTCGCATAGCTGTACGGTGGCTTCAAGTCCTTGGCTGCATCCTTGCTGTAATCGATCTCTTCCGTACTCTCCATCATCATACCGCGGTTATACAGCGGCGACTGCTTGGCCGTGCGCGCTCCCACCGTATCGGGCGACCGCGGGGGCGGCGTCACCTGACGCTTGAGGAACTGCGGTGCGGGAGCCAGCGAAGGGGCGCCCGTCGTGGCTGGGGCTGCATCCGCAGTAGCGGCCGTCGAGGGAGGCTGGGGATGAGCATGCTGGGAGGCATCCCAGGTAGCCACATCCTCCTCTCCGTTGGCGAGACGCTGGGCGCGTTCCACAAAGGTGGGATGAATATTGGCCTTATCGCCGGGCGTGACGAACATCATCTGGGTATTGGCGATCTCAATGATATCACCACACGAAAGGATCGCATCGGTGCCGCGCTTGAGGATCGCACTGTTCAAACGTACGCCGTTCCGACCGTTGACGCGGATGTGCCAGGACGCCGTTTCCTCGCCATCGTAAAAGATCTCCGCGTGCAGGCGTGACACAAACTTGCTCGGTCCCAAATCCACATTTACCTCCGGCAGCGCGCGGGCGGCGATTGTAACCGGGCTTGACTGTTCATCCAACTTTTGTTCGCGGTCGGGCTCGCGGCCAATATTGACGTGGAGGGTTTTGACGTAGTAGGTCCAGTTGCGGCCGGCGATTTTGGCGTAGGCGCGGATGCTCTGCTTATTTTCGGTTTTCGCGTTGGAGTGATCACGGAGCACGCGTACTTCTTCGCGGGCGGTTTCCAGATACGAGATCACCATATCCACCAAATCCTGGTTTTCCGACAGTTCCTGATCGGGGGACGAGTCATCGGCTTCATCGGCAGATTCCTGCTTCACGGGTCGAGGCTGGGGAGAGGCACGGTGATCAATCTATTCTTGTAAGTCAACAGCTGAGCCTTCTGATATACCGCTGGGCTCTCATCTACTACCCACCTTGCGCTTCTTGTTGGACGGCCGCGTCGGGGATGAATCCGGAGCCTCCGCGTCCGATGTTTCCTGCAGCTGGATTTCCTTGCGCCGCGCGCGACGACGGTTGGAGAGTGGCATGGTGGTGGTTAAAATGGGACGATCGCAAGACCGGGGTTCAGCGTCGAAATCCTCTAATCTGTATCGTCCGTGGTCTGGTCGCCAGCGTGGATGTCTAACGGGTCTAATCTAGGAGCGTGGTGTGGGTGGTGATGTGATGTTGAGGGTAGAGGGTGAAGCTAGCGGTCGTGTGTGTTGACGTCGAGTCGCAGGAAATCCGCGGCGAAAGCAGACCAACCGTGATGAGCTCAGCCGGAACAGAAATTCACAGACAAATGATCGACGAGAAAATGAATGACGACCGAACGAAGGGCAGGCGAAAATCCAAACCCAAACCGGGATGGCAGGTCCAGGCAGCAAGAACCAAGGGAACGTTTGCCACTCGCGCAAGACGGACGCGAACTGGAGGAAGAGGTAGTGGAAGTGGCTGACTGATGCAGACGAGAAAAGGGCCAGCCACCGCGGGGAGAGACCCGGTCGCGAGAGAGTTTGGTTCGGGTGTAATGTCGATCGGGATTGTAAGTAGTAAGTCGATGGTAGTAAAGTAGGTAGGACAAAGGGATTGTGTAAGACAAAGTGATAGGGAGTCAAATTGTGGTAGGAGTTGAAAAAGAGAAAAAAGACAACTCTAGCAGTAAAATGCAAGAGAAGCAAAGAGAAAGAAAAGAGAAGAAGAAGATTGATGGACCAGCAAGTTGCAACGCAAAAGCAACGGCCGTGAATGGATTGCACGCAAACGCGCCGCGGGTTCCAGGTTTGGACCAAACAAGATCAAGCGTGACCGCTTCCGTTGTGGGGAACACGCCGAAGAATGAATTCAATCACCGCCAACCTTCTTTCTCTTTTTATTATTTTTCACTTGTGCTCAGCTGTCGTCTTTCAACACATTCATGCCAGTTGTTGTTGTTCGGTCTCGCTCATATATCGCCAATTTAAGGTTGATCGCCCTTGTCCGATCTGGATCTGAATCAGTACCATTCCTTTCCAACTATTTCTCCATTCTCCTTTTCTCTCTCTCTCTCTCTCTTTCTTTCTTTAATTGACTAACCTCTCCCCTTTCCCATTATCGAACCTCCCCCGACCGCAGTAGATCCCCGTTTTAATATGTATGTCCACCAGTGGAGGCTGCCGCAACCGCCGTAAACAGGCAGTGGAGCCCACCAGCTGCATCCCTCCCAATGCAAGGATGTAGGATGGAAGGAAGACCACGGCCTAGCCGGGTGCAGTTGCTCGTGCTGTTTTTGCTCCTTCTTTCTTTTCTTTCTCTCTTTTCCACCGCCTTCATTCTCTCCCCTCGAGAGATAAGTATTTAGTTACTGTGTATATCACGGTCTACTCTCAAGTGTCGGATGTACCTGTAGCTACAGCCAGCACCAGCACAAAGATCCCAGTCAATAAAAATAATGACATATCCACAATAATGACCATGTCACCATCAGCCTTCCGGCTATGATCGGAGTCTCCGGAACACCCTTGTTTGGGACAACCATAATACTATGACTGAGAGAGAAAAGCATTCATCGGAAAACAGAGCAAGTGACTGGCCGACCGGCATCCTGACAGGGTTCCATTTCCATTCTTCCCCATTGGGGAAAAAGCATCCTTCGGCCTCCTTCCCTCTCCACCGGATCAGGCAAGGTGGAAAAAAGCATCATCGAGGGCACGTTCGAACCCTGCTGATCCATGTCTGCGAGGGTCGGATCAACGTATCGCCTCGTCGCCCATCGCTGCCCCTGCGCTTGATCCATCCATTTCTCAAAACTCTCCGCTGCGCTGGTTGCGTCATGCCTCTCCGCGTGCGGTTTAGTGGCCCGCCATCGGAATGTCTGCCAATCTGGCTCTCCATCACAGCCTACCCGACCCAGCGAAAACAGCCTGTAGCTCTACGCACTTGGGAACTATTTGTTTGTCTACAATTTACAGGATTGAGCTCAACAGAAACAGACGTTGTTTGTCCTTGAATGGAAAGATAAGCTAGCCAGATGGGACGCCATTTGGATTCGGCGCCGTGTCCCATGCATTCCGCGGCGCCATCCATACACACACCTCCAACAGAACTCCGTGTAAAAAGAAACAACAAGGAATGAGAGAGGAGACGTAAATAAAAGGAAGTAAATCCCAGGGCTGGGCCCACATATACACGGCCCATGGCCCATGGGTGTAATCACACTGCGTTACCACGTGCACGTGGACAGGGAATCAAACTAGCACCCAGATAGTTCGTAGCAACCGGAAGTACTCGCTCCGGAAGAATCAAATATAACAGAATATAAGCCCAGAGAGAAAGAAGGAAATATTGTCCAGCAAACAAGCTAAGGCATCTTCGAATCGCCATCTTCATCTACCCCACGTAGTGTCGGGTACATCACCACATCACCTGTCTCCGGCTTCACAGCCGGTTCCTCGGCCTTACTTGGAGCCTCGGTTTCCACCCCCTCCATATGAGTATCTGGGTTGGCCTCTGGTGTCTGCTCATGAGTGCTGCTGTTTCTGCTGCTGCTGTTGCCGCCGCCAGCCTCCTGGTTCTCAAATTCGCCCCGTTCCAGCCGGGAAGCAATGTAGTTGCGCAGATACTCAATCAGCCGCACCTTCTCCACCCACTGTACATCTGCCCGCTCGGCCACTTCCGTCGCCGCCTGGGCGGTCCGCAGGGTTGCCTCAGCTTCCGCGGCAGTGCCCGAAAGAGCCGGGTCGATCAAGCTAGCAGAGATGCGCTCGGGTGAGGATGGCGAAGAGTGCTCCTTGGCCTTAGGAGTACGCTCACCCTCATCCTTGCTGTCCTGGGTAAGATCCATCTCCTCGCTCAGCTGACGAGTCTCTGGACGAGCGCGCTGCAGCGTGCCACCCGTGTACCGGCGGCGATCATCGTGGTCGAAGATGCCCCCGAGGGTAGACGGCGGCGCGGTACTCGAAGCGGTCGGGTACCCAGCCGCCATGCTGTCAGCCATTGTAGCGGACGGCAGACGAGGGTACATGCTGCCTCCTTCATGGTGAGGCGGCGAGACCCTTGTCGCCGATGGCAAGGAAACGGGTGAGCGACCGGAGGTGTACGACTGAGCGCTGGACGGCGGCGTGAGGGCGGGAGTGCCTGTGGAAGGCGAGTGGGTGGCTGGGTTTGGCATCATTGAGGCAGAGCTGGTTGCTGTCGCATGGCTGGGCGGCAACTGGGTAGGAGGCGAGTGGGTGGTGCGGTAGCTCATGCCACCATGAACGTAATGAGCGCCCGGCTGGGCAACACCCGCAGCAGCCACATTGTCGTCGTTCTCATATATAGTATCCTGCATCTGCTGCAGGAACTGATCAATATTGATCAGGTCGTTCTTGGTCCGCACGTTACTCATGGGCGGCAGGTGGTAGGCCGGTGCGGAGGGGGCACCCCCGGGGCTGTATCCGCCACCACCAACGGCCACTGGCGCAGGCATCGGCTGGTACTCAGGCAGGGGCCCGCTGCTCAACACAGGGAGCGACAGGCTCTGCAAGCCCAGCAGACGCTGGCCGACAGCAGCATAGGAGTTCGGGTCGAACTGACGCCGTTTCAGGTCGCCAAAGAACTCATTCAGGGCATCGTAGCCGCGCTTCTTGGATTCATAAGAAGCGTGGGTAGCCTCTGGGCCGTGGTTCAGGGCGTAGTAGACATTTCCGTAGGACGGGTTGGCAGGCTGAGGGGGAGGGTGCGATTGGTAATACTGGGGAGCGCCATGCGCATAGCCCTGGCTGGGGACCGCGTTCAACGCGGGCTCAAAATAGTGCGTAGCGGTCGCATAGCCTACATCTCGTGTCAGCCGGCAGTGCAGAACAGTCAGAGTGGGAAACGCTTACCCTTGGCACCTCCACCGAACATCATGTCCGGATTCCGGGCTCCAGGCTCCGGCGATCGGACCAGAACTGAATCGTCGGCATGGGTCTTGACGTGCTTCTTCAAATCCTGGGGGCGCTTGAAGGCTTTCCCGCAGAAATCACACTTGTGTGGTTTAAGCGGTACATGCACGCGGATGTGAGAGGTGATGTGGTCGCGCTTGACAGTGGTAGTGCGACAGCTGCCCCATTGGCAGGTCAGGTTGAGGTTGTTTGTGCTCTTGCGGCCGACGTGACGCTCGCACACATGTTCCTAAGCCGAGGCGGTCAGCTACCCCATCCAAACGAGGATGTGATGAGTCAAGCCAACACGTAGCCCATTGCTAGTGGACTGTATCATCACAGTAGAGATGTAGAATAGAAAAACAGGAGAACTCACGTAAAGAGCTTCAGGGGAAGGGCACTTCTCCGAGCAACCCTGCCACAGGCAGGACAACTCCTCAGAAGGACGAGTGGTGGTGCCGTTCATGGAGGGATTTGCCACGGCAGCCGAGGCAGCCGCAGCCGTCGCGGCCGCAGAAGCAGCGGTCGCAGAGGATACCTGAGCAGGTTGCTGAGCTGAAGGAGAATCCTGGGAAGTTGAGGTAGGCATGGGAGCGGCGGTCGTCGAAGGGGCCGTCGTGGTGTCTTGGGGTTCCGACATTGCCAAGAAAAATCTTTCTTGTCCCTTTCTTGGGAGCAGCGGAAGTAGAAAGCAACTCAACACAAGTCCGCCTCAAGCGTGCAAGGGGAAGAAAAGATGGGGAGACCCAAGACTCTTGGTGCTAATAAAGGGAAAACAAGAGAATCGACTACGACAGATGGCGCGGTGAGGGAGTGGCGGACAAGAAAATTGACAGATGCGCACACCGACACCGGATATCTGGAAAAGGGAGAGAATTGGAATTGGCCAGGAGGAGGAAAGGGGAAAAGAAAGGACAGCAAAAGTGTTGTTAAGATCACGAAACACAAATGGCAAATATGAGCAAAGAGAAATACGGGGGGGGGGATGTGAAAGTAATAAGGGAAACTAACAGATTGCCGGACCAGAGGAAGAGGAACAGCAGAGAATCAGGGGGGGAGTAGGGGAAGGGAGGAAGTCTTGGGCCGAGAGGGGGAGGCTTGGGTTCAGAGCCGAGCCTTGCCTAGAAAAGGCCGCTTGCACAGCCGGGCGGAAGACGGGGACAAGACTGGCCAGGATGACAAGACGCGACAAGCCTGGAGGCCTGGGCACCGGCCGGGCCAAGAGGCCGTGCGGGGCTGGTGGCGTGTGTGTAAATGTCTGCCTGCCCTTTTGTGACTCTTCAACTTCGGCTGCTATTACTGCGACCACTACAAATGGCTGTTATTTGCTATACATGTCAGTCCACCCATCTTAATACTGAATATATACTCAAGTGAAAATTTATTCGCAAGTAAAAGTACCTGCACACATAGCGCATGGTTCCCCTCACAAACCCCAGTCAGTAATCTACTAGTCTCACTAGTAGTGCAATAACAGGCCGTCAAATAACGCAGTGGGCTTATTACTAGTAATAGTTAGCGACCGTCTCAATACGGTAATTATACACCAACAATCCCCTGTCATCCACTCAAAAACCCCGCGCCGACCGATTGCATTTTTGGAAATCCTTTGTTAGTCATCCCCCATCATGGCATTCCAAATGTCTCACTCTCTTGCCCGTCTTTTCCTCAATTTTCAGGCACATGGATCGGTAACAGACCATGTGGTGGACTTCTTTTCTCTGCTCGGAGGAACTGCCACATTGCCTTGCAATGCCAATAAATCTCCTCCACCCGCTTCTTCACGTTCTTCTCTTTTTTGCCCTCCTCCCCCTCTTGGCACCTTTCCCGCTCCGTGGATGAAGTCTTGGAAGGTCACATCTGACCGTGGTACGATGCCTGAGTTGGTCAGGTTTCCTCTTAGTCAGAATGGCCCCTCCCTTGGCATGTAAGACGGAATCCATCGGGTCTTTCTGGCGCGGAGCACGAATAGGAAAGGTTGGGGAGGGGGACATCCCTGTCAAACTAAGTTTCCCCGTGGTTCTTTGTGTGTCTGGTTGTTCGAAAAAGACACATACCAGTAGACTAAATATTTTAGTAGCATGAATGATGTCCGCATGTAAGCGCCAAGACCCACAGAGAATCCCACGCGACGGTCGTGGTGCTTACCTTTGCCTTGCTGCTTCTGGAATATGCATCAATGCTGCAGACTGGAGGGATATATTTCTTCACTCCAGATTTCCTCCGGACATGATGATGCAACTTCATAATTCTACATACTACCCTGCATGTGTGCTCCATATTTCAGAGTTCGGGTTCAACTGGGTTTCACAGGTCGTACAGATTGCACAAAGATGCAGCGGGTGACGTGCTGGGTAAACGGTGGTGGTGATCAAAACCGCCACCAGATACTATTCAAGAACTGACCGGAAGGCTAGTGTTCCGGGCCTCCGTTTCCTCTTATTTGGATGGGGAATCGAACAAGGCTACCAGTTCTCCCTAAATAAAGTATCTACTAGTGACTTGACCTGTGTCGGGGATGGTAAGATCGGCGAGAAACTAGGCATCTATGTTACGCTGAAACCAAGTCACATGCACGGAAGAGGAACGAATTCGGTAGTTCTGCCAGCAGGTCAAAGCCTGATCCGATGTATGTATATCAACTCCTGAAATCTATTTACAATGTCTATGTCCGTATAAAACCATAAAATAAGCCAGATAATTAAGCGCTCTCGACATGCTCCTGAGGGTCGTTCTTCTCGAACGCTCCATCCTTCATCTCGTGACGGAACCGTTCCTCTTCTTCTCTCAGCTGCTCCTTGAGTTTCTCGTTCGCCCTCCAGATCGGCTTGATCTTGAAGAGCTGGTCGACCGCCTCCAGTGGGATACCACTGGTCTCGGGGATGAGGAAGAAGGCGAAGAACCAGGCGAAGAAGGACAACGACGCGAAGAAGAAGTACACGCCGTAGCTCATCGCAGCGAACATCTGCTCGGTGAAGCGAGAAACAAGGAAGTTGAAGAGCCAGTTACTGGCCGTGGTGCAAGCCTGAGACAGCGGACGAATGTTGGGATCGAAGAATTCCTATTCATGGATAGTTAGCAAGGTGTTCATAAGAGACCCAGCTTGATTGGAGTAGAGGGAACTTACCGAGTTGATGACCCACGGGGTACCGTTCCAGGTGGGGGTGTAGACAGCAGTCCACAAGTAGAAGAAGAAGATGGCAGCAATACCTCCGCCATTCAGGTGGTCCTGGGGGTGTTCCGTCGGGCGGACAATGTAAATGTAGGCACCAATAGCGTACATGCAGGCGGATCCGCAGACGGCACCACACAGGAGAAGTTTCCGACGTCCGAATTGATCAACCAGGAAGAGCAACCAGATAACGGTGAAGACGGCCTTGACGACACCGAAGATACCGTTGAGGATACCCTTCGTGTTGCCAGTAACACCAAGACTGGCGAAGATAGTCGGGCTGTAGTAGTTGATGGCGTTGATACCGGACGCGTTCTGCCAGAAGAACAGCATGCAACCCAGGAAGAGGCGGTACTGCAAGCTAGGCGCCTGGAAGACAGCCCTGAAGGGCTTCCAGAAGCCCAGACCAACAGTAGCAACCTGCTCCTCGATGGCTTGATCAACAGTAGCCACCTCCTCGGTGATGTAAATATCGTTTTCATCGAGTTGACGAATCCAGCAGAGGTTCTTCATGGCTTGCTCGCGACGACCCTTGAGGAATAGCCAACGAGGGGATTCCCTCATCCACAGGGAGCCGATGAAGAGCATACCCGACGGAATCAATTGAACAGCAAAGGGAATAACCCATTGCTGGTGGTCTGAGGGCATAGTTTGTTCAACACCATACTGTAGAAAAGGTCATCAGCATTGGCACGTGACAAGATAAATAAGGCAACGATGGGGAGAGATGGAGGAATTTTGAAAGTAGGGTAAAGAAAAGATGGAAAGCCACTTACGTTGATCCAAAAACCAACCATACCACCAACCTGCCAACCAAGTTCATAGAAGCCGACCAGTCGGCCTCTGATGGCCGGAGGAGCCAGCTCTGACAGGTAGATCGGGACGACGTTGGATGCCACACCCGTGCCGAGACCGGAAAGGACACGGCCAGCGTACAAGATGCCGAGCCCACGAGAGCCGTTGGCTCCCATCTGCAACCCGGAACCGAGAATGAAGACAGCCGAAGAGATGGTCAAACTCCATTTACGTCCAAAGAAGTGAGAAATTCCGTAGGTGAGCAGAGCTCCGAAGAAAGCACCAGCAATGAACAAAGAGACAATATTTTCACTAATCAGATCCACGGCCGAATCACTCATCTTGTCCAACCCGAACTCGGCTTCAAAGGAAGGCAGAGTAATTGTCGTCCCGATGAACCCACTGGTATATCCAATCATGTTGGAACCACATGAGGCAATAAGGGCGAGCACATAGACTCGCCAATTGTAGACATTTTTGGGAGTCGGACGGTCCTCAACGAGGTGAAGAATTCCACCCATTGTATGGGAGAAGAGGGAGGGGGAGGAGGGAGAAGAGGGAGGAGAAAACTCTGATGACCGTGAAAAATCCTGTCAACAGGAGAATGAAGAAGGACAAGGACGAAAGAAAAATATAAGGAGGTGTCCTGTCAACAGGAAAGATGGATGGGAGAAAAGAAGAAAGAGAGGACAGGCAGAGACGGGCCGGGCCATAAGTAATATCTTCGGATTCCTACGAGTTCTACGGAGCAGCCAGAATGTGGATACGGATTTCTCCCCTGCCTCGAACGCTCTCCACAATCTACGTCGTGGCCAAACCCCATCCGGGGAGGACCATTCTGGAGATACAGAATAGCGAGGCTGTGATACGCCGAAAATGCAGCTAGAGGTACTTAATCTTCGGACTATGCAGAACGATTCCCACAATTTTTGCCCCCGTGATGTGGGAGAATGGGTCGGGGGAGTGTTTTCCCCAGACGTTGAGTCTCGCTTAGCCGGCGCGGAGAAGGTCTCGCCAGGAAACATTCAGCCGCAGATCAGGGGCCAAAACGCAGGAAGTATATAAGGGCCGTATCCCCCCAGCTAGCTAAGGCGTTTATCCGAGTCAGTGTGTATATAACAAAATGTATACCCCAGTGGGTGGGGGAGAAGAACAGTTCCACGACCTAATGCCCCGTCGCGTCTGTGGTTTAGTTTACCCATGTTGAAAGTAGGTTGTGAAGAATTTGCCGGTGGGCCATCTGAAGAGTCCAACCAAATGCTGACCGGTCTTGGAGGGGCAAAGCTTGGAGCTGAGGCGTGAAGGGGCATTGGCGACCCGACAGATCGCCGCCCTGGACAGCACATTCTTTCTCCCGGTTCAGGTCGGCACCCGGACGAACCAGATGGAAGATGATTCTGTTGAGAACCAAGGAATTCGGTTTCCAGGTTCCACAAGCTTAAGCGAGAGGTCGGAGGCTTTGGGATACCCGAAAGGTTTTAGCCGGCATTTGTCCAGCATGTTAGTCAAGGTTGTCATGGGATTATGGGACTCGTAGCTCTCATGGAGTCAGGTAAGACCAGTCAGAGAGGTTGGGAGAGGCCTTAACCCAATCCTGGTGGATATTAGGGCCGGAGGATAGCCGAGACGTGTAAAGATTGGTGCCGATCTAGACTAAGTACGCCGTGGATCGGAGTCAGATGAACGGGTAGAGGACGTCTAGGGCCGACTGGAAAGCTTTACCCCGGCTCACCGGGGATGGGGATGGGGAAGACCTGCATATCAAGCGCTAGTTATCGTAAGCGTTGGAGCAGACGAGGAGGCGACGGCGAGGCGAGGCGACCACCCAAGATAACAAAGTAAAGTAGGCGAGTCTAAACCCAGGCGGGAAATCCACACGATGTCTGGTCACGGGCGGCACACTAGGCTGCCTGCAGGCTTAGTGGTGACGCTAGCCCGAAGAGGTATAGCTGTCAGCTGACCGGGTGTCCCTTTACACGGCGGGGATTCGCTTTCCACCCAAAGGACCCCTACAGGCCGGCTCATGAACGATACTCCGCGTCTTCTGGAAGCCCAAATGCGGAGTCTCCGCATCTGGCTCATTTATTATCGCAAGCCTCGCCGCATTATGATGCTAAAGGGATGATCCTGGAACTCTTTCTGCGACTACATGTGCCATGACGCAATTGCTGGCGGACTAACTTGACATCTCAACGTGGTGGGCAATGCGCACCCGGATCGTCCTCAATAGTCCGCCGGGTAAAGAGACACAGACCAAACGGTCATGACCAGCTGGCTAGTTACTAACCTTAGTGACGACTGATAGTTAACAGTCAGACCGCTGACAAACGCTCCTCTGACCAGGGGCCAACGATTCCCCGCATCCCGGACATGCCGGAGAATGAGATATCCAACATACACACCTGTCACATGCACACTAACATGATAATGCCGCGCTGCATATGCATAGCTGACTAACCGGAATCAAGCTCCCCGGCACATCCGATCACCAGCGAAACACAATCATATCAATCAATCCGCGATCAGACCATCCATCCAGACCATCCCTATCCTTATCCCCTGCCTGTTACGATCCCCAGGTCACACAAAAATCACCACCACCAATGCCTCGGACCAATTGACCATTATGCCCAAACTTTCCCTCTCCACCCTCCTCACCTCCCTCTTCTACCTCCTTCCGCTCTACCTCTTCGTCATCGCTCCCCTCCTCCGCCAACTCTTCCCAGTAACCCAGGACATCTTCGATCCAGACACCGACGCAACAACAGAAAGCGACATCTCACTGGACCCCGAGATTCTCAGCCTCCCAGACGGAATCATCCCAACATGTCCCGAAGACACCTACCGAGTCCACCTCCTCTCCAAGGACCCGCTAATCATCTACATTGAAGATTTCCTCTCCACCTCCGAAGCCGATCACCTAGTAAAGATAAGGTACGTCGTCCAAGACATCCCCATTGTCATTCCCCACAGCCCCAATTCCCCAGTCTTCGACCCAACCTAACCAAACAATGTCAAACCAAATAAAGTGAACCAAACTACTCCCCCTCAATAATCTACAACGGCCAAACCACCAAAGTCGACCCCTCAACCCGACTCTCCGACCGCGCCCTCCTCCCCCGCGACAACACCGTCCGGTGCCTCGAATCCCGCGCCGCCGCCTTCCAAGGCTGGAAACCACACCTCTACATCGAGCGCATGTGGGCCCAACGCTACAACGTCTCCGGTCACTACAAGCACCACTTCGACTGGGCGGGTTCTGTTGCCCGCGGCGGCGACAGACTCAGCACGTTCATGGTATACCTAGGCGATGAGTGCGAAGGCGGGGGCACGAATTTCCCCCGTCTGAAGATGCCGCGCGGAGAACAGTGGTGTCGGTTTCTGGACTGCGAGATGGCTCAGAATGAGAATGTATCTGGGATCACTTTCAAGCCTATCAAGGGGAACGCCATCTTCTGGGAGAACCTGAGGTCAGATGGGACAGGGTATCCGGAGACATGGCATGCTGCGTTTCCGGTCACTCAGGGGATGAAGGTCGGGTTGAATATTTGGAGTTGGTATCAGCCGCCGTCTAGAGGGAGGAGGTAAGTTCGGTGATCGTATTGGACTTTTGGGTATATTGGACAGAACGCCTGTGTTTGTATATTATGTATCATCTATGTCGTGTATTTTAGTTGTATCCTGGAACGATATATAGCTCGTAGGTATATAGACAGCTACTAGTAGTATAGAAAAATAAGACAAGTCACAAAAAATAATTCATTAAAAATAGCATTATGTAACATATGCCTTGCCAATGCCATCCATACGCCATCCCTCATCACATGAGCCTCATAGCCAAAAACCAAACGCATACACATGGGTATATAACATTTTTTATCATTTAGCCTCCAACATTCATCCATTGCGTCCAATCATCGCCTAAACCGCCTGGGCGGCACGCATCTCCATTTCCGAAAATATCGTCCAACGGAAGTCCTAGGTCCAGCCCCATGCCCAATCCCGGGGCGTTATTGTCGTCCATACCTAAGCCGAATTGTCCAAGGTTTGCGGCCGTCGGAGGAACAGTCGTCTCCGCGGTGAAGTTCTGTGGCTGGAAGTTGTATCCCTGCCATAGGAAGTTCTGGTTGGGCAGGGAGACTAGGTCGGGGCTGTTGACAGCCTCGCCGCTATTAATGGGCGTTGAGGCGTGGGAGCCGGGTGACTGTAGTTGAGATGCATTCATTGGTTGGTGGTTTGCTAGGCGGCTTGTGATGCTGTTGTTGAGGCCGCCAGGTGCACCGGAAAAGAGTGAGAAGTTTGCGAATCCATCTACGGCCGGTGACGAGGCCGCAAGCGTGCTGACACCGTTGTGATCGGCTGTGGATGCAATTCCCGATGCATACTGAGTGGTGACTGGCGCACCGGTCACATCTTGGAAATGGTCGTTTTCCAGAGTCGACATCGGTTGCGTCGGATAGGCAAACGGATCGTCCGAGGGGAACATAATAGGCATGAGATCGGGGAAGTTACCGGGGTTTCCAAAGGCCTGTGCGTTAAATGCATTTGCGCCCGAGTCTCCGGGTGGCAATGACGTCGAAACAGGTGACGCTCGGGTTGAGACACTATTGGTCGCAGTCTCCGAAGGCGTTGACACCGCTTCAGCCGGAGGCTCCGGGGTGGACGGAAACCACGTCGGAGGCTGACTATGACGGGGGTTGGTTGCAACATTGCGTGTTGCAGCGCTATCATCTAGGCTCTTCGGCGTATTACTGGCCTCCGACTTGGTTGACCGATGTAGCAGCTGATTAGGGAAGGTGCTGGCCCGCTGCGGCGGCGGCATCCCCGAGGGCATGGTGGAGCTTTTATTGGCCGACGCTCGACCGCTGCTGGAAGGCGCCGGACGCTTGAGGTTCGCACGGGCGGTCGCACTTTGCCGGTTCTTGAGCAGCTCAGGGAGGTTTTTGAACAAGCAGACTAGACTCTGGGAGCAACGATCCGCTGCCATGCTCTTCTTTGCCAGGCCAGCAAGTGTGGTCTTACCCTCCAT
This sequence comes from Aspergillus costaricaensis CBS 115574, assembly GCF_003184835.1. Taxonomy (NCBI): domain Eukaryota; kingdom Fungi; phylum Ascomycota; class Eurotiomycetes; order Eurotiales; family Aspergillaceae; genus Aspergillus; species Aspergillus costaricensis. The sequence continues at coordinate 62,902 of NW_020291838.1, forward strand.
GGCGTCCTTGAGAACACCGTCTTTCGCCGTTGGAGAGTCGGGATTCTCAAGGACGAAGAACAGGAGTGACAAAATAGCGAAATACGTGGTATACATAGTGAACCAGAAAGAGCCATTTAGGAGTCCTCTCTTGTGCATGCCAGTAGTGATGTGGACAATGTTGCGAGAAACACTGACACACGCCGCTGCACAAGCGTAAGAACGACGGTCCACCCCACGAGCCTGCGAGCCGCTGGAGACGTAGTGTAGGAAGGGTCGGTATAGCATCACTTGAACGTGGGCGTAGCTAATACGCAGCAATTGCCGGATCCTGCAGCACAATTAGAAAATATCGCTACCAAATCAACTCCAGAAGACATACCGCTCTACTTGCGGAGAGACCTCCGTTCCCGGACGCAGTGCCGCTGGCAACTCCTCCATCCAAGCCTGAAGATCTCTTTCAATCTCCCGAATCTTGGAGTGGCTCACCACATAGCGTTGATCCGATCCAGCCCGATGCTGAGCGTTCTTCACCGGGTAGATGTACTTCACCACTTTGAGGATAATGCTGGACAAGCGCGTATGCGCATTAGCTCCGGCCATAAGAGGTATGTGATCGGAGGGCATAGGCAGAATGCCGTCCTTAGCAATGAACTCGGAATCAACCGACGCCGGAAATTCCTGATCAATGTCGTCGTCGCTCAACATCAAAGGAAGACCCAGCATCGTGCTCACGTAGACGTCCATCTTTCTTATGACCCAGAAGACACGTTTCCGCAGCTCCTGCTCTAGCGGGCTGAAATGCGCCGTCACTTTGCGATGCAAGCCGAGTCGCAAGGCGGACCGGAGGGCAATACCCACGTAGGAATAGCAAGTACTCAGCTTGGCAGAGGCCTGTAGGAAGAGTACCATGAAGCAAATCGCCTGCAGGGAGGTTAAATCGCGGCAATCAGTGATCTCCAATAGCTGTTGACCTGCTTTGAAGTATTGAAAGCTAGGATGAATTAGCTTATTGCAGTTCAGATGGCCCTTGTTGGGCCATGAGAAAGACATCAGTGACTTACCCTTGACCAATCGCACCCTCGTATCCAGCAACGTCAAGAGGATTTGCCCCACCGTCAGAGAACAGACAGCCGACCGCAATAACAATGTAGAGTAGCGGCAGGAACGAGTTTTCTTCGTTGGTGAACTGATCAGGCGAAGTATCGTACACTCGATCGAACATGGCGAAAAATGAGGGTTCGTGTGCGAAGCGCATCAGTGCGCAGCCATCATCAAATGCACTGTGACACAGACGTCGTGCGACTTCCCGTGGGGGCAGGTCATGAGTGGGGGGCAATGGCGCATCCTGCGGTGATTCCGATATCGATTTAGGGCTGTCAAACTTGGATTGGGTGACCGGTCGCGACCGGATCGTCGGCGGCTGTATGTCGGAAGCACCAAGCTGCTTGCGCAGTCGGCGGATGAAGCTCATGCCCGAGCTGTGACCGTGGTAGTCCCAGTGGCCCTGGTCGTCCAGATCTAAATAGCCAGAATTGTCGACCATCGACTCGAGGAGCGACTCGTCCCCTCCATTCGCATCCGCTGCTGAGTCGGTGCCCGTCATGACAACCGAGCTTCGGCGCCGCTCGCTGGGAGTCGCGAGCGATGCCGCTGGTGGTGGTTGCTGGGATTGTTGTTTTTCTCGCTTGATGGCTGCCAGCATCTGCTCTGTGGCATGCACATCGAATTGGGGGTCGTCCAGGTTCAGATCGGGGAGCACAACGCGGAGCAAGGCCTCCGCCTTGTGTAAACGATTTTCCAGAGCTTCGACATATTGAGGAGCGGGATTGCGACGACGGTTAGACGGTTGATCATACGTGCATTCTATGGTGCGATTTCCGTGAGCATGAATTGACAGCAACAAGCAGACAATCGAGGTATTAACAACTCACCATAACTGTAGACGGTGCAATGAGTGCACGGCTGCTTCCCATCGCACTTAATCTTCTTGCGACGACATTCATCGCAAGCGCGCGTCACACGACGCCTCTTCTGCATGGGGAGGGAGTCCTTCACAGGCTTGCCATCGCCCAGCGCATCATCCTTCATCATCAAATCATGGCCGGGGGAGGCATCGTGATCTTCGTGGGCATAGAAGAAAGAGTCGGAAGCGGCTGAGGGATCATCCTCGTTCGCATTTTCGGCATGCGCCGGACTGGGAGCGGAAGTCATAAGGGGAGCGGAGGGGACAGCAGGAGAGATCTCAAGGCGGTCGGCGCAATGGCATGCAAGGGGGTATGAGGAGGATGTGGAACTGATTGATGGGTTGATGTACGATAGTCGACAGGAGACTAATCCGATCAGCAAGGAGAAATAGCCCGCGTGGCGATCCGACCGTTATCGCAATCTCCACGAGGGTAGAAATGACGCTTCTCACAGGTTCATGGAAGGCACGGCGAGGATTGTAGTTAGCTGGAGGGATTGATCGGAGGGGACCAATCTTAAAGTCCAGGAAGAGTTGATGGAAGAGGATGTGTTCGGCTGAGGTCGCTCTGGTCCTTGGTGGGCTATTCTTCGCTATTTTTGAGTAGTTAAATGTTTTTGCCTCTTGTTATGCTGTTGGTGGCTTTGGAACGGGAGTTCCTTGGAGATGACGGAAATGTTCTGGAGACTGGAGTAGGCCCCGAATTAGTCAGAATTGCGTTGCAAGAACTTTCGTGAGTCAAGACGGTGATCCACTCCAGTCGCACGGAAATAGTAACCAGGACGGGCAAGAATAAAGAGGTCTAATGCGCAACACCAGGCCCAAACACAATTGGGAAGACTGGGGATGGCTGTTCAGGCTTTTCTTGTCCGCGTGTACAAAGTACGAGGGGAAGAGGGGAAGAAGGCGGAAATGGGGGGGGAAGCAGTTCAAAAGCAGATACGGAGGATTTTGCAAGACTAGGGTAGGGGGGGATATACAGAATGGTTTCTCCAAATCGGAGAAAAGAAGAAGAAGAAAAAAAAAGAAAGAAAAATCAAAGTTAAGTTAAACAAGCTTAAGCCCACCAGCCAGCAAGTGGAAAGGCGAGGAAAGGACTCGAGTAAGTCGCAGTAGTGATGAGCGTAGAAGAGCGATGATGGAAAAGGAATGAATGGATGGGGAACGAAGACGGACAAGACGGGCAGATCCACCGATGCGAGGTGATGGTGTGGCCCAGACCCTGTTTCCGATTGGGGGGATTTTAACAACGGCACCAGGGCAAGTGCGAAAAAAAGAAAAAGATATATATGCACTAAGGGGATCAGCACAAGAGAGAGATCTCGCGCGAAAAGATGCTCGGATACGGTCCAAGAACTTCCTATTCAGATTAAGTCCGAGTATGAATCATCTGTGTGAGAGGAAGAGAGAAAGAAAAAAGTGTAAATGCAGAATTAACAAAAAATCGCTCACAAGTAGGGCTGATCTAGAGCCAACCGGCAGTGACAAGCGGCTGGAAGCGCAACTTGAGCCTGCTCCTGTGCCCGTGACGATGCCGCTGCGTCGGACCTCCGATACAAAAATTTTCCCTTTTCCTACAAACTCCATTGGACTAGCTGGGAAAGCGGCTTAGTAGTAGTAATAGTGGTAGCAGCAGTAGCTCGGCGTATTGGCCAAACCGGCCGATGACTGCCTCGGTTGCAGAAACAAGCCTCACAACCCACGGTGATGTCGCTGATTCGATCATTCTCGATGGGTACCCTGATCCATGGAACCTGCAGCAACATTGATGAGAAACAATAAGTTAAACAACATCCCCGGTGGGGATCGCATCTTCGGTGATGGATTGGATGAACCCGAAGACCCTAACCGGCGTTAGTTCTTCCCTTGGCTTTGAGAGGACAAATGCTGCTGTCCAGTCATCCATCAAAGCTGACGGAATCCTGTTTTTCTGTGTGTTGCCCCCTGAATCCACTCGTGTCTAGTCCCTAGCTGTACCGACCATTTCAATGTGACCTTAAGTCTTCTGCTCGCCTTTCTATTCTTTCTAGAGCCCTTGCGCACGTGTGTCCTGTTACATTGTTGTTGTACAACATCCACTCTGCATTATTCCCGACTTGGTTGCAGCTCCAGATAGTAATACTACAAAGTAGCATACGGCCATGCCTATAGCACGCAACGGTATCGCGCTGCGCCACTAAAATCTCCGCCAAGATTAGATAGACACTTTAAAAATATCTTCATGGGCAACTACTAGCGATCGGGAAGAGATAAAGGAGCCGTCGCATCCTCCCCCACACACAATTCAAGCACTGGGAGCGGAGGTGAACAATGCCCTATCTTCTCGTTACTCTCTGTTGTTTGTTCGCCAGTCTAGGCTCCTTTTTATTTGGTTATGACTCCGGGGTGATATCCTCTGTTATCGACCAGGATTCCTTCAAATATCGCTTCCACAATCCTTCTGATGCAGCGACAGGGGGTATCGTTGCATCCTATAATGGTTCGGACTCCCGCGCCGATCACCACTTCGTCGCATTTCATCTCCGGCTGACATTCTGCAGGCGGTGCCATTCTAGGCTCGGTCTTTGTCTCCTACCTCTCTGACCCTTGGGGGCGAAGGCCTGTTCTCTTCACCGGTGGCCTCCTCGCTAGCCTTGGGGCCGCGTTGCAGGCTGGCGCTGTCAACGTGTCCATGCTCATTGCAGGCCGTTTAATCGCTGGTCTTGCTATTGGCTTGATGTCCGCCATTATCCCAGTGTATTGTGTATGTATCGCTATAACGCATTTCTGGGGATTTTTATATTGCAGCGGACTCTGACCGTACTTTCAGAGTGAGCTATCTCCTCCCCGTATTCGTGGCATCCTAGGTTCACTGCAGCAATGGATGATTGGGCTCGGAGTTGTTGTAGCTGTGAGTGATTTATCTATCTACTATACCCCTGTTCAGCTAGTCGACTAGTCAACTAGTTAGTTCGCCCTCCATCCCTGACTAATCGCCTTTAGCAATGGGTGGGATATGGCTGCTCTCTCCGTACGGGAAATTTCAGCTGGAGTTTCCCCTTGGCATTTCAAGCAGTCCCCGCCGTGATTCTTAGCTGTGGTGTCTGGTTTCTCCCTGAATCACCTCGTTGGCTCATAGAAAAGGGCGATCCAGATGCTGGTCGGGCGGTCTTGAACCGCCTCCATCTACCTAGGGGACAGCCGAACGCTCTACCAGTCGACGCGGAATTTGAGCGAATCTCCGCGGGTATTGCGGAGGCCCGGCATTCAGCCAACCACTCATGGCGACAGCTTTTGTTCACACAGCCTAATTGGCGCAAGCGTGTGCTGCTTGCCTGTGGCATGCAGGCTTTTACACAATGCTCGGGCACGAATGTGCTCCAGAACTATAACCCAAGTTTATATCGATCCTTGGGCTTGTCGCAATCCACTTCGCTCATCCTGCAGGGCATCTGGGGTGCATTGGCCCAGTTTTGGAACACCGTATTCATACTCTTCATCGATCGGGTCGACCGTCGCAAACTTCTCATTCCGTCGTTGCTGGGTATGGGCGCCACCATGTGCGTGGAGGCTATCCTGGGGCAAGTGTACAATAACTTTGAAAGCGTGGCGTCACCGAATCACAGTGCCGTCCGTGCTGCAATCGCTGTATTCTTCGTCTTCTCGTTCTTTTATACTAGTCTCGGGCTCATCTCTTGGATCTATCAATCCGAGATTTTCCCCACTGCCATTCGCGCCCGAGGCTCTTCTGTAGCCACCGCCACCAATTGGAGTTTGAATTTGGTTTTCGCTCAGTGTTCGCCGATCGCCCAGTCGCAAATTCAGTTCAAATACTTCTACTGTTTCGCGGCCTTCAACTGGGTTGCGGCGGGTCTCGTTTGGGCCTTGTATCCGGAGACGGCCGGCAAGTCGCTCGAGGAAATTGACCGTCTCTTCACTCCAGAAACCTCGGGGCCCGCTTATGATGCAGAAAAACCTCACATTTCAATGTCGAATTCAAGAGATAAGGATTCCCTGGCGATCGTTAGTACGCGGGATACTAGCAGTCATACTTCCAAAAATTGAGCAGAACACAATGTTTCTGCCACCTCCAAGGAATCACATTATATAGTATATGGATGAGCTTATGACTTGATGTCACCAGAAATAATACAATGTAGTTAGTCCAAGAAGGCAATTGGGCGATCACAAAACAGGATAAGCAGATCACGAAATAAGAAAATCAGTTAAAATGAAAGGTATCATATACTGTCATGTCTCATCGCGGATATATAAAACACCAACACCAAGAAGATGGCCAAAGAGACATGAAATTCAACGTTACAATTAGATTCGTTTCCACGTGCACACGAAGAAGACATAAGCAAAGAGGGAGGAAAAGGTGAGAGGGATGGATACAAGTCTCAAAACTGCAGTGCTGTATATGCAGGTTCCATGCCCCGAGCGATAATGCCCGACAAAACTACAGGCCTTGGAGGGCCGGCATAACATAATTAGTGAGAGGCGCACTAAGAATCTCTTGCCGTAAGCCATCTTCCCAAAGCGAGACAGAAGGTATTCCCGTATGTAAGGTTAGACAAGAGAAGAGAAAATAGTTCAGGTTCATCCAGCTATCAAAACTGAGCCGTTTGGCCACTTTGAGCATTCGGCCTGCAAACCACGGCCGATCGTAAGGCGTCTCAGCCGTAGGGCAGTATTGCGTAAAATCGGGTGTATTTCCAAGAATACGCCTTGACTCAGGCATCTCAATCGAACCATCCTCACATGCGAGCAATATTTGCAGCAATGCTTCAACTGAGCCGCTCATGTTCACTTCGCAGTTCAGGACAGTCTGCTCCAAATTTCTGAGAAAGGCCTCACTATGCGAAACGGAGTTCCGGTAATCCCACAAGCCAGCATTGAGCATGATCAACGCAACCAGCCGTGCAACAAACTGCTTGCGGTTACCCGATGCTGTAAAGCGTAGCCCGGGAGGCGCTACGAGTATCTCATACAACAATGAGGTTGACTGGAATGCCGTGTGACGCATCGGTGCCGTGGTTAGGTTGGTGGATGTGCGTTGGTGTATAGCGAGCTGCTCACAGCACTTGAGGAAGCCGATGAACTCACTGCACTGATTTTCAATCTCATCCACTGGGGTAGGTATGGGGTGTTGGGCGATAGTGTGCTCGATGAACGGATTTTCTGAAAGCGGCAGCTGACTCCGCACAGGCCCTTCAGCTTGGGGAACTGGCCTCTGTAGCATGGCTGGAGGATTGTATTCGAAGAAGAAGCTGGGTCCCTCTGTCTCATAGCCCGAAAGAATATAATCTTGCCAGTTTATTAGCATTCCGAGCCGTGTCTTATGAAAGGCAGATGGCCCGCCACGAAGGCGGATCATCTCCCTTGCCGCTCGCATATGAAGCCAGCTAATCTGCTTATGACCAGGCCGAGGATCGAAGTCTTCAAGGCCTGCAGCGCTTATACAGCCTATAATCGCTTCATCGGAGATGTCATCCGGGTTCCTGTCCCTCAACTCTCGTAGCATGGTAATCGCACGATCACGATGATAGAGAGCTGCCGCGTCCGGCTCCTCATTACGAACCCAGACCCATGTGCTGGCCGCATGAACGAGTATTGTGTTCTGAAATGCCACAGGTCCTTTCATGCCTTCAGGGACAAATACTGCTGTATACCAATTATGCGCCTTGGGTGAGCGGAAGTGGTTTCCGTATGAGCAAGCAGGCATTTCGTTGACATAGAAGTCAAACAGCCTCTGACCCTCGGTGTCTAGTTCAAGAGGCAAAGTGTTGAATGGATCTGTGCGTGCAGCACTCAGGATCGTCTTTGGTGACAACGCTACATCATCTGGTGTTGTTGGCGCAGACGATGATGGCGTTGGAGTGCTGGTGTCGGAGATGCTGCTTTGAGACAGGCAGTAGGTCTTGGGCGAATTCGTTTTGCTTCTGAAAGATATGCCTTCAAAGAATGGCCGAACTGCAGGCCTGGAACTTAAGATGATCCTGCCATCTGTGGCATGGTTTTTCACAGCCCTGCTCGACTCTTGTTGCGCTATGAAGTCATTGAGTGTCGGCTTGGGAATATTTTCCTGCGCAAGAGCATCGGTTCCATACAGGGCTCCACTATCTTGAGTGTTGTCCGTTTGGTTTTCACTCGTTTTTGTAACCTGACCAATGGCTCTTTTTTGCTGTCGTGTCTTCTCTCCTTGCGACGAACCCTCTTCGATTTCAGCACCAGACTGCCCGCTTGCATGTCGCTTTTGACGCATATATTCCTGCATAACATGACGCTTTACTTTGGTTAAAGTACTCCTGCTGTTGTCAGAAGCATCGATAAATTGCCACTGTATCGGTGGCGGCTCTTCTGTGGACATCTTCCCACTAGCACTGCTTGGTTCATCTGGCATATTGAAGGTTAGATGCACGATGATCTCGTGCCGCGCAAGTGCTTTGGTCTTAGTAGTCAGCCTTCATTAAGCGATGCGATAGCTGGTGTCTCATTCGGCCTGCAGGAGTAATGTTGGCTTCTCGCTGTATAGGCTCAATGGCGGGGTAGCTTGATTAACTGTTGAAGACTGTCCAAACACCAGCAGCCTTTACTGTGCTTCGCTAGATAGCCGTCTCGCTATGCTTTCGACCCTAGAACGAAAATCCTGTAGAAAGTGCGATAGCGAGGCGCATCCACGAACAGATACCGACTGAAGTTATTGCCGGCTGCCTTGGCAATGGTGCGATAAAGGAATCTAGCTGTATCCGGCAGTGTGTCTTCGGTTACATAAAAACGAGCGGCCAACTTCCGACATCCAAGTCGAAGTTGAAACAAAGCGTGCCAGCTGGCGATATCAGAACGCAGCCAGAATCTAAAATGGAACTAGAAGTGAAAGTTAGTACTTGACAAACTACGCTCAAAGCATCAAGCCTATAGGGACAACGGAGAGAACATGGTTGAGGCACAAACACATACGGATCTGATAGCGATGATATATGTAGAGCAAAGGAAAAGTTAATTATAATTAGGCCATGAGGTAATGAGGAGCGTGAAATGCTGGGAGCAAAGTACTGTCAGGATCCCGGGACTGAAGTAAGCCTGCGCTGCTCCACTGAGTCGAATCACCTAATCATGAGCATCTTTGGAGCTGAAACCTTGAATCATTGATTCAAAATCTCAAAGTAGCCTGGTGACCTGAACGCCAGATTGCTTGTTCCAGTGCCAACCAAGAGGCACCAATGCAGCAGGGGGGGCGGAGAGAATAATGGGGGCTGCGGTGCAGGAGATGGGGAAGTAGTCTCGGGGCCAGAGATAATAATAGCGTGTGGCTTTAGAACCTAAAACCTTGTTTTAGAGAGGAGGAACGGCAGCAATAATGATGGTGGGCGGATTTGTTCGCGATCCACGAAGTGCAGAAGCTGGCTTGAACTAGTTTATGATGGTGTTGGAAGTCGGAAGTCCATTCCACTCTCCTAACTCCTAAGCATTCAACCGGGCTCGTTGGTGGGCGGCTGCTAGCGCCGCTTATCTCGGTGAACTCCACGATATCCGGAAATTCACGAAAGACTTCTCGTCTATCGACGTCATTATATCACTAGCAGTATCCTTCGCACCCTAACCACTTTATGGCTCATTGCGTGGCAGTCTACACCGGCTGCGTTCTGATGTGAAGCGAATTAGTAGGGAAGATGCTACCGCCACGAGAGCCAGGCTTTCTCCAAACCAGCCTTCGCTCATGCCACATACCCTCCGCCTTGTACCTGAGAAGGTCGGGTCTTTCACTTATAAGGTAAAGCCTTGTTTTCAGTTATCACCGCCTGCTTAATTCACAAGTAAACTGCCTGAGGCAGTGGTTAGTACCTCAGGCAGTCGAATATCCCGATCGGGATGGAGGTATTACACTGGCCAGCTATCAAAGCGAGCCTTTCATCATAAGGAAGGTGTCTTACTTTGTGAGGTAGGTGGTAGGGTATGGCATGAGCCAGGTTGGTGTGGCGGTAGCGTCTCCCTTTAGTAGCTATGCAGGAGTCTCTGTACCCCTCTGGCCCTAACTCCTGCTTCCTTTTTTATAGCATGAGAAAGATGAGTAATTAGAGGTCACACATGAGGAGTTGGCCATTGAAAGAGCAGGGTTAGATAGTTGCGTACTGTACTCCGTAATCTACGGTGACGGTGAAATACTGGATAAGGTAAAGCGTATCAATTGGGAAAGCGCGTAAATGCTGCTTGACCTAGCGGTGCATGGCTCATGAAGATAGAAGCTATGGTTTGCTAAAATATGTTAATGACTCCTCAAGAGCTATTTGGCTACTATTCATAACGTCTAATTTCTATTATCCATCAAGACAAAGGCGTCAACTACTCGAAGATCCCATCCATTGATCACTGAGACGTCCCGATATTTTCCCGATAATACAATGTGGTATAAACGGTTCTGGAACTCTAGTAAATGTGTCAGTTATGTCATAAGGAGGCGAGGGTGGAACTACCTGGATGGGGTTTTCGTGGCATTGTAGTGGTAAAGTCGAGAACTATATAGTCGTCCATCCGGCCTTCTTCGATTAGGGTGGAATATTGTCCATTTGGCTTGAACCTGTCCATGTGCTCTTGAAGCCGGTCACGTTCTCTGAGGAGTTCCAACCCCCACTTCTTCTGGGTAATAAGGAAGTCAATTGTTCCACCTTTAGTATCCGAATGAACCACGAACTCGGGAGACACGACAACATGCCCATCCAGTAAAGGGAAGAGACAGCGATAAAACTCCTTCTGATACTGGTCTTCCAGTGGCCGGGAACTACCTGCTAACGAACGAGGCGCATGTGCTAGCTGACATGGCTGGAATCCTCTGATAACGTCGAGCGCTAGCTGTAAAGGAGTGTCGTGATCAAGTTGGTTATCAGGGCGTTTCTCGGAGAAAAGACACTGGCAATACCTAGACTCTTGGGTTAGAAAGCAGCCCAAAGTACTCTATAGGCACCCCGCGTACCAACGGTGAATTTGACTTGCGAATATGTATCGCTCTCCTCCATCGCAAATCTCTGCATGAAGCCATCCGTTGGCTAAGATATGTTCGAGACCTTCTTGTGCCTCCTTAGTTGTACCCGCGAAGCTGGATGTAAGGATCCCATCAGAAGCAATGGCTTCCTTAAGCACAGCGGCGACATTAGGTATTTGAAGAATCCGTGCTGGCGGCAGACCTCTAGAGAATGGGAGATTTCGAAGACATCGGAAAAACCCCATTGGGTCACTGAAAAAGGCTGTGCTGATTGTTTGCCATTCTAGTGGTCTGCGGTTTCGCACTTCTTTGGAGAGTACCTGTTGTAGACAGCATTAAGCTTAGTAAACAAACCAGCGAAACATCGACTTCAGGATAAAGCTAACTGGTAGGGACCTCAGAGCTAGGACCAGAGATTTGATGAGCCCTACATGTCCACTGCTGCTTTTGAACAAGCCTTGCTTTAAATCTGGCGTCAGAAGAGGCCCGCAGTTTGGTATCACCTGTGGCGCACATCTTTCAATAACTTGAATGGCTTCATTCCCCTCCATTAATAAACCCACAGGTTTCCAGGGTGATTGGATATTGATATCGGGCCTAAGTGATATTTCTTGTCCCTCACCGAATATCATTGGCGTCGCCATATGTTTTCGCTCGAAACCCGAAAAGCCCCTATCTGGAGAGCCGTAAGACATGAACAGTACAATGTAAGGTTGAGATGATGGGTCAACAGCTTTGAACAAATCCGCCCATAGCGCGACGTCCCAATATGATTGTTGGGCCTCATCGATAAGGAGATACCCTCGTTGTGTCAGCCAGGAGCGGCCATGGACACCAGTTCGCTGCTCGAGATAACCGGCCCAGCCCTTTGCTCTCGTTACCATATCTACATCCCAACCAGACATGACGTAAAGAGGAGTCTTTGGATCACAGTCAAGTAGCTTGTTGGCTAGTAGATTCACGATGGTTGTCTTACCCGAAGCAGGAGTCCCCCTCACTCGAACAATATGAAATGCCTTCATTCGAGCGATGAGCTCCTTGACCAACCCATCCCGGTGAACGATATGTGATCCGACATCTATGATGATTAGCAATGATCTTGCCAAGTCGGGTTGAAGCAAAGTATATACCTATAGGTGCAGTTATCTGTGACGGTGGGAATTCCGAGGAAGTGGCTATGATGCAAGATTAGCTGAAGAACATCACAAGTGTAAAAAACGAACAGTAATCTTGGTGGAGGCTCATCGGATGCGAGCATTTTTCACACAGTGTTAGATTGTTCATGTGCGCAAGACGCGAAGCGCAGGACCCCTCGGGGCAAGCACACTGTAGAAATAGCTTTTCGTCTTGCCATTTACAAGGCCCCATGATGAAAAGTGATATGTGATTATTGATAGTGGTAGGTGTGTGATGGCGGTGATTTTGATGCTCTGCAAGTATATTGTAGAAAAGGAATGATCGGGGATTGAGGGTCCATAATTAAAGATGGTGGCCTTGAATGAAAGCCCTCTTGCCTAGCTGTACATTGAATTGATCAATGGGATGCTGGAATAGCGTCTCTAGGTGTCGATTAACCACCATTGTAGTAACAGTAGTAGTAGGAGTGAATTAAAGTAATTCCATATCAGCGGAACATAGGCGGTCATTATAGTCATGCGATACAGATACCGTCATGCGAACAGGCTTCATAATTGACATTCTCCTTCACTACCAGCACCGCTCTTTCCTACCATTGAGTATGGAATAAGGACACTGTCGCCGTGCTTTGCTGCTTCCTCTTTTGGCTCTGTCATGACCCTTGACTTTCAAGAATGAGAAGAATAGCAAGCAAGTATCTGCCGCCCATCACTGCAATGGTTTGAAGCACAGGCCATGAACTCTGGCCTTACGGCTTTCGATAGTGCCGCAGAGGGAGAGTAGAAGGTCATCACAGCATCATGCTTCCGAGAGTTCTCTTCTATGTCCTAAAGGATAGTAGTAATCTGTCGTGCGATAGGCAGTGTTTTGGAGACTCGACGGAGTTAAGACTCACCGCCTTGGCCGTAAATCCGACGCAGAAGCTGCCAAATCCTCTCCGAATTCCATCTCCGCGTCGCCGAGCGCGCTTCCCCCAGCTTGAATAATTACTGAAAGCTTTCAAGTTATTGCACTAGCCAGCTACTGGGGGAAAGACCCATCATCCATTAGAATCCTTTTGATCCCAGATCTCGGATTCTGACGCAACATCGCTGCTTACAGAGACACTCACTTGGGATCGCATCCCACTCCGTTTCGCATCTTTCTCCGACCTCCGCCGCAATTGCGACTTCAACGACCGATCGATAATCAGCAACGAAGACTTCCCCGTCGGTCGCCTTTCCATTTTCTGCTTGTGGAAGCTACCGACTCACATTCCAAAACTAATACTATGAAATTGTATACGACCGGAACCATACGCTTCGTCTAGGTTGCCAGTCTGCAGAATCGCCAGTTTGCGGGATCTTGAAGGCCAACATATCCCTAGGATTTTGTGCCCGAGCACGCACACGCTGGCTACTCACAGAAGGGGTGCGCTTGGACCTTAGAAGGTCGCTGGAAGAGTTGGAGTGATGGCCGGAGCTACGCAAGCGCCTGGTGATCAAAATCAGGTGGATGGTCGCGTTACCAATCAAGGGTCGACAAACCCATACGAAACAAACCCCGAGCTCCTCCCCAACGACGACCTATTCCTCGCCCGGAGTGTGCATTATGGCCGCTACGCGCCTCGCGAATCTGACTTCAAACCTCGATACAACCAGTGGTGCGAACCGGATCCAGAGGCCACTTCATATTGGGAAGGCATTGTGAAAGAGCTCTGTACGGCAGAGAATTCTCTGAATGTCTCGGGGAACCGGGAGGTCTTCGCTGCTGGCAGCGTTGTCATTCGCGTTGATCGTGAACCTTCAACTGGCGCCGCGGCTGAAAAGTACTCGTGTGCCAACGCCAATGAACTGAGTGCCGCAAGGAAGGCTGAGGATACGCTCAAGGAGATGTCCATCGCTGTGCCGGTCATATACTTTTGCGGGACAATAGATGGGAAAAATGTCACTGTGGAATCTAGAATCCCTGGCGTTACTCTCGAGGTAGCCTGGAGATACCTCACAGCTGAGCAGATTGACATGTTCAAGCAGCAGTGCCGTCGTATATCGCAGCGCCTTGGCGGGATAGATGCACCCCCCGACCGCCCTTCGTACGTTTGCAGTGGACTCAACTCACAAGCGTCACCTGATGCCCTGGAACCAGAAAAGAATATACTCTTTCGTGAAAGGAAGGAGGACGAACATATCTGTTTGGTTCACAACAACTTGGTACCGTCGAACGTTGTTATCGGCGATGATAAGGTGATCGGGATAACTGGTTGGCGACAGAGCGGGTACTTTGGCTTTGAAAGGGCAGATGAGATACATCGACGCTTTAGGATACTGGTGGCATCTGCCATACATGGAGACAAATCTACTGATCTGCGAGCGTGGTCTGACCTCTATGAAGGACTTGATGCCGCAGGAGTAGTTAGATCCACGAGCAAGCAAGATACACCAATCCCTCTTGTCAAGACCGAACCCCTCAACACGAATTTGGATAAAGTCCCCCTTAACGAAGAGTCGGAATCCAAGCCACCGGTTTCTTCACTTGATGGCCTGCCTGCGGACCATCTCACTCCAAAGAACATCGCGTGTCTCAAGAATAGGGGATCCTCAAGAGCGTCGTCTTCTGACCGCTCCTCGCCAGCCACATCTACGAAACCTGGCCCGGCCCGGAAGTCTGCTACTGCTGCGACCAAGAAAGGGACTGGGCGAAAGTCAACGACCAAAAAGAGGAAAGCAAATGAATTGGACAGCGATATTGTTGATGGCGGTCGTTCCAACACTCCGTCTTCGACTCGTGCTGGCAAGCCCGCAACCAAAAAGCGGAATTCCACCTCGCACACCAACTCACCTGCCCCAGACAGTAAAAGGAAAGGCAGCAAGAATGTTGAGCATGATGATATAGAAGAAGAGGAAGAAGATGACTCTGATGATAACGATGAAATATTTTGCATCTGCCGCAAACCTGACAATCATACGTGGATGATTGGATGCGATGGTGGATGTGAGGATTGGTTTCACGGGAAATGCGTCAACATCGACCCGAGAGATGCAGACCTCATTGACAAGTACATCTGTAAGACATTCCTCCGGCATTACACACATAATGTATGCCCGTGCACTAACACTCCGCAGGCCCGAATTGCAAGGAACAAGGCAAAGGATGGACTACATGGAAACCTATGTGCCGGCTAAAGGAATGCCGCAAGCCCGCCCGAGTTAACCAGAAAATCCCCAGCAAATACTGTTCAGACGAACATGGCCGGGAGTTCATGCTTCAGCGAACTAAGCTTCTCCTGGGTACGGGACTGAAAGCAAAGACAAATGCAGTAGGCCGAGCAGCCACCAATGGCATTAATTCGAGCGGAAGCAATAGTCGTGATGGAACCGCTACGCCAGACAGACGAGATCCGGACGATCTTGGAAGCAGAGGTGGAGTCCTTACAACAGGCGATCTCAAAGCCGTCGTAATGGGCGTCAGCTCCGCCAAAGAATTCCGCAAACTAGGCGAAAGCATCATATCGCTCCCCGTCGAAGAGGAAAGCAAAAATGCCGCCACTACCACCACCGATCCCGAAGCCGAGACCAAGGAGGGAAAGAAGATCGGTCTGGACTTCGACGTAGACTGGCTCACATACAGTCCCGACGAAGCATCCAAACTACAAAAGATCCGCAAGCAACGGGACGACCTTCTCCATCGCAAGGAGATGCTCCGCGCACGAAACACATTCATGACACTGGTGCGACAGCGATCCAAGAGCATTCTGGAGCATCTAAAACAAACCGACCCAAAGGGTGGTTGGAAAGACATCTGCGGTTTCGACAGCAGACTCGCATGGTCGGACGAAGAATTCGACGAATGGCGGTTATCCGAAATTGGCGCGAAAGCACTCGAGGATGGCTCGCCCGAAGCCCTGGCATCAAGCTATCCCGAAGCTGCTACGGACGCCGATGGCGACACCGCCATGGATGACGACAACGAAGACGACTTCGAAAAGCTCTCACGTGGTGTCTGTACTAAGAAGCGTTGTGAGAGGCATAAACAATGGCTCAAAGTCCAACAGCAAGATGCTGTATTCGAGGAAAACACCCTCACTTTGGATCTTAGCAAATGCGAAAAGGAAGCGAAGAATGTCGTCGAGAGGGCCGTTCTTAGAATGTGGGCCGAATCAGACAATGCGCAAATTGGTGGCCAGTGATGTAATATTACTATAACAGGCATTAAACCAGTGTGGCTTGTCTTTCTTCCCAGCATTCCCCTCTCATACATTACATACAGACGCTTCCTATCTCTCATTATTTGTCGCATTTGACAATTGACTTGATTTGGTTGATACCCCCATTCATAATCATCATCATTATCATTTATTCATTCGAGAAAAAAGCATGATTCACAACTGGAGTTAGTCAGCGCGGAAAGGCAATTTTGGTCTGCTAAGGGGGAAAAGTTGGAACTGGTGCATAGTACTCGCATGATAGACGGGGTCAAGGGTTCATGTTTGTTTGAGATTTCAAGTGGAATGAAATATTCAAATGGAGTAAGCAGGAAATTCAACTATCTACATAGGTCGCAATATCATACATCAGGGCATGCACATCCTGCAGCCCACACTATCAGCTACCAAACCTCACACAACGAATTATATCCCCAGCCATTGGTGTTCAATCAAACCTCCCCCTCCCAAACACACCACCTCCCAACATTCCCACCCACCCTATCCTTAATAACCTCCACAACCGGAACCCTCCCAATACTCGACACCAACAGATGCGAATCAATCCCCTGATCCAGCGTCCTCATCAACAAACTCGGAAACATCTCCCCACTATGCGCACGGAACGCAGACTGAATCCCCTCCTCGCCATCATCTATTTCATACATTCCCCTTGTAGCGTTAGCATCTACCTCCTCCCCCACTCCCCCACTCTGAGACGACACCACCTTCCCCAATCCACTAGTATTCACCAACATCACCGAGACATTCGACCCATGCGTTCGAGTCAACTGCGTTAGTGTCCGTAATACAGACGTGAGCATAGCTGATCCGCGCAGGGGGTTCGAAGCTCGGATTACGCCCTCGGTTAGGGTGTCCAGGCCTGTGATTATTATGATATGTTGATGTGGTGTTGTTTCTCTTGATGCTGAAGATATGGTAGCTGCGATTTCGTGGATTGCTTGTGCGGCTGCGTTGAAGTCGTAGACGGGGAAGAGTTGGACGGAGTCCAGGAGGGTTATTGCTTGGGTTCGGGATAGAGGAGGTTGTTGTTGTTGATTTTTGTTGAGGAGGGAGGTGAGGAGGCGTTGGGGGGTGAAGGCGCTGAAGTTGGCCGGGTGGATTATGTAGGTTTTTGGTTGGTGGGTGTCGTGTTGGTGTTGGTGTAGTAGGTGGGTTGTGAGGAGGTGGCGTGGGAGCTGAGGGGTTGTTAGTTGTTCATGTATGTTCTTATATGGGGAGTTGGGGTTTGTGGTAAGGAGGTGTAGTAGTATAAATGATCATTGGGGGTGGTGGATATGGCTTAACAGATATATGCATGAGGGCATATAGCAGGTTGTCTATGGAGAAGGCAGACGTACTCTTCCGATGTACTCGTCCTCATCACTCGTCTCCTTGTGTGCGTCTCTGAGCCTGGAGAAGCCAATGACTATGCCACTTCTGAAAACGCTGTCAGGACTATTCTGAAGTCCCTTTTGCACGTCATGTGAAATGTTCCAGCTTTGTTCCGCGGAGTGTTGTTGATCTTGTTTGTGTTTGTTCTCTGCTGATGGACCAGACTGCAGCATAGTGTGAGCTAAAATTGGTGGCGCTGGCTCAGCATCGCCAATATAAGCGTTGATGGACATGATGTTCTTCACCGGACTGGACAGTGGGAAAAACGCGTAGCTCTGCAACGCGTCCGTTTATAGGGCTGCCTTCCGTCAGATTATGCTGAGGATATGTAGTAGATTAGAAGGGCGAGCTATATTTCACTCTATTTGTTGTTATTATCATAGATACGGACCCAGTATGTTAAGTGGTTTAACTGTAGTCGTAAGGTGAGATGTATACAAAGTGTGGAGTAGATCTGGGTTTCGCGAACGCATGTTGTGCCGGATATTGTAAAGCCCAGCTCGTCGCTCTTAAATAGAATGCACCATGTAAACCTCCCAAAACTCGTCTCATATCTGATAGGGGCTTGCACTATATTGGCTACTCAATTGAAAAAATTTATACCTAGTAATTGAAATATTCGAATAACCATCAAGTATGCCCGCATGCCCACTCAATCATTAGTAGTTGATGTATTATCACGTGACAATGACGTATATTATGTGTCTCAGTATGCACAATGAAATTGCAGTGTAAGTTACTACTCACTCTATATTGTTCTATATGCTAATATGCAAGCTATAAAGCGACTCAGACAAGTGGAAGTTATGAAAATAAGTATAGAATGTAATTATGTACAGGCGCATCACAAATGTACTTAACAATTTCTTAAAGCGCAATTCATCCAGAATATTTTCAAGTGTGCGCTCATTACTGTAGCATATCAGAGAGCGTTACCTACCGGCGTCGTAGGTGAACCCAACCGATCATCTTCGCCGTTCGAAGGTACTTTTGTCCAAGTTCCTCTTCCATCATGTACCCATCCGCTGCTGTCCAACACATCTCCTAGGATAGTAGATAGTTCTGAACGCAGAGCATCAAACTCGTAATCCGGCGTACGGAATTCCACAAGACTATCTAACGCCCCCATTTTCCTGACAGTGTGCGCAATAAGTGAATATCCGGTAGCAATCTCCATCCATGGGTCACTGGGGTCCATGGAGCCTCTCTGTTCCATCTCCGTAATCTTATCATTCGGAGACGGGGCAAGTTGGATGCTCAATGAACGCAGGTTGGTCATCAATTCAATGGCATCCAAGACTAATTTGACATGATTATAGAACGGAAACACTGCCGTATAGTTGAACGACGTGAAGGATTTCAATGAGCGGGAAAGGTCCAGCCTCTCAGAGAACAGTTGTGTGGATGCCACAGTTCCCCACTTATTGAATAGGGAAGGAACCTGGAACATGAAATACTCATAGTGATTGTACGCCCTGAGCGAGGACGACTCATTGAAGGCAAAGGAAGACCATACCCGAGTCTCAAGCAGACTGACTGATTGCTTTGTCTCTGATGGCAGAGGAGGCTTGCAGACCCGCGAGTTCTGTTCCAATTGTAGAACCTGGAAGGGAACCTCGAATGCCCAGCTATGTCCGTCCATGATCCGTGTGTCAAGCATGGCGGCCAGGAATGGAGGAGGTGCAATCACGGTGATCCGTAGCGGATCGAGACTATCGAGTACTGGACGCCACCAATAGGGATCCTCTCGATGATCGGGAGAGTCCATCCCCTTGGCCACAATCGATATTACATATCGATCAAGATCTAGGCTCGTTATAAAGGAGACAAAGTCCGCTACATCTTTGATATCGAAGCATGCGTGAGCGAAGAGGTGGGGGCGCACCAGCTCCCGGAGTCGGGAGGAGGTGCGTGCAAGATTCTTCAAATCCCTAGTTCTAGATGTAGTAATACGCATACAAGGAGGCTTGTGCACCCTGGACTGAGAAGGAGGGGAAGCCGAGAGTTCGGAGATGATCTGATCCAGCAGCTCATTCGGAAGGCTTTCCAAGGGCGATTGTGACAAAGACATTGTTTCAGTAATCTGAGATAAAGTTTTTGTCCGAATGCCTCACATTGCGGAGACTATGGGCTTCAAATCAAGTATAGAAAGCCAATGAATTGGACATAAATGCCAGCCCACAGCGATGTACTTTCTAGCAAGGAGTTATGGTGTGGTGAGTTTCGGGAAGAATGCTGGCTGTCAATTGCCGGGGGACCCCACATTCATTTCACGTGATAGTCAAATGGCGAAGATGGCTCCATAAGCAGGAAAATCGTGACAGAATGCTTTGACAGACTAAATTGGCGTTTGCACAGATAGCAAGACGACTGTGCTCTGTGGTCGCACTTTACACGCGCCGATTTTACATATATCACTGAATTCAAGCCAGACTCGACTCGACATACTCTGTATAGCTTTGGAAATCACGCCAACTTTATAGGAACGCCTTCGCTGTATGAATGTGGAGCTGCATTAGTCTCTCCCCGCAACTCCTGCACTGGCTTGTTCTGACACTCGACAATATCGCAGCCACCCGACAACAGTGTACTATTCCCAGTGCAATAATATAATAATAACGGGGAGATAGGAAATTGTCGCAGTAACTACTAGTAGAATTAATATACTTGCTTTAGGCATCTGCAGCCAGCCCAGAACAGAAAGAACCCCAGATGAAATAGATTGCTGAGTCAGTACTTATACATTGGCCCCACCGGAGGCTTCCTTGCCGATCTTCTTTCCGCCTTTCTGGATTTACTGTAGTAGTTCTGGCTCAATCCTTCGTCGCAAGCTGTCCCAGATGCCAGAAGGCATTGAACTTTATGAAACTACTTGGCATGTTTTGTTTTCGAGTGGAAGTAATCGTATCAAGTAGTATAGTACTCAAAGGGCGCGCAAGATCGCAAGAATTTGCTTGATTTATCTTTCTGTCTGTCGTCTGGGCCTGCGAAATCGGTCCCAGAATTTGGGGTCACTTTCCAGAGCGGTGGGGCAAGGACAGACCGGAGAAGAACATGGACAAGACTCGGAGAACTCGCTTGCTGAGAAATGAGGGGGTCTCTTGCCCCCCATTTCTTCCTTCTTCTTGACTCGGGTCGGCTGTTGTCTTCTTTCTTCCATTCTGTCACCAGACCAGGTATGTTTCTTCCGTGAACCCATGATAAGTTGGTTGCCACTGGATTCTCTAACTGATTTCTGGACAGAACACTCAAGCCCTTTCAATCATCATGGCCCCTCAACTCCACCGTAACCCTCCTTTCCGTGCTGAGCACCTCGGCTCTCTCCTCCGGACGGAGGAGCTCCTCAAGACCAAGACCGCTTTCGAGAATGGCGAGGTTTCTGAGGCTCAGCTCGATGCTATCGAGAACAAGGATGTGAAGGAGGTCGCGGAGACCCAGAAGAAGTTGGGTTATGCCGCCATCTCCGACGGAGAGTACCGCCGTCACAGTAAGCTAGGCCCTCATACATCGCGCATAATCAGAGGGACTCATTGCTGACATGTTGACCGCGACAGTGTTCTGGGGTTCCTTCTTCCCTGGACTTGAGGGATTCGAGGAGGTTAGTGATGTCGATGCTGATGTCTTCCGCCCCTACGCCCCCGATGTTGCCGCGTTCCTCGAGGCTGGTCACAAGCCTGGTGAGACCGTTATCTGCACCGGCAAGATCAAGCACGTCGGCAGCACTTACACCAAGGAGTTCAAGTACCTGGCCAGCGTTGTTCCTCCCGAGGAGGTCAAGAACCTCAAGATCACCCTTGCTGCTCCTAACTGGTACCACTTGCGGTACAAGGAGGGCAAGGCTTACCCCAAGGACGTGTACAGCTCCGACGAGGAGTACTTCGGTGACATCGCCAAGGCGGTTCAGGCTGAGCTGCAGGAGCTGTATGATGTTGGCTGCAGGAACGTCCAGTTCGACGACCCCAACCTTGCTTGTGAGTTTATCCTGTCTGTATATCTATCCATGTGGATAACATGCTGACTCAAACTGCAGACTTCTGTTCCGAGAAGATGCTTGCTGGCTGGAAGGAGGACCCTCTGAACGTTCGCTCCGCCGATGAGACCTTCGAGCAGTACATCAAGCTGTACAACGACAGCATCTCTAAGCGCCCTGCCGATATGCACATCGGTGTGCACCTTTGCCGTGGTAACTTCGTTGGCAGCCGTCACTTCTCCGAGGGTGGCTACGACCGCATTGCCACCAAGCTCTTCAAGGAGCTCAACGTTGACACCTACTACCTCGAGTATGACACCCCTCGTGCTGGTGGCTTCGAGCCCCTGAAGGAGCTCCCTACCCACAAGAACGTCATCCTGGGTGTTGTGACCAGCAAATTCGCTGCCCTCGAGGACAAGGAGGAGATGAAGAAGCGTGTCTATGACGCTGCTAAGTTCATCGCTGAGGGCAACAACATCTCTCTCGAGGAAGCCCTCAACCAGGTCGGTGTCAGCCCCCAGTGTGGCTTTGCCAGTCACCGTGAGGGTAACGCCATTGACCGCGATGGCATGATCGCCAAGCTGAAGCTTGTGCGCGAGATCGCCAACGATATCTGGCCCGGCCAGCTGTAAATATACCCGTCGTGAATGGCCGCGACATAACACTCCTGTCGATTCAACAACGAAAGGGAGTATGAATGAATGTGACGACTTTAGCGTTTAGGATACCAGTTATTTAACATATGGATCGGATGTATAGTTTTAGAAAAAATCACGATTGTTTCTTTCACTTTCTCAAATACCATACACCTGGACACATGTGCCATTATGTATTTCGACGAGATGAGTACCTTGGAGTCACTGCAAGCACAACGTCCCACCCAAGAAGCTAATGAAGGCAGATCACTTTGTTGTCAACCATTAACTATCTCTCATCTTGCCGTTTACCTTAAAACATTATTCAATACAGATTACCACCCCTAACCAAGGACTGCCCCCGCGCATCAATAGATAACATCATGGTGCCTTTCACTCCGCCGGTCCAAGAATACTACTCTCCTTGATCGCCGCCCGTTTATGTGTATGAGCATTCTCGATCTAATACCATCCCAGACCCATAATCAGCATTACTGCTTACCCTACCACATCCATCCGTATCAATATACACGCACCTCATACCGCGGCATCTCGTCCGACGCTTCGATCTTCCGCCCCGTCATGGTACCAGAGTGCGTGCGGACGTCCCGGATGATGCCGATTGCTTCGGCGGTTTTGGAATCAGGTCCTGCGTATTGGAAACACCCTCGTCAGTTCCTTTTCTTTCTCTCAAATCTACCCAAATGAGCGGACAGGGATGAGTGTGTGTAGTAGTAACTCACCGCCAATAGGCTTATAGCGAACCGTATCACCTGTTGCGTAGTCGGGCATGTTCAGGTAAGTATTCTTAATCAAGAAAGTTCTGTGGTAGTCTTGTAGTGTGTGTATGTGTGTTTGGTGCAAAAAACATATAAGTAACCATCTATCCAGCAAAACAACTACGTGGTGTTGTGTCGTATATTTAACTAACAACCCATCAAGTTAACTTTTCCTTCCCAGAGCCACTGGTGTCAGATTGATGCTATCTGACAAACTTGGGAGCCAGCCACATTTATTACCCATGGATGGGGCGGGTAGTCGAGAGTTGTGCATGTGCTCGGAGCTTATTTATCAATACATCAACATCCCTACTTCTATCTAATTGATTTATGCAAGATTGGGTTTTGCTTATATATAATATATCCGATGGCCGGGAGGAGTGTGACTGGTGGGACGAGCTTTCCGTTCCATGTGTCTGGAGGAGGATTTTCCGAGGCCTCACTTAGGAGTTATGGTTACGGGGTGGGCTGGGCTGGGAGGGAGGTCATGAGTCAATGACGTTGGTGGAACATATGATCTTTGTTTGTTTGTTTGCTTTAGTTTGGGTTCATGTTTTTTGTTTTATCGTTTATTCATCAAGTGTGGATTTTTTGGGGTTTGGTAGTATCTAAAGAATATTATCAACAACCGAGCCGGGGAAAATACAACTGGGATATAAATAAGTAGATAAATGCGAGGAGAGAAAAAAAGAAAGGAAACATTAAAGGGAGTATATGTATGCAGGTATGTGCTGGTCCAAGTTCCTTCTATTTTGAATGTTTCTACACACGAGAAGGGGGGCGGCGAAGAAAAGCAGACAACAGAGAAAGGAAAATAGGAAAATAGTATTAAGAGACGGTATTCGAAATGACCCGCATCGAAACAGTGGGGATATCATGAAAATAAAGGAGAAAGGAAAAGCGGAACGGCGTGCGCGTGAAAGGAAAATATTGCAAACACAGGATCCAAATGCTGCGTCTTCTGTCATCAAATCGAACGTGAAACGAGAGGTGTTCTGATGGTTCAGTTGGTACAAAGGAAACTGTTGTACACGAGAGGCCGTGCAGATGGCCTCCAAATTTTGCGACTCAGGTGTTGGCCGGCGGCTGTTTTATTTCTGAGGTTGCGTCTTGACGTTGTTGGAGAGCCATGCCTACGAAAGTTGAGCGTTAGATGGCTGAGCATTGCCGATGAGGGGGCGTGTAACTTACCAGGCCCTCAAAGATACCAGTTCCCTCCGTTGCGACACTTGGAGCAACGTACCACAGCTTATCCTTCAACTTGGTGAGCTGTAGCGCTTGAGTAACTTCCTCGGGGCTCATGTCTGCAAGAAGAATTCTGGTCAGTCGCGACGTCGTTTCCCACCATAACAATGCGGAAACTTACGGCCTTGAACATCCTGCTTGTTGGCAAAGACCAGCAGAAGAGCATCCTTCATTTCGCGATCGTTGATAATCTTGTGAAGTTCGGAGCGAGCTTCTTCCAAACGAGCAGTGTCGCTGGAGTCCACGACGAAAATCAATCCTTGTGTACCTGGAGAGTTCACCCAATGTCAGCCAAGTGCCCCACGATCCGCTGAAAACACGCGACAAGTGAAAACCTACCAGAGTAGTAGTGTCTCCAGAGGGGTCTGATCTTGTCCTGTCCACCAACATCCCAAACATTGAACTTGACATTCTTGTAGGTGACGCTTTCAACGTTAAAACCGACGGTAGGGATAGTGGTGACGTCCTGATTGGTGAGCTTCAATTTGTAGAGGATTGCTAACGCACTGTGTTAGTTTCCACATAGCCATGGTCAATGAGTCGACGCAGAGTCGAGGAGCAAACTTACTGGTCTTTCCAGCAGCATCCAAACCCAGCATCAAAATTCGCATCTCCTTCGTACCGAAAATCTTCCCCATAATCTTGGACACTTGACCACCCATTGTGACTAAAGGAGGCGTCTCCTGAAGACCGCCGACTGTTGATAGGATAAAGGAGCGACTGAGCCTGCGGAGATTCAACGAGCGCCAGAGAGCGTCTCCGATGCAATGCAATTGCAGTGAGGAATCGGGATTCTAGATGGTGGACCGATTGGTCGAGTAGGGGGCCGTGGGAGAAAGAGGACAACGAAAACTAAACGTAAGGTCAACTACCCCGTGCTAGCGGTCCGCGTCAACAGGGCGACGTCTCCATAATGGACCATGCGTTCGCAGACGCAAGGTAAACAAGACATATGGAACTTACCTTATGTAAAGAAGGGGCAATAACGACGCACGTTGAAGCAGAGAGAAGAGAGTGTCGGTCCAACAGGGTCGAAAGTCAAATTGCACAACGATTGATCGAACAGCAGCAATAAGAATTTCAGGGTTCACGATCCACACGAGGAGCGCCTCTCTCTCTCTCTCTCTCGCTCTCTCGCTCGTCTGCTCGAGCGCTCCGTAAAAGGGGCTGCCCATGACTAAGCGCCCCGCGCCAAGCAATCGGTGGTTTCAGTATTTGCAGCGTATCCTCAGGCACACACAAGCACCTGCCTGTAGCAGACTAACTATTACAGTACTCCACTCGGACCCAGTTATTCCCGATCAAGAGGACCTTTGCGATGTATTGTACATGCGCCTAACAATCAAATTATCAATTGTCAATAGAAGCAAGTAGACCGACTCCTTGGCGACGGACTTTTTTTTTTTATTCTTAGCGTGGCCTGTGCCATGAACCTAGCCTTGATCTCACAAGTCACTACCAAGCATAAGTGTACGTTCTGCAGACTTAGCGCGCTCGCTATCTTGTGTAGTACCTATCGGAAGTCCCCGCTCCCGACGATCAACACCATCCATATCGAGTGATGATGGTTATGCCTCGTGGTACCTTGATATGATTTGGGAGAAAGGAACCTACAAGCTACCAAACATCTCCTGATCCACCTGCAGTTCTTCATGGCCAATTATTCTTCAATGATCCTGGTCAAAAAGGCGGATTCTCACTGCCGCCGGAGTAAATCGTATGCTGTTTGCAATACGTCATGGCGAAGTGGTAGCACACGCCATGGACTGGTGAAGTCATCCCACCACCACCCATGGTCTTACAAACCCCGGACCGGCGACCGAACCTGAAGTCCCTTCGTTGAGATTTATAGGAAACAGTTCCTTTTTTCAAATCCTGAGTAGCAGTCTAATTACCTTATTGAATCCCCTAGACACTGTACTCTATCTATAGTTCTCAATCATCATTGCCAACATGACCACTGACGGTATCCAGCCGTTCCAGCGCCGTTCATCCTTTCATCAGCTGCAGCTCTCGCATCAGTTTGACAGGAACTCCTGGGAAGCCCCTCCGTCAAAGGTAAAGTTCTCTTTTGCCTGAATACCCCATGACATCTCTAACCGATGGCATTCCATTAGACTATCTATGCTGGTCTCTCAGTACTGTTTGATGACGATGGAGTCACTGTAGCCCTTGCGATTCGCGATACTACCTATCTGCTCGATTTCCATCAGAAGGACATTGTTCCACAGGGTGGCCGGACCGTCTGTGCTGAAATCACCGACTATGTGCTGAACCAGTTGCGGGAGTATAGTGACGAACGCCTGGAGAAGTTCATCGGGTTGGCAATGCCAACGTCAGTGGCTCGGAAATGCTCCACTCTATGCTCACGTCTTTGGTCGGAGCTGGATGTGATTCCCTTGGTCTTGCCCGAGGAGAGTAATATCGGAGTTGATCACTACGTTGATCATCCTGTCCGGAAGTCTACTGGCTGGGAGCTTAAGAGCATCGATGAACAGGCCGAGTCCATGGGACGCAAGTGTGTCAGGTATGTCTTGCCCAGCTTAAAGCGGTGTGCATGTGCTTACAGCACTCAAGGTTGTTTGGCCCTGAAAACATTCCGTTGTTGCAAGTCGGTTTCTTGGGATTAGTTGAAGTTGACACTGCCTTCCATGTGCGCCTTACAAACCTGGAGGACTTCCAGAAGACAGTCACACAGAGGACCTGGGATGCAGTTAATTACTATGCCGACGATCTCAAGAACAGAGGCACAAAGATTGCCTTCTTTAGTGCCACTCCTCAGGGCGGAGGAGTAGCCCTCATGAGACACGCCCTTGCAAGATTCTCCTACTCGTTGGGAACTGACATCAAGTGGTAAGTCTTTCATCCATATAGCGTTTGATATCGAGTATCTAATAGATCCTCAAATTAGGTATGTCCCCAAACCGCGGCCTGGAGTTTTTCGCATAACCAAGAACAACCATAATATTCTGCAAGGCGTTGCTGCTCCAGATGAGCGCCTGAGCAATGAGGACTGGGAAAAGGTTATTGATTGGATCAACGAGAACGCGAAACGATACTGGCTCTCACCCGGCGGTCCTCTGCGGCCTCCTGAGGAGGGAGGAGCCGACGTTATCATTATCGACGATCCGCAAATGCCCGCATTGATCCCCATTGCGAAGAAGCTAGCACCTAACCGACCGGTCATTTTCCGAAGCCATATCCAAATCCGCAGTGATCTGATCGATCAACCTGGCTCCCCACAAGCAGACACCTGGTCGTGGATCTGGAAACAGGTGCAGCAGGCAGATCTGTTTATCAGTCACCCAGTGAGCATCTTCGTGCCGAAAGATGTTCCAGACGAGATGGTGGGCTATATGCCTGCTTCAACTGATTGGTCAGTCTCAAAAGATACCTGCATGATATATCTAGCTGACATTCCGAGTTAGGTTGGATGGTCTGAATAAGAACATGCGTGAAGAGGATGTCGCCTATTACGGCCGTGTCTTCAACTCTGTTTGCAGGAACTCAGGGATGATGACTTTAAATTATCCACATGGTGAGGACGATTCTAAAGCCACACATGCGTAGGCTTTGCGATCACGGTGGCGCTAACCACTTAGCAGATGAGTACATTGTTCAAATTGCCCGGTTCGACCCTTCCAAGGGTATCTTCGACGTTGTAGATTCATATGCGAAGTTCCATAGACGATTCACCTCATCCCTACCCGACAGAACGCCGCCCAAACTGCTTATTTGTGGGCACGGCTCCGTTGACGACCCCGATGGCACTGTTATCTACGATTCCGTGCTAGCTCACATTGAGAAAGACCTTCCAGACCTATCTGACAAGATCTGCGTTGTCCGACTTGGACCCTCGGATCAGGTGCTTAACGCACTCCTTTCAAAGGCCAAGGTCGCTCTGCAGCTGTCCACACGTGAAGGGTTCGAAGTCAAGGTATCCGAGGCAATCCACAAGGGTACCCCAGTGATCGCAACCAAGGCTGGCGGAATCCCATTACAAGTAGCAGATAAGAAGAACGGTTTCCTAGTAGAAGTCGGCGATACAGATGCAGTTGCACAACACCTATTCGAATTGTGCACTGACGACGATCTATACGAGCGGACCAAGAAATTTGCGCTTGAGAACGTCTGCGACGAGGTCAGCACAGTCGGAAACGCCCTAAACTGGCTGTACCTGTCATCCAAGCTCTCCAAGAAAGAAGAAGTCAAACCGCACAAGCAGTGGATCAACGACATGGCGCGCACCGAAGCAGGCGTAGAATACACCAGCAAAGAGAGTCGGCTTAGACGGATCTCACTGTAAGTCTGGCCAACGACCAACGAGCCAGACAATATGAACTATGTACCTAGATTGTTGTTTTTTGATATATATCGCGCGCACAGAGTTCATAAAGTAAAATAAACTAGACCAAGGGGGTATAGTACTAAACATCCACACACACATAAACAGAAAACACGAATACAAACCAATCATAACCATCATCATCAACAATAAGTATTTAATAATCCATCACCTCCCAACCAACCTATACCTCTCCCTCGCCAACCCCCCCTCAGCCCCCTCAACCCCATACCCCTCCCCAACCTCACCCACAATCCTGGCCGGCGCACCCCCAACAACACACCAACTCGGCACCACCATTCCCCCCGGCACCACCGCCCCATCCAACACATACACGAAATCCTTCAAGATAGCCATACTCCCCACCACCGCATCCTTCCCAATATGCACATGATTCCCCACCGTCGCCGCCTCCACTACCGCCCGCTCGCCCACAAACACATGATCCCCGATCTTGAGCGGGTAGAACGAATACACACCCCGGTGTAGTCGCGACGGCGGTCGCAGGATCGCTTGTCGCGAGATATAGCTGTATCGGCCGATTGTAATGGCCACGGAGGGGCTGTTTGGTGCACTGCCGCCGCCGCCGGGGTCGGAGGATGTGGATGTGGATGTGGATGAGGATGAGGAGCGGTAGAGGTCCCCCCGGATGACGGCGTCCGCTTGGATTACTGTCTTGCCGCCGAGGATGATGTGTTGGGTTCCGTGGATTAAGGACCGGCGGGAGATTTTGTTGCCTGTGTCCTGTGGTGGTGGGAGGGTGGGTTAGTATTGGGGGTTTGTTTGTTTGTTTGTTGTTGTTTGGGGAAGGGGGATGGGGAGCGGAGGGGACGTACTGTTTCGATGTATTCGCCCTTGGGCGCTTTGGGGGGCATGTTTTGGTATGAGATTCTTTTTTAGGGTGGTAGATTGAGAGGAATTAAGTTGATGGTGGAGGGAGTTGATGCTGTTATCGCATTGCTTGGGAGGTGATCTTGGATGCGGTGAGTGGGATTACTGTCGGCAGTTCAGTTGGTGGTGGGCGGTGAGTCGGACCCACTGCATTTGATTGCTCCGTACAGTACAATATTATGTTTTTCGAGGAGTTCTATGCAGTATGCACATGCGATATTGGGATACTTTGTTTTGGCTTTGTAGATCTTAATCTTATCATGATAGAGCAAACGAAGCAGTATTATTAAAGTAGATTTAGTTACAGGGCCTTGATCCACTGTTTTCCCGATATGGAGGCTAATTTGGAGCCACAATATGGTCGTCCGCAATGACCGGGGTTACTTCTTACTTACAATAATTGAGGAATTTATGATATTGGAGATATCATTAGTATGCCATGCTAGCGGCTTCAGAAAGATGGGCTATAAACGGAAAAGTTATCGACACCCATCGAATTTCCTCGATGCGGCCCACATCTCCCTTCATTAATGTTGCCTCTCAAAGTGGGGGGACCGATGGTACTGGAATCATCAAACTCGATGAGTGCACAGTATTTTGAGGATATTAAACCCCACTGAGACTCATATCGAGATCAAACCGCCTTCAGTAACAGCACCGTGACCCCATATAGCAAATTTTAACAGTAACCAGTCCAATCCAGTATATACATCCATCACAATCGGATCCCCGACACAACATTTTTTTCGACCATACAACTTATACCCTCCATAGAACCCATATCAATTCTCAAACCTCCGGCCAAAACATCCCCTCCAACCAAACAACCTGCCTCCACCACCGCTCACACCTCCCCAACAACTCCTCCCTCTCACTACCCGCAACACCCGCAGCAACCTCATCCACCAACCCCGCAATCTCATCCACAAAGCGCCCAAACTCCTCACTCGTCCAATTAGGAATAAACTGCACTCTCAAAGCACCGCCATCCGCATCATTTCTTCCCTCTCCACCCTTATTCTCCTTCTCCATAACCCCCCTCGCATACCCCCACGCCTTATAATAACAGATCTCGGTAGCCCACAACACCACCAACCCCTCCAACAACGTCACGCCGCTCGAGCCCGAGGAAAGGAACAAATCCGTGTATGCGTGCGTCGCTTCGCTAGGGCCGAAGGTGGTCGCGCCCGGTGGGGGTACCTGCAAGTCGAGGTTGTATTCGGCGGCGACGGTCTCGAAGAAGGTGAGTTCGCGTTGGATGTTGAGAAGGGCGGAGGTGAGGAGGGAGAGGATGCGGGATTCGAGGGGGGCGGGGGTTTTGGTAGTGGTGGTATAGGAGAGACGGATTTTGGAGAGGAGGAGGCCGATGAAGCGGACGTAGGCTTGCGCGTAGAGACGGTCTTGGGAGAGCCACGCTGAGAGGGTGGCTTTGGGGAGGGTGGAGGTGCCGGCGGAGTGGAGGAAGGGGTGGGTGGTTGAGGTGTGGAGGGCGGAGGGGTTGAAGTTGAGGAGGTGGGTTGTTAGGGAGGTCATTTTGGTTGTGGTTATGGTTGTGAGGTGGTCTGTGGTGAAAGTGGAAATTGTAGGAGAATTGTTGTTTGCTGTGAGGAGGGGCTTGAGGAAAGATGATGGTGATGATGATGTGGGTGGGGTAAATACGGGGCTTGTGGAGGGGAGATCGGCGGCAGGGATTAGATTAGGGTTGGTTTCTGCAGGAAGGGTCAGGAACAGCATGTAACGTTTAGCACAGAAGCTTGTCTTACTCTTGTTCTTCGGGGTTCTCAAGTAGGTTTGCTACGTCCATAGATTTTCCTCAAGTACTATAATGTCCCTGATTATCTCTATAGATTGCTAAGGATGGTTTAAAAGTACGAACTAATATTATTCACCACGTCATGTGTGAACTCACTGAAGCTAGCAGACGCATTTTTGGATTATTTAGATGCATTATTCTACAACTTTCGTAGCCAGGCAGTCGATGATTCCTCCTGATGAGATTGAACACCAGAGAAGGTATTATAGAGATATTCTGAAGGATGATGTCCGGTAAACTTCAAATTGGAAAGAAGCTCCTGGAGAGGATGATAGGCTAACAATGCATATACGAGCACCTACGTCGAATTTTCCTCACCCGCTCCCATAAAGCTGGCGACGAGAGCCTCCATAGTGTACCGCGCATCATTCCCGGCATTGTGCAAGTACCAGCCCCTTATGTCCAGTTTCGCCAGCACGGCTCCCAGCGACCGTACCGACTCTTCCTTCCGCAGCTTACGAAACATCTGCGCTGTGTCGATCTGGTCACGAAACCCTCCCACGTCAACCCCAACTTGCTTGAGATACTTGACATCGGCTGAAAGGTTATGGCCAACCAGTACGAGTCGACGATTCAGTGCATCCTCCAAGCGCAGACTTGATCGCACTACGTCCACCAGGTCTCGTTGCAGCACCCACTCGCTCTCTCCAAACTGAAACATGCCAGGACAGCCCGACACGAACTCATGATTCACGATATGGCCGTATTCTCTCACTCGCAGATGCCGGGACTGGATACGGCTCCGCCACTGGTCGCCGTTCACGCCCGGCGGTATTCCCACCAGACTCTGCATGTCCAACACTGACACTCCAACCTCAGTCACCTGGCTATGGCAGCGCTCATTCGACTCTACGTCAATGCTGATAAATACGGGCTCTCTCCAGAATGGATACGGTACTGCCTTGGTAGCATCTAGCGGCTGCACCGTGGGCACTGTACCCGGGGTGTCCCAGTCAGCCATATCTGCTGTCCCTTCAATGTCATCCATGGAACGCAAACCAAAGTAGCACTGCATCCGTTGAACCATCTGCTTCATATCAAGCTCTTTCATCGTACGCATCAACTGTTTCTGCTTGGAAGATTTCTTTTTGTTCCGAGTGGCCTCGATAGCGGCTTCCATCATGGTCTCGAAAGCAGCGTATTCCTCATCCATATCTCCAGAAGGACGGTTGTGCTCCGATGATGGAGTAGGAATATGTAGCTCGAGCTGTTCCTTAGTCTCACGCGTGGTGCTGCGGCCGAGGTAGACAGGCTGAGGATACCCATCTTTGAAAGACAAGACCAGCCCAGCGGACATGTCTGTTGGCAGCGACAACTCACACTTCAGAGCACGATTTATCTCTTCCAAAAAGGTATTAACTTTATTGGTAGGAGTAAGAAGCACGAATCTAGATCCGAGAGACGCTGGTGCGTGGACAAAATAACTGGCACTTATCAGATCTAGTTGTACAAAGCAATGGATTAAGCGACTTACATATCCCACGAGCGATTCCAGAATTTACCCGCGTCAAAGAAGCGGCTGGAAACCTCTTGGCTCAAGGATCCTTTCATATGTCTGTAGGGGTATTTGGCAATAGCCAAAAGGGGGCTAAATTGGCCGTTGGTGGGGAATACGTGTTCATCTGCCGGGGCTGGGGTAGGGAGCTCGGGTGGAGAAGGGAGTTCAAGAGACACAATCTGAGTGGGTTGACTTGTCTGCTGGGTAGTTGTTGCTGACGGCCTGTTTTCCGGGTTCTCAGTAAGCTCTGCCTGAGGGCTTTCGATGTTATCATCGGGCCGAAATTCGTTTGCAGGACGGCGGCCGGTGTCCAATTTCAGGAGGTCTTCATCCTGCGCAAAAAGCAGCTGGAGACGTTCTTCGGGACCCATTGCGTTAATGCGAGTGACGAAATTGAAATTTGATTTTGTTTGCTAGGAAGGTGTTGATGGGGGGAAATGGGGAGCGAGCGAGGAAAAGAGGAGAGGTATTTAATAAACAGCCTTGCGCTGGCAAACGCGTGCAAACGGTAGTCTCCGCCATGAGCCATGCAGCCTAAACTGGCAGGCATGAAGGATTCATCTTTCATTCAACTTCACCACGCAAATTAGATGATTGAATAAGGAACTCACGTGAATAAATATTTCCAGTGTTCTATGTAGAAGTTATTGTGTTGACATAGTTGGCGTCTTAATGCGACACTAAATGAAGGTCATTTACCGAGATCAACCTCCCGGCGGTTCAATTGTTCGGAGAAACAACAGTCAACAAGGTCATCCTAGAAGTGTCAGTAGGTGCGAAATACAATCCAGTGAATGGCAAACATTCCAATTGGACATGGCATTGTTTCAGAGCGTTGGCCTACAGAAGCGCACTTCACTCAGTTGTCATGAGCTTTCTAAGGGCCATTCATAGTCATGACAAATCGCTCTATATCACTGCTGCTATTGAATGTTTCCAGGAAATTATGCTTGGCTGAGGGAATGCTCTATTACTTCATTGATTGAGTGAAGGTTGTCATCACAACTGCTACCAATCAACAGCCAAAAATTGCAGCACATGACGTTGTTTCCTGAGCATACATACCCAATGTTCGCACTCATACACAAGAAGGAAGATTTCAATTATGATAATTACTCAAATCCAGATTATATAATATACAGGTTAGTCAAGGGAGAGTCTAGACTGTCGAGTACTGTCCGTGTGATTCGGAAGCTCCTGGAACACGAAAGACCTCCGAGCAACTTGATCCTTCCGGGCAAACACCGACTTGAGACCATGTTCAAAGTTCAGTATGCAATATATCGTGCATACAATGATGAGGCAGGAGAGCACAAATGCTACAATGGCAAAT
Organism: Aspergillus costaricaensis CBS 115574; assembly: GCF_003184835.1. Lineage (NCBI taxonomy): Eukaryota > Fungi > Ascomycota > Eurotiomycetes > Eurotiales > Aspergillaceae > Aspergillus > Aspergillus costaricensis. The sequence continues at coordinate 97,030 of NW_020291838.1, forward strand.
AGCAGCATCATATCCTTCCCTGGTGTATTGGCGCGCAAAGTATTTCCACATAGAACAATGATTCGACTCAATAGATAGGCCGCAATTCCTAGGCGACAGACCTGTTCAAGTTAGCCATTTGGACGTTGTAATTCTGATGTTCCATGACTGACTGCAATAATAACAGTGGGGATTCTGTATTCACGTCGGAGAAAATATGTGCCCATAGTCATTACCAGCAGTGCGGCTGGAATGAGTGCTAAGGTCAAGGAGTACTCAGGCTCCTCAAAGTGGACATCAATGAGGTCATACTGAATGATGAAGCCCACCAAGAAAAAGAAGTCGAACTTAATTAAAACAAGATATGCCTGTCAGAGTTAATCACACTATCCCAATAAATGAAGCTCTGCAGGACTCCAAGTACCTCATATCCTCGATATTGTTTTCGACTCTGAAGGCTCCCCTGAACATACTGGTATATAGCCCAAGAAAATTCTCTGTGAACCCAATACGCGATCGGCCACATGAGGAGTGTCGCTATACTGACAGTGATGGGAACCAGAAGCTCAGCAGGCTGGATTTCTTTCCACAGGTCTCTGGATAAGTTCACCAATGGTTGATTGTAATAGTCGCGGTCTTCTCCAAAGGTCAAAGTGGTAATATGGATAGACATGTACTGCATCACAGAATAGGCGAGTACACATCCATTGCTAATGCAAAGGGCTAGAAGCAAGATGATATTCTTATGATGTACCATGTCAAGACCGAGGAATAATTCATAAGCGACGGCGAACATGATGAGTGCTATGTTAATGGGGACCTGATATGATATGGCGACCTGAGTGGCATTGGGATTGACCCATGATTGCCACTGAACGAGGTTGTATCTGAATTGTGGTTTAGTAGCTGCGGATGATATGTTAACAATATTCGAACTCACATATTCAGCACGATAACAAGCAATCCTTGCACGAACAATATGCCGCAGAACCATTTTTCGTTTTGCGAAGTTGGCCAGTACATGGCGCCACGGGGCTAATCGCAACTCTGCTGTTCCAGCTTCGGTATGTACTCTAATCAATGCACTGTTGCAAGCTTGGTGTCGGCAGCTTTTAGTATCCCAAGAACATGCGGCGGTCGAAGGATTGAGCTATTGAGCTAGGGTAGCTTAAATCCACAAACTATTGTCGAAATCTACGATAGATAGTCAAGCCGTTCACTCACAATTGGTGGACCCTAGTCCCATCTTCCAAAATTCAGGTAGCCACTCCGGATGTCTTACTTCTTGCCCAATCAACATTCTAGAGGTATCCACAGAGTAAGAACAATTTTTTAAGGCTGGGCATACATAAGCCGGCACATTTTGGCCGGATACTTAGTAACTGAAGAAACGGCGACCGTAAAGCATTGATTCTCTCCAACCAGCTGCGTGTTTGACTGGTCATTAAAGTTGATCGACTTTGCGTATCCAGCCTGTAGGTCCACGCCCACACTCATTCTGAACCCTAAATCCTTCATGTAAATGGGTCTATAGGCTACAGTGTTTTCTGCCTTTTGATTCTTACGAATAAGTTTAGAATAGGCTGTGCCGTAAAGCATAGATAGTCGGTACCGAGTCGGGGATCCAGGGTCTTTTGGTATGTGGGGCCTTGTGTTGCCTCCGAACGGCAGGCGGATTGAAGTTGATCACAAATCCACTGTTAGGGGTGCTCTATTCCTGCGCGGGTCCAACCGCCCGGCATCACCACTGACATAGACATGTGCGGCTGCACATTTTAGATGTGGCCAAAAACTTTCTTCCAAATTGAAGACTTCCTATCAAGCCAATCTCATGCCAGCAGAACAGAGCATGCGCTCAGTGAGTATCTGTTCATTGGTGTTGCCACGTTCTGTCCAACCGTCTTGAGAACCCCCAGTGAGGTTGAAGCTTTCTCCATCCGTTGTCCTCATATTCAATGAACCAGATGAGCCAGAAAGTCGTTCAAACCTTAAATTCGTATGGTAACCCCAAAGACTGCGTTTCTCGCGTTGATGTTGGAATTGTGTACCTCAAGTGGTATGTGGCTCGCGCTCTTAGCAGCTAATGTTATACCACACTCTCGAAGCGCATCTCCAAATTCTTGCTTCAAGCCTCCGTGTTCGTAGGATCAAACTGGGTGACTAGTATTCAGAATTTTCTAGATCCATTGCATCTTTGTGCCTGATACCCGTATGCGGTTTGATATTGGCGTTGGATTTTGTCAACAACTAAGTAGATTCTGCCAATACTGACTATTAAGTTATCATAAAACACTGCTGGGTACCCCATGGATCCTGATTACTGGAGTAATCTAGGTCAAAAATCGATTCTTGATGCTTTAACTTATAGTTAGTGTTTGATGTAGACATGGAACCAAGTCATAAACCGCGCAGCAAGGGGGAGAGCATAGTGCGCTGTCGAAGCTTGTGAATCAAAGCAGGCATAATTATCTATTGTCACTGCACTAGCGTATGAATTTTAGCATCGCCGGCAAATGCCATCAATGTACTCCAGATATCATGCTGGCAAAAGGGTGGATTTTCCGGACATGAGACGGCAGCATACTTTGCTTGTGCCTGTGCCTGACCTGTCAACCTCGGATCAACTATATTCCCGGGCGCGACCCGCGGTGGTTCCAGCCGGAGGGAATCGAAGGCCCGGAACTGGCCAACATCTCCAACTGATCTCAGCGCTGCTCCTCCACTTCAGTCCCCGTCATTGGCATACTTCTATTGTTTCTCATTCTCCCTTACCTCCTCACCTCGTCCTTCCGTTGAACTTTCCCTCCCATCTCCTCTTTTGTCTTTAACTTATCTTCACCTTAGCTTGCAGGCTCTGGTCTGTCAAGCTCCCTCCATGTAAAAGTGCGGACCAGTCCCTCTTCCTGGCCGCACCCACCCCCATGGTGCCCGCCCATCTCTGACCATTTGTCCGCCTATTCCTTCAACGCTCCCTCTGTCGCTCACTCAATTGCTCCATCTATCGCCCCTTCGCATTCGTATACCCTTTCCGTCTACCTGTTGGATGGCATGGCGGACTACCACGACGCCGGTGGGCTAATTCTCGACGGCCCCTTTGATCCCGACGCCCAGGCCACCGTCACGGACTACATCGACTACACCGAATACCTCCCCGCTGACCTCATTCGCTCCCTAACTCTCATCCGCGGCCTCGATGAACGCTATTTGGAAGCTACCCAAGGCGTTCATGATCTCACCAAGGCCTATGGCCAGCTGCCCACCCTCCCCTCGGACGTGCGTCCCGACGCGCGTGCTCTGCGCAAAGATATCTCCGAACAACTTGATCGCGCCATCAACGCCCGTGAATCGGCATATGCGGAGGCTTGCCGTCTCTACGATGTCATTGATCGCCACTTCAATCGGCTAGACAGCATCAAGCAAAAGCTCGAAGCTCTTCCTAAGCCCGCGTCGCGCGAACCCACTCCTCCTCCCGCGCCGCCCGTCACATCAACCAAAAGAAGCCGCTCGACCAAGAAAACCGAGGAAGTTTCTGGCCCGCCCACCACGACGCGCATCACGTTGCGCTTGGATGGCCACGAAACTGCTCGCGCGACAACTGTGCAGAAGTCGCGCACACGCCGATCTCTCATCTCCGCCGAGCATCTGGCCGACTTGCACCCCGATTCGCCTATTGCCAGCACAGAGCATTCGGATGTGGAGCCGGATAGCAAAGTGACACCCTCAGAGTCACCCCCGGAGCCGGCAGCAGCGCCCGCCAAAAAGGAGAAGGGCCGTCGGCGATCGCGGACCTCTGGATTAGCTTCGACCGGTGCTCAAGGCCCTTCTGCTCCAGCCATATCGACCAGCAATGCGTTAGCGATGCTCAAGCCACCTCCTGACGACGCCAAACCTGGAAGTGAGGATATGCCATGGTTGCGTTTGACTGAGTGGGAAATGACGAAACTGCGGAAGAAGATGAAGAAGAATGCCGTTTGGCAGCCCAGCGAGGTTATGATTCATCGCGAGCTGGCCTTGCGCGGCCGCGGCTGGGAGGCTTACCGGGCAGCGAAAGCGCAGGCCGAGGCCACTGGTGCTGAATTCTTGGACTGTGACGACATAATGAACACGTACGTTCCGGGCAAGCTGACCAAACGCAGCGAGGCTACCGGCGATACCGAGGGCACGTTCGAGACCAAGCTTAGCAACCGTGGCATGAAGCTGAACGAGGCCAAGAAGCTCAAACGGGAGAACCAGGCCCGAGAGCAGGCGGCTGCGGCTGCGGCTGCCGCCGCTGCAGCAGCACAAGAACAAACAGCCAAGGATGGAGTGCAGCCAGCAGTGACTCCCAGTAATTTACCCACAGCCAGTGTTCCAGAAGTTCCAGCTGTGAGCAAGCCCACTCGTGCAGGGAAAAAGAGGAAACTCGAAGAGGTGACACCCCCAGAGGTTCCCCCCATTCCTTCAGCTCCCATCCCCTCCGCATCTTCTGCCCCATCTGCTTCTGCTGCTCCCTCCACATCTGATGGTACCTCCAATGTCGAACCCTCCGCACCCGACGGTCCCTCTGCTTCTACACCCTCTGTTCCTCCTACTGCTACCTCCGCTACTTCCCCTGTTCCTACTGCCCCCGCTGTCTCCGCTGCTCCTACTGCGCCTGTGGAAATTGAAACCCGTCCTTCGCTGCGAAGCGCGACTAAACGCCGCCGAACTAGCAAAGGATCCCCCACACCCGTTGATCCAAACATCGCCATCCCTGAAGAAGCACCTACAGCTGCAGCACCAGCTCCTACAGCTGTAGAAACCTCCGAGTCGCAGAAGCCTTCCTTACCGCCGTCTCCAATTGGACCCAAGCGCGCCATCGCACAACCCACGATCACAGCCGCAAAAGCGGCTACGCCAACCCCCCCGGTTACCCGACCCCCATCTCGCCGCTCGGCTGCTTTATCATTAGAACCAACCACCAATGCCAGCGCCGTTGCACCTTCTACCAAACGCGAACTCCGTCAGAAAAGCGCCACACCTGCTCGGAAGACTCCTGTGCCAGAAACTGCTCGAGCCGCCAGTGTGAGTGCTCCCAATCGCAGGCGTAAACGCCCCGCACCCGGTCCTGTGTCTTCCGGTCAAGATGGTGGTGCAGCGGTAAGCTACGGTCGCCGCAAAGCGAAGCCCGGCAAGAAGCGGATTGGGACGCGTGAGGTTGGCCTAAAAGATGGTACCCTGGCACGCGAGGACATTCGAATCGACGAGGATGGAGTCCTCGAAGAGATCGACCCGAACGAACCACGGTATTGTCTTTGTGGAGACGTGAGTTTCGGGACGATGATCTGCTGTGAAAATCAAGAGGTATGTGTCCTATAATTCTACTTTGATGGCGCCGCTAACATGAGTAGTGTGACCGAGAATGGTTTCATCTTGACTGTGTCGGGCTGTCCGAGGTACCAAGTCGCACGGCCAAATGGTACTGTCCGGATTGTCGGGTAAAGTTCAACAAAGGCGCAGACGGAATAGTGAAGAACAATCCGCGGAGATGAAGCTATACCATACTGACTGGACAATTCTCGGATTTCGAATGGGTGGTGGATATTCATGAGACCACGATTAGGCGCTTGGGCAAATTGTTGCATGGGGCTTGATTTTGCTCTCTACTTTGTTCTCTTGATTGCAGCGTGGCGAAGATTTTATGGAGTAAAACCCCCTTTGTTGATCAATTATATTTATCATAAGAGCTAGTTCGGAACCTGGTGATGGCGCTACACTGAGAGAATAATGCAGTTAATAACTTACCTACTTGTGCACATGAAGCCAATCAATAAAGTAAACGTCTCACAGCCCCTATTAAGAACAACCACCACCAACTCAGTAACTAAAAATACTCTACTAAGCCAGACCATTCAATCCAATCTTCCACCTTATACTTACCTCCCCTCCCCCACCCTACTTATCACGGGTTTCTCTTTGGATTGTGTGGGTGCCGTTTTTAATGTGGCTGTTTCAATCTGATTATGTCTTCAGATGACGATCGGCTGCTGCGTCATGCTTGGAGCGAGTTCTTGGTAGAGTAAAAGTATGGGTTTACCCACGCCGATGTGCTCCGGGCTCTCAAAGACAATATCCGTCCTCGAATCGGTGTTGTTTGTCCACCAACCAGCATGTCTTTATCCGGAATGTAGCGTGGGGGTTCCATACTTCGGTCTATCAATAACCCACCCAGGTCGGACTTCGCTCCGAACGCCGACACCCCACTGGTTTCAATTTTACTGCACATACACACACGCGTCTCTGAAATCCTTCTATTCACAAGTCATAGTTAATCTATATGATACAATGGACTAAGCAATATCCGGCAGCGACTTCTCAACCTCCATGGCATCCTTGATCTTCTCTGCCACCGCCTCCGCCTGCTCGGCACTCAAGCGAGCCAACGGCCGACGCGGGAATCCACCATATCCGTAGTAGCTCTGAATGGCACTCTTCGTACCGGGGATAGCCGCCTTAGTGAGAACCCAGTCGGCCTTACTCAACAGCTCCTGGGCCTCCATAGCCTCCGTGAAGCGGCCCGCGCTCCAGAGGTTGAAGATCTGCACACACAGCTTGGGGATGACGTTCGCGCCACCCGCCAGGATCGCGGAACCTCCGGACGCCAGCGTCTGCAGGGAGAAATCCGCAATACCTCCGAATGCAACGTACGGGTGGACCGCCTCTGTCTTGGTGCTGGGGAACTTGCGCTGAGCCGGAGCCAAAGGCGAAGAGGGAGTAATGGCGTGCAGAGCGGAAGCAACACGGGTCAACTTGCCTGTGTTGGCGCAGGTGAACTTTGTGCCTACGATGTTGGGGTGCTGGGAGATGCGGATGATGAGGTCGGAGTCCATGTCAATTCCGGCCACGGCGCCGGGGTAGTTGTAGAGGATGAGAGGGATGGGAGAGCCGTCGGCGACGCTGGTGAAGAATTCGTAGAGGGTTTGGTCGTTGCCGGTGGCGTAGCGGTAGTAGCTGGGGGGAACGATCAGGGCGTATTCAGCTCCGGCCTCGTAGGATTCCTTGCAGAGATCGATGGTACCGCGGATGGATTGTTCGCTGGCACCTGCGATGACGGGGACGTTTGAGAAGCCGGCTTCAACGAGTGCGGACCGGGTTTCGTTGATCACGGTCTTGCGCTCGGCCCGGGTGAGGTGTACAGCTTCACCGTTGGATCCCATGCAGACGAGACCAACGAGGCCGGCTTTGGCGAGACGAACGGCATGCTTGCGGATGGTAGGGACGTCGAGCTCTTCGGTTGAGGGGTCGAAGAAGGTCATGGTTGGAGCGTAGACTCCGGGGCGGAGCGGGGTAAAAGGCATTCTGTAGTTCGCTGTTAGTTGTAGACTTGAGGTCAGAGGCTGTGGCAGATGTACTTGACTGGTATGCGTAGTATATGCTGCTATATACTTCTTGAACAATGGGATATGTGTCTTGCGAAGCTGTAGTTGGCGTTGTGCATCATTCAATGGACTTATATAGTAGACCACCCCTCATGTTTACCCCGCGTGCCCTGCCGTACCGTTTCGGTATCATCCCACGTCTCCACCGTTTCGGACAAATTTATCCACCAATCAGAATGAACCGGTAGTAAACTTGCCTCTTTTGTCCGTATCAAACGCCGACAGCAGCTGTCATACAGTGAGAAAAGTAGCAGCAAGGCTGCATGTGAACTAAGTGAAGAGGGGTTTTTGAGCGGGCAGTATAGTAGCATCGATTGAGAGCAACTCGTAAGGTACTGTTAGACACAAGAGACATCAGATTGACTGTATCACGTCCTGTATATCTTCCACCATTGATGCAATTCCATACCACTTATAGCTCAACCAGCCATCGGTTAATGACCCCGCAAAACCCGGTCCAGCAGGATCTCTTATATGGCCGCCAACCCACTGGGCGACAAAATTGTTTCCTCTTTTCTTGTCATATTCTTTCCCTCTAATATCTTTTCTATAGACAAATTCACACCACAGCAATCACAATGGCTCCCCCAGCTGTGTTGATGGTAGGTTACTACTCCAAATTCACGCGTATCCCGACTAACCAACAACATAGGTAGGAACAGGCGAGTACACGACCGGCTACGTCGGCGGTACAGCCTCGACCTCCGACAAGAAAGTGGGTGTCGTGGGCCTGACGCTCTTCGACTTGCGTCGTCGCGGCAAAGTCGGCGATCTGAGCATGGTGGGCGTATCTGGATCCAAATTTCCCGGAATCCGTAAGTCTCACCCTTGTTCCCTTTCGTACTCAGCAATTGGCCAAGCTGACTGAGAGAAACCCAGGCGAACACTTGCAGAAGAATATCTCCGAAGTCTACAACGGCCTTGATGTCTCCTTCACCTCCTTCCCCGCCGACAACACCTCTGACCCAGAAGCCTACAAAGCCGCCATTGACGCCCTCCCCGCCGGCTCTGCAATCACCATTTTCACTCCCGACCCCACCCATTACCCCATCGCTTTGTACGCCATTCAGCGCAAGATCCACGTTCTCATCACCAAGCCTGCGACCAAGCTCCTCTCCGACCACCTCGACCTGCTCGCTGAGTCTCGCAAGCACAATGTCGTTGTGTACATTGAGCACCACAAGCGCTTCGATCCCGCCTACAGTGATGCCCGTGCTAAGGCTGCCAAGCTCGGCGACTTTAACTACTTCTACAGCTACATGAGTCAGCCCAAGAGCCAGCTGGAAACATTCAAGGCCTGGGCTGGTAAGGACTCGGATATCTCTTACTATTTGAACAGCCACCATGTGGACGTTAATGAGAGCATGGTGCCGGACTATGTCCCCGTGAAGGTAACGGCTAGTGCGGCGACGGGAACTGCTGTCGAGCTGGGCTGTGCCCATGAGACGGAGGACACGATTACTCTGCTTGTGGAATGGAAGAAGAAGGATGGGTCAAGAATGGCTACGGGTGTTTACACATCTAGTTGGACGGCGCCACAGAGGGCCGGTGTACACTCTAACCAGTACTTCCATTGTAAGTCGCTCCGTGGGTGGGTTGATTTATAGCCTTGGAGAATGGTCGATGCTAACAAGTGCAGATATGGGATCGAAGGGCGAAATTCGTGTCAACCAGGCTAAGCGTGGCTATGATGTTGCCGAGGATGAGGCTGGATTGTCTTGGATTAACCCGTATGTTTCTACTTCTCTTGGCGTCAACTTGATTGTTGTGCTGACTGACAGTTGCGCAGGTTCTATATGAAGTACGCACCCGACGAGGAGGGTAACTTCGGTGGTCAGACTGGCTACGGATACATCAGTTTCGAGAAGTTCATTGATGCCGTCACGGCTGTTAATGAGGGGCGGTTGACTCTCGATCAGCTAGATGCCAGGCCGATCCCGACTTTGAAGAACACGATTGCCACAACGGCAATCCTGCATGCAGGACGCATTTCCTTGGATGAGAAGCGGTCGGTGGAGATCGTGACTGAGGATGGAAAGTGGGAGCTGGAGTAGATACCTTTAGAGACGCTTGTATGTAATTACTTTGTTATGTATGGCTGTATGAACGTTTATGATTCTGGTCCATCTGTTGCGGTGAACATGCAGGTTTGCGACAACTGTTCCTCGGAAGCTTATTGCGGCAACTATGCTAACCCCTTGGCCTTGAGGATTGAGAAAGGGGCTTTGAACCTTTCGGATAGCCCAGTTTGAAGGGGATCATTATCCCCCGTTACAGGATTCTCTCTTTGTTCAGGCGGCAGCGATTGAGGCTGTGACCCGGATAGTCGCACAGACTTACGCTACGACTAAGCACTAGGTCAGTGAGTACATGATTTACACAAATTCCAATCACAAGCAGAGCATTAGAATCTCCAATGTGTCTAGTTGAGCAATGGCCGATCACACGAGGCATAATTGCATTGTGGTTGACAACGAATTCCTGCCTGGCCAACTGGCACTGACAAAGTGGGCCAGACCGTGAAGGATTGGCAACCCCACGGGGGCGGGAAGAAGATGGAGATGAGATGGAGTCGATCCCTAAGTCGGAACAAGAAGACAAAGGGGTTCGTCTCGACTCTCGGCATGCACAGACGAAAAATGGGTACACATAGAGTTAGACCTCAAACATCTCCTACAAGAATTGATACCTTAATGCAGGAGTGACTCCTCCCCACCCACTACAGATCAGATACATGTTAATGCCTGAACAAGATTTCTTCGCTGAGACGTGCATGGTATGTAGGACACCAAACATCTCTTCATCAGGCATCCACCTGAATGCCAGACACCTGGGATCAAATCCAATCCCATTCTGCCATCTGAGCCATGCGAGCCTTACGGATACCCTAATTGACAGGGGCGAACAATGGCCAGCACAAAGGAAAAATATCCGCGGCACACATCTTTTCATGGTTTAAAACTTAGCAGAAATTGAAGCCCGCCACCAGTCAGCCTGGGAGAGCCAATCAAGGGCCTGGACCGGGTCGGGGCTGATCGGGCTGGGGGGCAAAAGAGGCTCACCGCCCGGGCGGCGGGCCTCCCTTTTCTCTCGCCCGATCCCCATGCCTCCAGCTTTTTTATTAGATTTGTTGCCAGTAGTGTTGTTTTTTTTTTCTTTTTTCCATGCAGTCGCTAGGTCTTGGGGTTTAATTCTTTTGGGTTGTTTCTTCTACGCTCGATCCTCTGAGGACTTTCTTTCCTTCCCTCCCTTCTCTCTCTTCATCTTTCGCGCCCATCCCTCTCTCGCACCCCCTCTTGCACTCTTTTGTTTTTGGTTATTTACTATCGATTTACCTATCAGACTCACCCGGGCGGTTGGTGTTCGTTATCAGGAGTTCTTGTTGATCACATCGGTCTTTTCCTTGGTCACTCGGGCTGCTACTCTGTCGATTTCTCCCCTTACCTACGCCATTCAGCCTCTCGATACCGCCCTATATCCCCTATTGACGCATCACATATCTCTTCCTTGACCAGCAGCGTTACCCTTGCGTCTGACCCCTGAGGGTGTGTCTCAGCCGCGCAAAGGGAATTTTACACGATTCCTATACTATAACAATCTACCGAGAACGCTTCGTTTTAAGTGTCCCCCGCGTGGCTGTCCTTAATTGAGACTGTCACTGTGACATCGATCGTCGTCATGGCTCCACGAGATTCCAGCACTATTACCTCCCGTCGACGCCCCTCTTTCTCCCTCCGCACTCGGCCCCGGACTGCTACAACTTCGACTGCTCATACAACCGGATTGGAACATGATGTGTGGCATGGGCTGTCTGTGGTGGATTCAGGAGATGATGACGATGGCCAGGTCTTGGAAGATATGAACCATTTCCCGGAGCCTGTTCCCAGGCGCCGTGAAGCCAAGAGCTTCTCCAGCTTACGCCATCCCGTGGACGGTCTGCGAGCTCTGGGCCGTCGCCTCTCAGTGACGCTCCGCAACAAGTCGTCCAGGCATTCCGTTCATCCTCAACCAGAAGCCATGAGAAACTCTTGGTGCAATGAAACCAGCATTAATCGTCGACCTTCACTTGAGAGTATTTCCGCGCTACATGGCTTCTACGCCCATGCTGGCGCCCCTGTTCCCGGAAATGGCCTGGAGCCACCCGTTTTCTCGAACGATATTTATGCGGGAGCGGCTGCTCGCGCTGCAGCTGCAGCTCAGAATGAGCTGGCAAGAGCTCTGCGGGACAGTATCAAGCTCTCGGATGCTAAGTTGACCCAAGATTCGGAAAGTGGCATTGGCATCGATCTACGCGATCGCTCGGAGCTATCTGACCCAGCTCTGGCCATAGTACGGATTGATCCTGTCAGCTGCCTTCCTCCTGAGGTTATGTCACAGGTGTTCTCCTACCTCGATCCCGAGTCCCTCATGCAGTCTGAACTGGTTTCACGTGCTTGGAGTGAGCAGGCATCCTCCCAGCACATCTGGCGGCACGTGTTTCGTCATACCTACGGACAACACCCTAGCGGGCTTCCTTTCAAGAAGAGACAGTCTGCTGGCTTGGGCAAGGCTCATCCTAAGCAGGATTGGAAGCGGATGTTCCTCGTTCGCCGTGCTCTGGAACATAGGTGGAAAGAAGGGAAGGCTGCTGCTATCTACCTTCACGGCCACAAGGACAGTGTCTACTGTGCGCAGTTTGATGAGTGAGTTTTTCCATGGTTAAGATTCGCATTCAAGCTTTTTCTAATTATGTCCCAGGGACAAAATCATTACGGGTTCTCGCGATCGGACCATCCGAGTTTGGGACGCTCATTACCCTTGGCCATGCCGGAAAATCATTGGCCCTCCTCCGGGCGATGTCTCCGGTATTGGTCCGGTCAATAACCCGGCGCAGCAATCAGCTGGAAAGCCGCCCTTCTTGACCATTTGCCCTCCGCCGACGCGCTCTGCGGGCATCATGGCTCCTATTGAGCACAGCGCGGACTATCACAGTGCTTCCATTCTCTGTCTCCAGTTCGATGAAGAGATCATGGTCACCGGTTCGTCTGACTTTACCTGCATCGTGTGGGACATCAAGAACGACTACAAGCCGATTCGTCGCTTAGTGGGCCACCAGGCAGGAGTGCTGGATGTCTGCTTTGATGACCGGTACATTGTATCCTGCTCCAAAGACACTACCATCTGTGTGTGGGATCGGCACACAGGGGCCTTGGTGAAGAAACTCCTTGGCCACCGAGGACCGGTGAATGCTGTTCAGCTGCGCGGAGATCTGGTCGTTTCTGCAAGCGGAGACGGCGTAGCCAAGCTCTGGAACATCACTTCTGGTCTTTGTGTCAAGGAGTTCCCCAGCAAGGACCGTGGACTGGCGTGTGTCGAGTTCAGTGATGATGCTCGAACCATTCTCACTGGTGGCAACGACCAAGTGATCTATCAGTTTGACGCCAATACCGGCGAAATGGTCAACGAGCTCAAGGGCCACGCAGGCTTGGTTCGCTCCTTGCACCTGGACAGCATGAATCAACGAATTGTCAGTGGTAGCTACGACATGAGTGTCAAAGTATTTGATGCTCAAAGTGGCGAGCTTTCCATTGACCTTCCAGGCTGGACAACGAGCTGGATGCTCAGCGTCAAGTCCGACTATCGGCGCATTGTGGCCACCAGCCAAGACTCTCGCGCTGTCATAATGGATTTTGGATATGGACTAGATGGCATAGACTTACTGAAAGAGTAATAAATCTGGCTAGACATTTGCTATTCGCTTATTTGCTGGGGAAAAGTTTGGGCTTTGGAGTTTTTGGGATATGCGGGTTTTCTTCTTGGGTTTATTAGCAGGGACATACATTGGCTAGCGATAGATGCTTACATATTTGCTCAAATTATTAATTCATTTGCTTGGAACCAGAATCTACTTCAATTAGGCTGTTTTTGCGTGTAAGAACTTCGGCTTCCGTCTGGTGCAATTCTAGCCTGAGGCATCCGTAGATTGGGAAGGCTAGGTACCGTTGTGGATTTTCCAAAAGCGGCTTAGCGTGTGCAGTCCCGTGGGTTTTGTCGACAGCAACAAAACATCCCCATCTGCTCAACTTGGCCTTTGTTTTTCTTCGAAATTAACAAGACAGATCCAGCGCTACAGGGTGTTTCCCTTTGTTACTAATTCTTATTTTAACTCCTCTCCGATACTTGCAACCCCCTGCCAAACCCTGCATTCCTTCTAGCCCGGCATTCAGCCTTCTCCTACACTACTTACCCCACTATGTCGGAATCCAGGTTCGTCGGGCATCTGCCTCTGTTCAGAACGGCTTGTTGGTCCTGTGCACCCAAGGCTAACAATCCAGGATAACAGACAAGAGCTGTTGGCATGGATCAACAACCTGCTGCAGTTGAACATGACCAAGGTTGAGCAGTGCGGAACTGGGTAGGAACCTCCCTGACAGACGTGGAAAGTCGGCTGCAGCAGACGCCTCAGCAGCGCTTTCAACAAACAATTAGATATGTCTCAGGCCTATAGGCTGACGGAATGATTGTACAGTGCCGCTCTGTGCCAGATCTTCGATTCGATATTTAGTGAGTTGGCGTGACGAGCCCACCCCTTTTTTTCCACCCCCGCCTGGATTTGTGGCTTACTAGTTGCCTTTTAGTGGATGTCCCCATGTCTCGCGTCAAGTTCAACGTCAACACCGAATACGCCTACCTTCAGAACTTCAAGGTTCTTCAGAGTACGCCTCTTCCGAACGAATTGTGGTTTGGGAACGCTGTTTCCGTTAACACAGGCCTGTTTAGACGTCTTTGCCAAGCACCAGGTCGACAAGCCGATTCCCGTCGAATCTCTCACGAAATGCCGTATGCAGGACAACCTTGAGTTCCTCCAGTGGACGAAGAAGTACTGGGACCAACACTACCCGGGTGGTGACTACGATGCCGCCGCTCGTCGCAAGGCCTCCGGTGGTCCCCCCGCCACTGCGGGTGGCTCTCGCGCAGGTGCAAGCTCCGCCGGAGCGGCACGCCGTGGTACTACGCCTACCATTGGCGCCGCCCGCCCCCGTGTAGCTGGTGCCGCAAGCGCTGCCAACGTGTCTGCGCTGCAGCAGGAGATTGCTACGCAAAAGGAGGCTATTGCTGGCTTGGAGAAGGAGAGGGATTTCTACTTTGCCAAGCTGCGTGACATCGAATTGCTTCTGCAGAGCGCCATCGAGGCCGATCCGGAGCTCGAAAAGGATGATGACTCCCTGGTGAAGCACATCCAGGGCATTCTGTACTCGACGGAGGTATGATTCCACACTAGCCGGACCTCTTTTGTTGCCTGTCAAGGAGGCTTCTCATTCCCGAATCCGAGGTTAACATGTGTTGCAGGAGGGATTCGAGATTCCCGAAGCGGAGGCTGGGGCGGATGAACTTGAGACCTTCTAAGTTCATACCTAATAATGTTCGTCCCATTATTAATACCCCTTCATGTGTAGCACAAGCGTTCGTCAGTCGTCTTACGGCGTCTCTATGTCTTTAACTAGTTTTCCTTCTGTTTAGACCGTTGGTCAGACATGCGAGTAGGGTGCGGGGTTGAGGAGTGAAAAAGCAAGGAGAGTGGCTGGCGAGATGCAGACCCTTTGTATAGTTGTGACACAGTCTTTTTCTTTCTTCTCTGTCTCGACAGGTAGTTGGAAGCAGGTTCCATTCCCATGTTCTTTCTTCCTCTCTCTTCTCTAGCCTGCATTGATACTGATAGAAAGGTATTCCAATACGTGGAATGAATTAAGTGCGTCGACATACGCAATGCGCCGTTCCCATCGGCAGACTAATCCTGATGCAGTAAACTGTTGATCAATGGTCCTTTAATCTTGATCATACTACTTGATAAGCAACTCTTGTATGAGTGAATTATATGCATTATTGCTCTTCGTTGCTCCAACTTAAAGACCAAACAATTCAACACTGCCCTCATCAACAAGCCACGACTAAGCTACCGGCAACAGCTCCCGCCACACAATTCTGCTTGCTACTACATTTCAATGTTCAATATATTCACATTAGTAAATCAGAATCAATACCAAGACGATCCCACATTGCCATTCCGCCAGCCGTTCGTTTACATCAGCCTGGTCCAATTGATATTCACCATTTAATATATATGAGGGCCCGACACGGCATGATAGTGAGACACGCCCACAATGTGTCAATATGATACGACACGATGTGCTCTCATTGGGAATATTAGTTTGGCCTTGTGTGTGTGTGCGTGTGGATCTCAAAAAGAAGGTGCTGAAGTTGGGAAACTGAGTGATGCGTAGCGCATATTTATATTCCTCATAGTACCACTGTGTCAATATATGGCTATCTGTCAGGTGGTATTATGAGTATGTTGGATGTTTCAAAGCATTGCGGGGAGAGGAGAAATGCAGACAGGGGAATTGTTAGACAGTAATAAGTGGTAAATTGGCTATGAGCTTAATCTGCTTGAGTCATGTGGTGGTTTGAGAGCTCAGTGAGGGGCTCTCTTGCTAATCATTTATTTTTAATGTCGGTACTCAACTAGAAGCTTGTACATTTTTATTGTTTATTGTTTCAGCTACGACAGTGTGAGGATGATGTCTGGCAATCATGAGAGCATACAAAGGGTCATGTGAATAGTTCTTAGGGGAAATAATCTATGACCATCAGAGCTTTTAACCATGATGTTTGTCGGTAAATGATTGAGGAATGTTAGATGTCTTTGCTTGATGTTCTTTGATGTAGATATATGCTAGGATCTTGCATGATGAGAATGTCGATCACTTAGGTACTGTGTCAGATTGATCATGATTTTTTGCATATAGTGAGAAATGCAAATCACGTCCTACATGTCACATGATTAATCCAGTTCTAAGCATTTAGATACTCCCCGAGATCTTCCAGTAGCAATGATGAACATTCCTCGAAGCTTCCAAGATTGTTCTCGATGGCCGGACGGGAGATGAACATGACAGGAGCCGGCCGGGCTGCGATATAAATAGCGGGTTCTAGAGAGTGAGGTGGGGCTCTGAGACACGGAAAAGAGACATACGTACGTATACGTGTATCAAAACCGCAGCCAATTCTGTTTGTCTGCCTAGTCACCAATATTCTCCTTTTTTCTTTTTTCTTTGCTTCTCTTTTTGTCTTGGGGAGAGAGATTATAAGCTGACTCAGGTATCTACTGCTGGGATCTGATACTAGCTAACTGAGTTGAGCTTATGGAGTGCATCCTCTTGCATGACTCGACTAGTCCCTGTTCATCTCGATAGCGACGATCCATCGTCTGTTGTGGATGAGTGTGATTCAGATGGGGCGTACCTTGCAGAGTGAGTGGTGAGTGGTGACATCGCAGCGGCTAAAGCCTTAGAAAGTCGTTAGGGAGTGAGTCCCTTGCATCATTGCGTGGGACCTAGGAAGAACTTCGGGACGTTGTGGGTGTGTGTGTCTAGACTCTAGATGGACTTTTTCCTTCGTAATGTGGATTAATGAATCGTGTTCTCGATTAGATGATGGATCCCGTGTGTGGGTGTGGATGTTGTCTTGTTGTTTTGGTGGCCTCATGGGGTCGAAATCCTGCCGTATCTACCTGCTTTCTGTGAGTTTTTGGGTTGTGATTTGGTATTGGTGATGTCTTGTTTGCTCCCTGCTAGCGCATGCAGCATCAGCAACGGACAGGATTGCTATGTGAACTAGTAACGAGATTTTGGTTGTTGGCCCCCTGTCTGTCTGCGAGGTCAAGCTTGTATGCAGGATTGCTCGGTGTGAAAACTAGACCACCACGGGGTTAGGTCGTCTGTCTACCTGCTGTAGATTCTGGTCCTGATTAGACGGCCTTTGACACGGGACAAAACCGTGGATGATGAGATATGATAGGCACTTGGATGATATTGCAGCCGGGTCTCTAATTAACAGGCGTGGTCTAGTTAGATTGTGTGTCCGGCGTAAACAAACATCTAATGAAACTTAGCGCCCGGCGTTTTATTAAACTCAGGCTTGGCTTCCCCCCTTTCGGACAGCGCCCCGGACCAATGACGAAGAGCAATCCATGTCTTTCCCCAAATTGGGTCGAGTCTATCGTACTGTATCTGCCGTACAAGAATTCGTGTGTATTGACGGATCCCAAGCGAGCTGGTCTGCGCAAACCAGAGAAAAAGCAATTGTCCATCCACGAAATCCCAGACATATGTATATGTAGGTAGGGATGGATTATCACGTACCAGCGACAAGGATGAGCGCTGCGGCTGCTGCCCACTCTCTCCGGATGGGGTACATAGGAGCTGCAGCTCGGCAAGCAAATCATGACATTTTTGCGGTCGGGTATAATTCCCGTTTTGCCGTCAGCAGAAGGAATGATCTCACTATCGTTATAACTAATATCTTCTCACTTACGTGATCCCAAATGGGGCGAGGGAAAGCAGAAAAGAAAAAAAATTTTCCTGGCAAAAGAACGCGCTCATTTGGGCATACTCGGCCGTATTGAAGTGGTACTAAGTCCATAACCGGGATGGGTCGGTAACCGCACCCACCGTGCCTTAGTGACGCTGCAGGTCTAAGACCAGACGGTTGTTATTCTTAGGCCTGGCCTGATCGATGCTCTCCCACGCGGGTCACTTACTACTAGTACTGACTGACGGGACTGACGGACTGCCTAACGACTAACTAGCCTAGCTTGTCTCGACCCCGTCGCTCTTTCGCTCGCTTCCCTTCCCTTTCCATTCTGTCTTTCTCTTCCCTAGACTTTGCTGCTACTCTTTCCCCCCCCCTCCTCCTCCTCCTCTTCTCATCACCTTCGATCACCGTCTTCTTTACCCTAACCTCTTACCTTTTTCCCCTCTTACCCCCCCCTCCTCCCCTCTTTGCCTTCTTTCCACCTTCTTTTTCCCTTCTCCCCTTTTCTGTTCTCCCCTAAGTCTCCCCGGAGGTAGCAAGCAGGCAGCAGACGGGATCTCGTTGACGGGGAATCACTCACCCACGCACTTCACTCATCTCAGCACCCGTCAACTTGTGAGCAGGCGGTAAATCCCCGTTCGGTGTGAATTGATGCCGTAAAGGACCCAATCGAACCACGCCAACGTTTCCTGGGTGAACCAAGAAGGTGAAGCAAGAGTGGTAGCAATCCCGAGGCCGGAACCTTGGTCTAGACGTGGATCCTCGTCCCGGTTGGAGGGTCAATTGTGGGAACGGCATACATATCCATCCAGTAATCACCACCTCGTACCTGACGGGCCCTGAGGGAAAGGGAAAGGGTGGTGATATTAATCTCTTCGACCGACGTGCACGTTTCACTCAGTACACTTGCTTGTGCGGCAATTATGGATTAGGACTCGAGGGGCGCTTGAGATATAATCACCTGCGAAGCTCGAAAACGGATAGTTCGGTTTAAAGAAAAAAAACAAAAAAGAAAATAGTCGCCGTGTTTTCTTTCTTTCCTGTCCTTTCGTTCTTGCAGGTATGTGATTCGACTTGCGATTGTATGGGTTGAATGCTGGATGATAGGATGATGTTGCTCAATGCTGACGGGTTCCTTACCCTGGCGAATAGATCTCTGTTGATGCCTTTCGGTCATTTTTCTTTCTCTAATTATTCGATACTTGTCGGCTGTATATCCCAGCCGACGTCCGCTCATTGGTATTCGCTACGATTTCGAGGCTTCTAATAGACGTGGAAGCTCTCATCCGCTCAACTCTACCGCAGTCACTCTTTCGACAATTGATTTAGTATTATTCGCCTTTGCCGCCTTTCTTTTACCATCACTCAAAAGTTGACTATCGTCTCTTTCTTTACGCTCCTTGTGTTCGACTTTACTACAGTCGCCTTCGATCGACTTAATCACCGCGCTCCTTTGCCGTCAGAATCCGTGTCGTGCAGGCAGACACTTCCCTTCGCTTCACAGTCCTTCGCTTTCATTTCGAGATCACTTCTCTCACCATTCTTTCGAGTTTGCGAAGCTGCGGTCAGCAGTCGCCGCACTTCAGCACATACACAGGATATTTCGGCCAGACGTGGATGTTATCAGGATGGCCCATCATGGCACAGGACACGCTCGGTTCAACAGAGTAATGCGGAAGAAATATCAATTGGATTCTGCATACTTTAGCGAAACTGGGAAGAGTCCAGAAAACTCCGCGACGCCGACAATCATACCGCAACAGACGGTTGAAAATGGGATGGAGGGTGAGCTAACCCTGGACCTGGTGATGCAGGCACAGGATGTGCACGACAGTCAGGGATTGTCCCTCGAGAAGCGCCAGCAATCAGACACAGCCACGGGGGATCAGGCTACGGTGTCTGCGACTATCATCAACGTGGTCGACAGCAATTCGCAGACTAGCACCGGCACTTCGGCTACTGCACCGACGACGATATCTGAAGAGTCGACCGTTCCCGCGACTACAGGCTCGTCAACAGACACTGACTCATTGCTCCTGTCGCTTTCTGCCACAGTTTCGGTTAATATATCCCTGACTGCCTCACCTGCGTATTCTTCTCCGACCGCAGACACACCGGCAGTAACAAGTACGCCTGAACCGTCCTCATCCGCCCCACCGTCATCGGCGCCCGCCGCTTCGAAGACGTCCACTCCGCTATTTGGCTCTACTGCAACTGCGCTTCCTTCTTCGGCACACCCCCAACCATCAAGCGCATTGTCCAGCTCTGGTCCAAGTGGCACTCAAAACCCTAGCCAAGTGACTGGCTCAAGCTCTGCTTGGGTGTTCGGATCCGGTTCACAATCTACGACGACTTCCCCCGTGACTCAGACGATCTCCGCCACGACATCCACCTTCTCATCGGATTCTACTTCCACCACTTCGCTCTACGGAGCTTGGGGCACGGCCTCGAATGGAGGGGACGGAGGATCAGGGGCAACTGCCACCGGGCAAGGTGTCTCGCCTTCATCCTCTTCAGGCAGCTCCAGCTCCGGCTCAAGCTCGGGCTCAGGCTCGGGCTCAGGCTCCCTGAGCAGCCAAACTAAAGGCAAGATAGCCGGTGGTGTGGTTGGTGGCGTGGCTGCTGCTATGTTCGTGTTCGTAATTGTTGTCTGGCTGCTCCGCCGCCGCAAGAAAAACATCCTGCCCCCATCTGGGGACGCTCTCCCCGAGCCTGACACGACCGGAACAGCCGAAGGCTCTCTCCCGCGCTCGGCAGAGATGACCTCGCGGCGGTCTAGCGACGACCCTTTGTTTACTGCGTCATACTTTGCGCCGGCTTTCATGAAGCGATGGCGCCAGTCGCACATGACGACGCGCACAGACAGTACTTTAAGCTCAGAGCCTAGCGAGCGTGGGTTCCAAAAGATCTCCGGCCGGAAAATTCCTTCAGTGCTGCAGTCAGGAGGGGACGGCTACGGCGGTGGATATGAACCAGGATCCCCTACTGCGTCTGAACCGAGCACGCTTTTTTCTCCGAGCTCACCAGTTCAGCCACGGTCACCGCCAACACAACCGCCCGTGGCGACACCGTATGGCATGCCGTTGGATACCAGCTATACTCGAGAAGCGGCGGAGGTGGGAGGTGTTGTGGTGTTTCGACCATCGCCAGCCCGTACACCAGTTACCGGGTCCGCCAACGCTAGTCTGTCCAATGAGCCAACCGGGCCACGGGTCGTTTCGCAAGTCGGAGCGCTCTCCCCGACAATGCCCAAGCGGCCTGATGCGCTCGGGCGAAGCCACCCGAGCTTCGATGGCAGTCGAGGCAGTCGGTTTACGGAGAGTATATGAAAGGTTCTCCGGGGAGATGAGGGTATATACTGGTGCTCTGTACATACGTGGAGGAGTTATACATAGGGTTTCCGGGTGGTGTTCCCGGACTGGCGATGGTCATCATGTCTGGATTCTGTACTACTTGCTAGCCTGTTTCTTATGGATACCCCAATTCATTTTCTTTGCATGTTCGTGCCATTTGTGAGGGTTTTGTGCTAATCTACTGGTAATTACAATGTGAATAATGTCTACTAGCCAAGTTTAATTTGGTACTCTACCTTTCATTGCAACTGCGTCGTGATTCCTGTTATCAGCCGATGACATAAGGTGCCACCAACCAACCAGCGACGCGGCTTTATCATCCGCACCCGGCGATCCCTTGCATTTGTATTTAGTCCAATACTATATCCCCTCATTCTCCCCTCATTGCCCCTCTCCTACTTCCACTTCCATTCCCCGAACTCATCATGAAAGAACCCGTCATTCCAACGACTTCTCTTCCTCCTTCCCCCTCCCCCCGTCCTCTCCGCTTCCTCATAATTGGTGCGGGATCTCGTGGCACCGCCTACGCCCGTGCTGTCACCACCGCTACTCAAGGCACCATCCACGCCGTCGCCGAACCACACCCCTTCAAGCGCCGACACCTCGGCCGCTCCTACATCTGGGGCGAACACGGCACTCCCCAAGACGGCCAGGAATTCTCCGACTGGCGCGCCTGGCTACAATGGGAGCAGCAGCGCCGAGAAACCAAGAACGACCCCCGGGTCGGTGTCGATGGGGTCTTCATCTGCACCCTTGACTCCACCCACGTCGAGATCCTCCACGCCATCGCCCCTCTTCAACTCCACATCCTCTGTGAGAAGCCTCTCGCCCTATCTCTAGAAGACTGTCTATCCGTCTACCGCGCCCTCACCCCCAACCTCTCCACCAACATCTTCTCCATCGGCCACGTCCTCCGCTACAGCCCACACAACATCCTCCTCCGTAAACTTCTCCTTCTCGACCGCGTTATCGGCGACATCGTCTCCCTCGAGCACACCGAACCCGTCGGCTTCTGGCACTTCTCGCACAGCTATGTCCGCGGCAACTGGCGTCGAGAAACCCCCAACGGGGACGGCTCCCTACTAACCAAATCCTGCCACGACATCGACTTCATCATGTGGTTACTCTCCAGCCCTGCCCCCTCCTCAGACCCAACCTCGCAGCAACAACAACAACCCATCCACCCCCGAACCATCACCTCCACCGGCTCCTTAACCCAATTCCGCAAATCCCAAAAACCCCCCGCCGCAGGCACCGCAACAAACTGTCTCTCCTGCCCCGCAGAACGAGACTGCATCTACAGCGCCGTCCGAATCTACAACGACATGCACGTCGCCAAAGGCGACATAGACTGGCCCGTGAACATCGTCTGCGAAGACATCGAAGATATCCACCCCAAAGCAACAACCACTACCACCCCTAGAATCAACAAGTCCGACCCCATCCCCACCGAACACATCCCCCTCGCTCAATCTCACCTTCTCACCCGTCTCCGCGAAGACTACAACCAACCCCCCACCACAATCACCACCACGACGGACGAAAACGACCCCATCCACTCCCGCCCGTGGTACGGCCGCTGCGTCTACGAATCCGACAACAACGTCTGCGACGACCAAACCGTAACGATAACCTTCTCGTCCGACCCACCCAAAACCGCCCTATTCCACATGATCGCCCCCACCGAAAAGCAATGCGAGCGACGCGGCCGCGTGTACGGCACACTGGGCGAAATCAGCTACGATAGTCGCACGATCACCATTTACTCGTTCCAGACGAGGGAGACTACGACGATTACGGTGCCGAAGAGGCCGGCGGAGGAGGAGAAGGCGCATGGCGGAGGGGATTATGGGCTTGCGAGGAGCTTTGTGGATGCGGTGGATGCGGTGGTTAATAAGGGGTGGGGGGTTGCGGAGGCACAGAGGAGGTTTGTTGGGTGTGATTTGGAGGAGGCGGTTAGGAGTCATGCGGTGGTGTTTGCGGCGGAGGAGGCCAGGAGGGGGGAGGTGGTGGTTAAGTGGGGGGAGTGGTGGGGAGGAAAGGTTAAGGGGGTGGGTTTGTAGTGCTTCATGATGGATTACTGGTTATGATGTTATGAGATAATGATCTGTTTTATGATGCTTTTGTGGTTTGGGGTTTATGGACAGGGTTCAAATATATAATGGTTGATTGTCTTAAGGATGAAGAATAGGATAAGATAGGATGATACGTTTATATGAAAGAAAAATATACTGATTATTTCTTATTAACTACTCAAAAAACGCTATGAACATCAATCATGCTCTTTGCTTATGTGCGGACATCAGGCTCCTCACGGCCAATGTACTCCTTGAACTTAAGCAGCTCCAGAGCCAGAGCCACGTTGTCCTTCAGGTACTCGTCCGTGGCGAGGCCAAGCTTGCTGGCGTCGCTCTCGTACTTCTCAATGTACAGACGGATCGTGGCGCCGCTGCTGCCAGTGCCGGACAGACGGACGACGATGCGGCTGCCGTCATCGAACTTGACGTACAGACCCTGGTTCTTGGTCACGCTGCCGTCCAGGTCGGTGTAGGCGAAGTTGCCGACGTCGACGACCTTGCGGCCGGACACGGTCGAGCCAACGAAGGTGTCCTTGTTGTCGACCTTCTCCGACAGCGTGGCGATCACCTTGTTGGCGCCGTCGCTGTCGACGTTCTCGTAGTCGTACCGGGTGAAGAAGGTACGGCCGTAGGTCTGCCAGAACTCGTTCTGGATGGAAGCGATGCTGGGGGTCTCGCTGGGCTTCTGCTTGGCAACGCCAGCGATGACGTTCAGCCAGGCCACGATAGCCCACAGGCCGTCCTTCTCGCGGATGTGGTTGCTGCCAGTACCGAAACTCTCCTCACCACAGATGGAGATCTTCTGGTTGTCGAACAGGTTGCAGAAGAACTTCCAGCCCGTGGGCACCTCGTAGCTCTGCAGGCCCTGGGCCTTAGCCACGCGGTCGACGGCACCGGAGGTGGGCATGGAGCGCGCCAGGCCGTAGACACCCTGCTTCTGGAAGTAGGGGATGAGCTTGGCGTGGTGGGCAATGATGGCCAGACTGTCACCGGGGGAGACGAAGGTGTTGGCACCGTAGATCATGTTACGGTCACCGTCACCGTCACTGGCAGCACCGAAGTGGATGCCATTCTTGTCAACGCTCTCGACGAGCTCGTGGGCGTAGACCAGGTTGGGGTCGGGGTGGCCACCGCCGAAGTCGGGCTTGGGCTCGCAGTTCATGGTGCTGCTGGCGGGCAGACCCAGCTCGTTGACGAAGATGTCAACACCGTAGGGGCCAGTGACACCGTGCATACCATCGAACAGCACCTTGAAGTCCTTGTGGGTCTTGAGGAAATCGCGGATGAGGTCGAAGTCGAAGATCTCCTTCATCATGGTGACGTAGTCGGTGGTGGAGTGGACGACCTCAACCTCGATGGGGCCGTAGGTCTTGGAGCCGATGGTGGTGGTGTCAACATCGGGGATGTCAATGTACTTGTAGGAGGTGAGGGACTTGGAGGTTTCGAAGATCTTGTTGGTGACGGATTCGGGGGCGGGAGCGCCATTGGCAAGGTTGTACTTGATACCGAAGTCGTTCTCAGGGCCTGAGTATAGCAGCATAATGTCAGTGTGGGGTCTATGGACCTATATGCTAGATAACGTACCACCAGGGTTGTGACTGGCCGTCAGGAGGATACCACCGGTGGCCTTGCGCTTGCGGATGAGGTTGCTGGCAGCGGGGGTGGAGAGGATGCCATTCTGGCCGACCAGCAGCTTCTTGACACCATAAGCGGCACCGATTTTGGCAATCTTCTGAATGACCTCGGTGTTGTAGTAGCGGCCATCGCCACCGATGACGAGGAAAGCGCCCTCAGCACCCTCGGGGATAGAGAGGATGATGCTAGTGACGAAGGACTCGGAGTAGTTGGGCTGCTGGAAGACCTTGACCTTCTTACGAAGACCGGAGCTGAGTGTCGTCAGATAAAAGGACAACTTATAACTTGAAGCCAGAGGACATGGAAGCAAGGAAAGACAATCGAGGTTACTTACGTTCCCGGCTTCTGGTCGGTGAAGGGAGTGATAGAGACGGTTTGAACGGACATGGTGGGGAGGTGGGGGGGTATAGAGATGGTATGGATAGAAAGAAAGAGGGAGGGGAGGGGAAGCTGGAGGGGTATGGACGGGAAGATATAGAAACGTCGGGAGGAGAAGCTCACCGACAATTGAAGCGAGAGAAACAGGGGGAGGAAAAGGAGCAGGGAGAAGGGAGGGGCAAAGAATGGAAGGGAAGCCGGCGAGACACGAGCGGGGAGGAAGTAAATATAGACTGGCAATTAGCTTCGACTTTGCGAGTCTTCGCCCAACGCCAGGACCCCACCAGGAGGGGCCCATGTCAGCATGATGACTTCAGGCCAGAGCTTCATTCGATCCCCCCATCGCGATACACTGTACACTACGACACTCGAGCTGCAGATACCTGGGAAAAACCGGCCATTCTTGCTGCAATCCCGGATCCATTGGGCATCCATCCAGCTGTTCTACATTGTAATTGGGGTTCTACCCCTCTCTATGCTTGCTTTCGTGTACGTTGGGATTTTTTGGGAAGAGCTTCCCGGGTCCGTTCCCTCGCTCAGACATATTCGGCTACAATCCGAACAGTTGCCCCCGGTAGAATCGCATCTCCTCGATGCTTTCCAGAATGTCGTCCCGTGCCAGATGAACCTCCTTCTTCCCTGGCACGGACTCTAGTAGCTCATCTGAGCCCCACCGTCGTACCATTTCTTTGAGTGCACTCACGTCCACGATCCGATAGTGTAGCCATTCTAGCACCGCCTGGTATGGTCCCTTGGCCAGAAACGCCTTGTCGGCGTGGACACTGTTCCCTGCCAGCAGTCCTCGCCGGGGCTGTGGCACGTATTTCTGGATATAGGCCAAAAGAGCCGTCGCAGCCTCCTCCGCGGTGGTGGTCGAGGCCTGCACGGCCGCCGTCAGCCCTGTGCGACCGTGGGTCTCGATGCACCATGCGTTCATGTTTTCTAGGACTGAGGTCGGGTGGTGGATGACGGTTTCGAAGCCCTGGGGTTCGAGGAGGTTGAGGTTGGCATCGGTGATGTAGCAGCAGATTTGGAGGATCTGGTCGGTATCCGGGTCAAGGCCGGTCATCTACACGCCGATCGAAATGTTGGAGTTCGTCAGTCGCGGCTGGTAGAGGGGTAGAAGCACAGGAATGCCGCACCTCGCAATCAATCCACACCAGGGGATCGGAGGAACGTGTCAATGGCATGGCTCTTGGAAGCGGTAAGTAGAATATAGTATCTCCTGGGACTCCTTCAGACAATCAGCAAGAATTGGATACAGGTGTTGGCATGAGGTGGTATTGGTCTCAACATGAGGGAGGGAAAGATTTTTGGTCGGCGGGGAGCGGCTCTCCACTCGAAACGGACCACGGTAGGGAGCTCTTACAGCAGCGTAATCCACGCTATGACTGCCATTCAAGCGCCGACTACAGCCTACGTCTCCTTCATTAGGCTTTACAGGTACAAACGGGATCCAAGAACGTAGCATAAATCGTTAAATGCAACTTGCGTGACTCATTGCGTCTATATCAGTTACCTTCGCCTGTCCCCCCGTTCTAGCTAGAGAATCAATTACCCAGCCGCCCACAGAACTGAGAGAGATGGATATGAAAGTGAAGGGTAAAACTACTTAGTCATGATGATTTCGTCAGAAATGGACCATATCCAAACAGTAGATGTCAGCTGTAGTTAGAATGGTAAATAATAATTGAAAAAAGATCAAATCAGAGTGCAGATGGTGCTGCGGTCTGACGCAGCTGGCTAGCGCGCCGTCTCGCACCAGTCCATCGTGGCGTCTGAAGTGAAGAAAAAGAAAGAGGAGGATGAAAAAAATTGTGGGTAGACATCTGTATCGCTGAATATGGGCATGGATGATGGGAGTTGAAGCAACCGGTTACAGTTCCTCATCTTCGGTCTCCTGGGGTTTTTGCGGGTGTGTCTCAAGAGGGTTGGTTGCCTTGGTACTGTCACCTGGGCCAACATTTGTAATCTCTTGGGAAAGTCCCGACTCCATTCGTCGGCGCATGGCGTCTTCATCTGAATGTGAGACGCTCGCCCGCTGCTTCTTCAATGGACTGCCGATGAATCCTCCGTTCAGCGGGTTAGCGGCTGGCTTGGGGGTTTCAGCGGCCGTAGCCGCAGCAACAGCGGGCGGAGTAGTAGACGGATCGTTGGTCGCAGGCGTGTCCCCGGCTGTCTTGGGGCTCGCACTTTCGGCCGGAGGTGTATTCGTAGCTAACGAGGCAGACGAATGCTGACGTTTAAGCTGTGTACAACAGTTAGCCGGTGGTAGAGACACTAGTAACAGTTCTTGACGTACCTTTATTTTGCGTATGCTTTCCGCGAGCTCCCCTTGCCGTCGGATATCATCCGGAGACAAATGAAGATCATCTTCTTTGCCCTCCTCTTCATCTGCTTTACCGAGAATCGAATTGTCTTCATCGTCTTCACTGTCCATCTCGTCATCCTCACCAGACTTCTTGCCTTTCTTTCTTTCTGTGCTGTCGCGGAAGTTCACAAATCCGACCGTGCCGCCGGGTTTCAGGGGACCGAGATTGGCGAAGTCTGGCTGCAAGGACCGACGCTTTGCAGATCCGGGAGTTTCTTGCGCCTTGGGGTCTCTCAGAATTCCCATCTTTTGCAATTGACCTGTGTCCTAGTCAGTCGATAACTCTACAGAAAACCAGAGGGGTTAAACTCACGCTCGCCACGGTACATGAATGTGAAGGTGGCGTAAGGTTTGTCGGATGGGTCAATGCCTGTCACGGTCTGCGTGCTAATCGTCTTGGGGTCGAGCGTCTTTGGCTTCGCAAAGCTCGTTGTGTGATCAATGTCCGCATCAGCTGCCCCTTTATGTCCATTCTCGCCCTGGGCTTCGTCATCATCGTCATGAGCATCGAACTGTGGTGAGTACTCTCCGCGCTTAATCTCCCCAGATGCCAGGACACGGAACAAAGCCACCTTGATCTGACCCGCAGACTCGGGGATCGGGTCATCGTCCGAATCGGAGAACGACATGTCGTCGTCCGAAACATCTTCTAGCGGGGACTTTGCATCGTTGCCATAGCGCATGACACCTTTGCCCGACTTTGCGTCCATCTCCAGATCTCCAGTTGCTTCCCGCTTGATTCGGCGCTTCTCCATTTTTTGTCGTCGGCGCTCGATCTTGGCGGCAGCGTCTTTACCCTCCAAGTCCAAGCCGTTCAGCCATCTTTCTAATCCGACTTCGCGGAAGAGAAACTCCCGTTCGGCGAGACCTCCGCCCTCTGATACCGGTACGCTAACCCATCGAGAGTTGACCCACGTTTCTTCACCTCTCCGCAGCAGTGTGGCCACTTCCTCCTTCGCCCGGCCATCAAAGTAGATGTAGGCGGCGACCGTTTCATTTGGCGAATTAGTCAATGCTTGGTACGGAGCAACCGTGCTGCTGTACTGGCCACGCTCCCCGGTAGTCCCGGGTAGCCCACCAACTACCTTCGGCTTGGGTGCGGGGTTGTCGGGGGTCGGTTTCGGGGCGGAGTATGGGACGTCTTGGCCGGGGTTGAGAAGGGTGATGGAGATAGCGAACGTTGACTGCTCAGGGCGTCCGGATCCGGATTCAGGGATCTTGGGTGGTGGCACGGGGATGTAGCAAGCTATGCGAGACGCCCGGGACTGGCGTTGAATGGAGTATTCGGAGATAGGTCCGTCCGGAGTGTGTATACTCACGGCGAGACCCTTGAAACAGGGCATGGCGGGGCAGGGATGCGGATCGCGGCGATGAGAGGTGTTGTGTAAGTAAATTCGAAGCTAGCGTTTCACCCAGCTGGAAGTGAAAGAACGGAGGGGCAAGAGAGGGAGGGCGAGAGTGCGTGGAATCGTCCCTAGGAGAGCTAGTTGTGGGTGGTGGAGGCGGTCAGGGTTCGTAGTGTGTTTGGCCTGCTACCGACAGCCCTCGTCGGGGGGTGGGATGACCGATTCACGGCCAAGGACGAGGCCTATGGGGCTTGTCAATTCCAAGAAAGCAATGTGTTCGCCGGAGTGAGTCAATCGACGGGTCCCTTCGTCTGCGCGAAATCCAGGTAGGCCCGCCAGTTGCGCAGAGTGAGAGGGAGGGGAAGCGTTGCTAGAGGGCGCCAACAATGAGCTAACAAACATGAAACATACCAGGCTAGGTTCAACAAAAAGGAAGTAAGGCAACAAAAAGAAGAAAGTTGATTGCTGCAGTAAGAGCAGTCAAGACAAGCTTTCGAGCCGATCAAAATACGAGGAGCAAGACTGGACTGAATCCGGGATGGAAGAAAGGGAGGGAAAGTCGGAGTGATGTGGGAGGACGAGGGAGAAGTGGAGGTGACGATCGACGCCGGCTGGAACTCCGCCTGCTTCTTCCCTGGATCGCTTCCGCTGCTCTGGTGTCGGGCGCCTTGTCCTCTTCCTTCCAGGGGCCTCACTCACGCAGCCCAAAATTCAATGTGTCTGCGAGTCATTGGTGAACTTTTTTTATTTGCTGAAGATCTCTTCTTACAGGGGTACTTCCTGGTCTTTCTCAGGGATGTCTCAGGGTTTTATACATCCTGCCTCTTACCTACACTCCTAGCCTACAACTACTAACTTCCTTGTTTTGTTTTGGACCAGCGGACCAGTGTTTATCGGCGGTGCTCTTCACGCCCATTAGTACTCTATATATAAGCTAGATCCCGATTTACAATCCTCGTCTTCGCGCTTCCTCTCTCGCAACGGTGGCAAGTTCTGGGAAATCCCGATCGAGGCTGTCGAACAGCGCCTCCGCTTTCCGTCGCTTGCGCTCTTCGATCTGACCCTGCAACTGACTGATTTTCTCCTGAACCTTCGCATGTGAGTCCACCAGGGAAAGATCCAGAAGTTCATCGGCATATCGACGGAGCTCTTCCAATTTCCTTTCAAGAAAAGAGATACTGGCTTCATCTGTAGTGGCTGGAACACTCGGCTCATTGGTCGGCCGTCGGAATGCGCCATCTCCTGGCGTCAGGGAAAGTAGAGGAGATGCATGCCTAAAGGGAGCCTGAAAGGAAGGCTCAGCTTCAGCAGGGCTATGTTCCTCAACGAGATCACTGATACGGAGCTGCCCTTTTGGGCCTATACTCCGTGAGGACATGACATAGGGACGAGCGTTTGAGTGTATAGTATCCTCTGTACTTTGCGACTGTATCATACCACGATTTGTGAAAGTACTATAGTCTTCCTGCTGTCGTGGTAGTTCCACCTCTTCATCACTAACCTGGGTTCTCGGTCGTTTATGTACCCGGGAAGGCACTTCAGGCGGGAGGGATGCGCTATGAGTAGCCATACTAGCTCTTTTGCCTCGTTTTTGATCGAATACGTTGTCGGTGAACCCCATGATTCGACCGCGAGGATCAATCGACTTAATCCGAGACCGCACAGGCTTGTCTTTGCTAGAGTAAGGAAGAGGGAAGTGGCAGCATCGGCAATTGCAGAAATGGGAGCACTTTGGACATACCCATGGATCTGTGTTCCTCAGAAAGGGTATCAAATCCACGTCAAAGTGTCGATGGAGGCCCCGGAAGCAAAAGAATGCGGAGCATTGGGTACATGCCACCCCTTTCCAGGCAGGATGACTATCACGGCACAAGTGACAGAGTCGCTCCTGATTTATTTAGTTCGCGCCCCTTCAATGCCAAGCTAAACAGAGATACTGGGGTTATTCCGTACCATCATCGGTTCTTTCCGTGCATCTGCCGCGGCAGCAGCCAAGGCGCCCAGAGACTTTTGCCTGGAAAAGGTAGAATTAGAGGCACATTCTTGATCACATAATTTATCATAAGACTCTTGACACGGGACCAAGGCACAGGTTTCGAGGGTGATAGGGCCCGTATGCTTGAAGGGAAAGGTCATACTTTGGATGTTTGATTCGGGAGAGTAATCGATCACGCAGTCTGTTCCGAGTCGACTGAATAACCTCCATGCAGTAGGCGCGCGGAATGAGTTCGGCCCATGTATAGTCAGCAACGTGTTTGCAGCTGCGTCCAGAGATAAAGCACGTCAGACATAAGTCAAAGTCGCCGCACTGCTCGCAGTGCAGATGCCGATTCCATATTGTCAAGCCGCAGAAATTACATTCTACCACGGCCCCCTGGGTATCCACGGTCTTCATTGGAGGGACCGAGTCAGTCTCAATAGCTTCATCATCCAGCAATTTTAGAAAGACGTCCAGGAGAAGAGCTTCGTCCTCAGTTCCTAGAGACCCTCGGATCAAGGCATGTAACGGGATTAGAGGGACTCGGCCAGTGTCTGCATGGCAGTATCGCTGGTAGAATGGCTGGATGTAGTCGAAGAAAGAGACAAGCGAAGAGCTATGCATAACATTCCAGACTACCTTTGTAACCATCGGGCTGATATTCCAAATTTGATGGGCAGTAGCTGAAGGAAATATTACCAAGTCTCCAGGTTGCTGATGGGTAATGTATATAGGAAAATTGGCGGACTTGAGCTGGGTAGTAGAAACGTCGGACCAATCGGTATGGGGAGACTTTCCCAATCTCTCCATATATGTATCGTATACGGCCTGTGAGTGTTTATCGGTGCCAAAGCAGATGGACCCAGGGCCAGCACCTAACCCGATCATCAGAACGTTTGTCGAGAACGTCAAATATGTCTCGTCATGCGTTTACCTTCTGATTCAACTAATAGATTCAGCGCAACTGTTCCGCTAAAACATCTGTGAAATCCTGAACTACCCCATCATAACATGGTTAGTGGACATAGGCGTAAGGAAGGTAGCAGAGACTCACGAAGATTTCCGAGTCCCAACATACGCCATCAGCACCTCCGGAGCTATCTCCTTTGGCAACGTCCGGAATAAGTCAAGAGACCCAAGATGTCTCATGGCTGAAGGAAGAAATGCATCTAATGCCTTGATCCATTCCTGTGGGCACTGGAGGTCTTTTGCGTACAAACTGGCTTGCCTATCAGTTTAAGGGGCCGACGCTCGGAACAGTGATCATATTAACGTACAACTCTCGGACATTGCCGGTACGAGCATATTCTGTCTGCGAAAGGAGATCTTGGAGCCGCATTTTCGCATCTCGCCCAGTGTGGCAGTTTCTTACTGGTATCGCTGTCCATGCGTAAAGATGTCAACGGCTACACTTTTCAGGCTGTTATGTCGTGGGCATACCTGCTGAGGAAGAGAGGCTGCCTAGTCTCTCATTGTTCAGAACCGACCTGTCCCATTCTTTCAATCGAGAAAAGCCTCGTATGACAAATGGCTTCCCATCGCGGAGTTTTGTCTCCACCCATTTTGTGGTTTCATCTTCTGACAGATGAGTGATGTCCTGAACAGAATACTCGGAAAACGGGATGAACGGCTCTCCAGCGCGCAAGAGGTCCTGCACAGACGGGGGCGCCTGTTGTAAGAATTCCATATCATAACAATCTTGAAAGAAACATTGTCACACCGTTAAGACATGAATAAGGGTATTCCCAAGGCATTGGCCTTCGATAGAAGATTGATATCACACATCGGTCGGCCATCTCGGAACCGGGGCTCTGATTGCTACTCACACGTGACTTCTGATTCCCCGCATATGTGTTCTAACCATTTACGGTAATCTATGAGGTTCACTCTTTAGCAAGTCCACGGGGATGAACGAAAAAAAATCCTTAATTTTGTCTAACAAGAATGAAAGGGAGAGCCTGAAGTATGGCCATAAAGAGCAAGTTATCAGCGTAACTTAGTGTAAGGGAAAGTACGTATTCGCCTGCGCACTCTTGATTACTGTCACAGCAGTCTTAGTTCCGAGGCCCAGACTCGATGCAGCGCCTTCAACTGGTGCTTATATCCTGATGGGGGGTTACATGGTTTTTCGACTCCGTAGTGCAATATAAAAGATGGTCCGATATGATGAGAACCAGCGGGGCTCGATGTAGTACTAACATGTCATGGCAGACCGCTACTACTAGGGTCAACAGCCGCCCGCCAGTTTGTCTCAATCTGCAATGATATAGACATAGCCTTCAGAATCGCGGACGCAGAACTTATTAGCGTAACGGCGAATATATTGGTTAGAGTAAGCAGGCAGCCCTACCTCAGCTACAGTTTGGGATCTTTAGATTGGGAATCGTAGGAATTGACGTCGCATGGCCCCTTCCGAGGAAAGCTGCGCAGACCCTGGTCGAGGCTACAGCAGCTTAATACGAAAACTGACTAGTCGAGTCGTCTGAAGTGCGTGATTTGGGATCAGATCCCCGACTCAGCTTTTCGCTGTGCGCTACCCATTACTTGGCTTGAACCTTCAATATTATGGCATGATTTCCATATGATCAGACAGGCTGGGGTCTCCTTTCAAGTATCTGACGCATGCGCTCTTGGAATCCCGCCTCCACCATCACTTATAGCTCGACCTACATCAAGAAAATCGATATCCGGGTAAGGCGAAAGCGGAAGCTACTTGGAGGGAGGCCCAGACGCCAGCCCCCGACTTTCAGGCTGTTGCCCGGGCCGTGTCGTATAGAGCGGGTCATCCAAGGCAGGTGGCCAGGACAGGCGGCTGGGAAGACAGGTAAAGTCTGGATCCAGCATGGCAAAAGGATGCGCGGGCCAGCTTATTGGAGGGTCGTTGGGTGCCGTCCTCGAGCCTAACTAAGCCTAATCCAGGCTTTGTCCAGTCAAACCTCCGGCCGAGACCCCTTCATCCCTTTCATCCCCACATGGTGCTGTAACCCCAGATCGAACCCTCGACCCGCCTTGTCAACGAGCGGGTTTGGTCACCTGTTGAGAACAACACAGGAAGTCGGGGTATAGCTTGGCAGCAATATTTGCCCTCACAGGCAGTAGCCAATCCAACTATAATCGATGACAAGTTTGGACTATGGACGTTAGCAATCGGATCCTGAGTGGCAAAAGAAACTTGCTGACTGGGCTCGACTCCTTTCAAGATGACCCTCGCTCCGCCCCTGACCCAAAATTACTCCGTCCGGTTACACCTGCTGATCGAATCGGCTAGTTGCGTGGCTTACCGTCTTTGTAAATCAACCAAGGGCCAGGGTGTTTTTGAAAAGAAAAGGTTATACACTCGGGTGAAAAAGTTGGCCGCTGTTGCTTTTCCCCATTTATCTCGATAAACTCTCAACTCCACGTGAGCATGACGCAAGGGTGAATGGAGTGTGGGCAGAAAATCTCCGTGAATATGGAATAAGTGCGTAAACAGTGCTCCTATACAGAGTAGAAATGGCAGGCTGGTCCTGTGAGAACAGACTGGCTCAGACAGCGACTAAATTGCCCATGTTACCTGCCTTGTGTGGTTCCACTTGTCGAGTCCTCTAAAACCAAGGGCACCAGTGTCCAATCGCTTCTCAATTAACTCTAAACCCAGGAAAGAATTGAGCAGTAGTGGCAGTCCGTTCCCTTCCCCGGCTGCAGGTGGCCAATAAATGCGCCCACCAATCTGCATTGGGCTCAACATTTGCCAGCCGGCATCGCTCTAATTGTCAACACTTGGCTCCCGAACTCCACGGTGGCGTTGACGGCGTTACAATGCGATGCATACACTAGCCAAGTGGAACCATAAGGGTGCAAACGAGAAGAAACTAGAAAAAGTAAAGAGGCAGGCCTAATTACAAGGGGCAAGATTGCCACGTACGGGTGCGTCTGGTCCAATTTAGGCTCTCCTTGATGGTAACCATCTAAATTCCATTCATACGATAAGGTTTTCTGGACAGTTGAAAGAATTGGTCGTGGTCAGGGATAATGGAAGCTCCAAAGAACATCATCTGATGCAACTAGCATTGCATTAGCTTTCTTTGAACATTTGCATGCGGATCAATGTTCTCAGCCATAATCTGTACATATGCTACTCTTCCCCACCGGTCAGAGCTTACAAGGTGACAATGAAGACCAGTGTACCTATGCTGAAGTCAGCAGACTTAGACTAGCCCACCTCCACAACCACGCATTTCCTCAGAGGTTGGAGGGGTGCAAAATCCAATTCCGTGCAAGCCCTCACTATCAGTCTATCTGGCCATCTGTCACCTGCCTGTACCATGGTTGCCTCAATTTCTTGGAAAGTCCTCTTTGGCAAAGGTTACCTTCGCCCGGAATGAATGTCCGGGGTAGTCTAATTTGTGGTAACTCCAGATGTCAGACGAACAGGAGCATGTTAGATCTGACTATGATGGAAATACTTGCGTCCGCAGTGCCCTGTTACCATACACTGGGTATTTGTGCGCGGAAGTGAGGAAATAGCCACATTATCAAGGAGATGTAGTTCCAGTTAGCTTCAGATAGAATGGCCATGTGCCAGTTCCAATGAGTTTGTTGAAAGAAAGGGGCTTATGCTCTCAGATAATACATGTCCTATCAATTACATCTGTTCACATGTCTGATTGGATTGCCACTAGATCTTCTACCCCGGGTTCAGGACCCCCGCGGGGAAGAACGGAGGCATCACAGTACCGCACAATACTTCCATCTTGGTAAGAGCCTCCTGCAGCCGGAGGGTGAAGTGAATGCAACCGGACCTCGCCTCTTTGTTCAGGGCTCAACCCGACTATTCCCAACAGTGCGCTCTTAATTCACTTCCCCTCGCACCTGCTTACTTCAAGTCTTTTAATCCCCTCCGCCTTCCTAACTTCATTTCCACCTCACCCCGCATCTGTTGTGCATTCTTTCTCATCCCCGTACTTCCCCACGCCGCGGCTTCGACGCGCCCTGTTCTTCTTATCACTCACACCATTGTGGCTAGTGATCCTCTGTACTCTAACTTGTGCAAGCACTTGATCCACACGCGCTTTTCTTCATCCTAAGCCAGGTAAACACCATGGCAAAGGAGGAGGTGACCCCGATTCAGGCGGTCGACTCTGCTGTTGACCCCTAGTATGTGTCTTCCATGTTTACCTATTCTTTCTTCGTCATGTATACTCACTTTATTTGCGTTAGCGGCAGTCACAATGAGCCCGATGTTACTGAGAAGGGCACTACGGAGCACATTAATCTGAACAAGAATACTTCTGCCAAGTAAGTTACTTCATCCGATCTTGGTGTCTCTGTCGTGTTCCCAATAACCAATTCCATGATAGAATCAAGAATCCCCTGGCGGATTTGAGCCCAGCTCAAGTGGTCCAAGATGTCGAGGACTTTGCCACTGAATATCAGCTGACTGATATTCTCCCCTTGCTCAAAAAGGGAGCCCTTGTGGCACGCGATCCCGAAGACTTTCAGTCAGTGCCCGATATGACCAGTGATGAGATCACTGCCATTCGTGATGAGAAAGATCATAAGTGGCGTCAGCCTAAGGCTCTCTACTTCACCATCATTCTCTGCTCCGTCGGAGCTGCTGTCCAGTGAGTATCACGCCCGAGACTCTCGCTTCCTATCAGTACAACTTGAACGGTGATTTTGAGCTGTTTTGCTGATTAATTGCCAGGGGTTGGGATCAAACCGGAAGTAATGGTAAGTGTGCTCTGAAACTTGAGTATAGCAGTCCTCGCTAAACTTAATCTATCATCTAGGCGCCAACCTCTCGTTCCCTGTTGCGCTTGGAATTCCTGAGGATGGTCCAAACGCGTCGAGAAACCAGTGGCTTGTCGGTGTCGTCAATGCGTGCGCAGCCCTTGTCCCCGTATCTTGTGAAGATCACCTTGAGACTAATGTTCTTGGATAGGGCTCCATACATGTCTAGCGCTGTTATCGGATGCTGGCTGTCCGACCCACTGAACAAATATCTGGGTCGCCGTGGCGCTATTTTCATGTCTGCCATCTTCTGCCTTCTTGCTCCTATTGGATCGGCCGTCAGTCAGACCTGGCCTCAGCTGTTCGTGACTCGTCTGCTGCTGGGCTTGGGAATGGGCTTGAAGGCGTCTACAATCCCAATGTTCTGTGCAGAAAATACCCCGGCTTCTGTTCGTGGAGGTCTCGTTATGTGCTGGCAGTTGTGGACCGCCTTTGGTATCTTCCTTGGGACTTCCGCGAACCTTGCTGTCAAAGACACTGGGGATATCTCCTGGAGACTCCAGCTCGGTTCTGCCTTTATTCCAGCGCTTCCTCTGCTGATTGGTGTCTTCATGTGTCCAGAGTCGCCTCGCTGGTACATCAAGAAGGAAAAGATGCGTAACGCTTACCAGTCTTTGTGCCGTTTGCGCAACACCCAGCTGCAGGCCGCGCGTGATCTTTACTACATCTACGCACAGATCAAGGTTGAGCAGGATATTGCTGGAGTGAGCAACTATGCCACCCGATTTGTCGAGTTGTTTACCATTCCCCGTATCCGCCGTGCAACCCTTGCTTCCTTCGTCGTGATGATTGCACAGCAGATGTGTGGAATCAATATCGTTGCCTTTTATTCCTCGACTGTCTTCCAGCAGGCAGGAGCCAACGTTACCGAAGCACTGTTTGCCTCCTGGGGTTTCGGGCTTGTAAACTTTATCTTTGCATTCCCGGCGGTGTTTACCATTGACACTTATGGCCGTCGCGCTCTGCTCTTGTTCACGTTCCCCCAGATGGCTTGGACTCTGCTGGCCGCGGGCTTCTGTTTCTACATCCCCAAAGAGCAGACGGCGCATCTGGCATGCATCGCTCTCTTTGTCTTCATGTTCGCGGCTTTCTACTCTCCCGGCGAGGGACCAGTCCCGTTCACTTACTCCGCAGAAGTCTTCCCTCTGTCTCATCGTGGTAAGTGTGAATCTCTGTTACTCAAGTCACAATCAGGCTAACGAAAGCAGAGGTCGGAATGGCCTGGGCTGTGGCAGTTTGTCTCGGCTGGGCTGCGGTACTTTCAATCACCTTCCCCCGCATGTTGGCCGTTATGACTCCAACTGGTGCCTTTGGCTTCTACGCGTAAGTCCTAAAATTATCTGATCTTGCCCGCCTCGGCCTTTTCTGCAGCCACTCTAACCTTTTTCAGGGCGCTGAATGTGACTGCCTTTGTTATGATCTTCCTGTGGGTCCCTGAGACTAAGCAGCGGACTTTGGAAGAACTTGACTACATCTTCGGAGTCCCGACTCGGATGCATATGCGTTACCAGATGTTTCAGGTGCTTCCCTGGTGGATCAACCGCTACATCTTCCGGCGCAACGTCCACTTGGAGCCCTTGTACAAGCTTGACCACCTTGCCACCAGTGGCTAAGCGGGATGTATCTGTCTGTGAGCACTCCAGGTTTCATGTGCGTGTACGATGAAACCGTTGCTTTCGACACGGAGTACGGATGGGTATGCTGTTTCGCGAAGTTTTCGGCGTTTGGTGCGATTTTCCGCGCTCTAATCACGGGGTAGAATATGAGTGCAGGATACAGTGAAATTGAGGGTGTTTGCAAGGATCTTCACTGAGTGAACGATCATGTACTACTCTAATGAATGATAATTTATGATTAGTGCTTCGGCGTTCACTACATACGTAGGACTGATTCCTCCGCGAAGAGAGTAATCATGTAGAGGGTCTGTTGATACTTCTAGCTGGACAAATTTCAGGGGTATGTAAATAAACTGGAGGAGAAGAGGAGGGAAAGAGTGGGGGGTTTATACTCAGAAACTGGGGGCCTCAGGATCATCATGTCCTCTACCCCTCCCTTCTCTGCCTCTCGCCTAGAAAAGGCTGTCTCTGGGCATAAGCAACAGCGCCGGTCTGGCCG
The DNA here is from genome assembly GCF_003184835.1 of Aspergillus costaricaensis CBS 115574. Lineage (NCBI taxonomy): Eukaryota > Fungi > Ascomycota > Eurotiomycetes > Eurotiales > Aspergillaceae > Aspergillus > Aspergillus costaricensis. Next base: position 135,785 of record NW_020291838.1, read on the forward strand.
GCCAGCAGCTATGCAGGTGCACCTCAGACGCGGGTCCAATCTAAGTCTATACATCGGCCAACATACCGGGTTTGTTTCTGCATCCGCGGCCCGTACCTTGCATTCAACTACATGCGACAAGTAACACGTCAGTCCTCTCTGTTAACTCCATTCTCCCCCAGCACCACCTCAACACTTGCCGTACAAAAGACCCAAAGGGAAATCCCTAGTAGCTCCTCTTCACCGGCGGCACACTCTTACAATCCCCCTCATCCAACGTCTCCATAATCACCCCCCGATACCCCACCCTAACCCCCTCCTCCTTCTCATCCTTCTGCCACGTCCAACTATGCCTCAACCACCTCTCATCGTCCCTCTCCGGGAAATCCTCCCTCGCATGACTCCCCCGACTCTCCGTCCTACACAACGCCGCCTTGGCCGTCTGCGCCGCGCACGTCAACAGATTTCTCAACTCCAACGTCTCCACTAGATCCGAGTTCCAGATTAGACTTCGATCGCTTGTCTTGAGTCGCGTGGAGAAGTCGTTCTGCACTTGAATTACTTTGCTTAGTCCAGTGGTGAGGGATTCGTGCGTGCGGAACACAGCGAGGTCCGTTTGCATGGCTCGTTGGAGGTTATGGCGGAGCGATGAAGACGGGAGGTCGCCTGTTGCGTGGAGGGTTGTGGATAGACTGGATAGGGAGTCTTGGCCTAGGTTGGACAGAGGGGTATCATCACGGGGAATATTGTGAAGGGGCATGTTAGGTTCGTTCGTCTCGGCGATGTGGAGAGCACACGCCCGGCCGAAGACAACTATATCGAGGAGCGAGTTCGCGCCGAGTCTATTGGCGCCGTGTACGCTAACGCTGGCGCATTCGCCTGCTGCGTAGAGGCCCGGGACTGGCTTTACATCTGTATCCGGGATGTCTGTCCCGGACAAAGTACGACTACTACTAGTCGTAAGCACCTGTCCCTTATAGTTCGTCGGGATCCCACCCATGCAGTAGTGCACCGTAGGAACAACAGGGATAGGATCCCGCGTGATATCAATCCCCGCGAAAATCGACGCCGTCTCGAGAATCCCAGGGAGCCGTGAGCGGATAAGCTCAGCCGGTAAATGAGACAACTGGAGATGAATATGATCTTTCTCCGGGCCACAGCCCCGTCCCTCACGGATCTCAAGATTCATAGCCCTTGCTACAACATCCCGACTGGCTAGATCTTTAGCCGTCGGGGCATACCGCTCCATGAACCGTTCGCCATGCGCATTGAGAAGATATCCGCCCTCTCCACGCGCACCTTCCGTGATGAGTACCCCGGCCCCATGGATCCCGGAGGGATGGAACTGCACGAACTCCATATCCTGGTTAGGGAGTCCCGCGCGAGCAACCATGGCATTACCGTCCCCTGTGGAAGTATGTGCGGAAGTGCAGGAGAAGTAAGCCCGGCCGTAACCGCCCGTCGCGAGGACAGTGTTTCGCGCGAAGAAGCGATGCAATGTGCCGTCTTCAAGAGAGAGACAAATGACGCCCACGCAGGCGCCGTCGACCATCAGGAGATCGAGAGCGAAGAATTCGACGAAGAATTGGGTATCGTGCTGAAGTATAACATATCCCTCTGTCAGTCCTGAATCCCATATTGAACCATCAAATAGTGTACAATAAGATATCATGATAATAACATACCTTCAACGCTTCCCCATACAAAGCATGCAACATAGCATGACCCGTCCGATCCGCCGCACAAGCAGTCCTGTACGCCTGTCCCCCCTTCCCATAATCCAGACTCTGTCCTCCCAGAGCCCGCTGATATATACGTCCGTCTTCGGTTCTGGAGAACGCCATACCGTAGTTCTCCAGCTCGTAGATAGCCTTCGGTGCTTCCCGCGTCATATAATGTATTGCATCTTGGTCTCCGAGCCAGTCTGAGCCTTTGACTGTGTCGTACATGTGCCAGCGGTAGTCGTCTTGAGTCATGTTGCCTAGCGCCGCGTTGATGCCGCCTTGGGCTGCGACGGTGTGGGAGCGGGTGGGGAACTAATTTTCCAATATCTCATGGTTATTGCTTGGTCTTATTGTGATATGTCTTCTTGTGCAATTGTTGGGGAGGAGGGGGTAGGTATGTTACCAGTTTCGTGATGCATGCGGTGCGGAATCCTGACTCGGTCAGACCGACTGCGGCGCGGAGGCCAGCGCCGCCGGCGCCTATTACTATGGCACTATGATTTTGTCATTGTGGTTAGTTGGTGAGGTGTAGAATGGAGAGAGGGCTAACTGGGCTGGTTACTCACTCGTAGTAGTGGTCGAATAGCGGGGCTTCAGATACAGATGGTCCCGGAGATGAGTGCCGGGGAAGAGTGGAGAATGGGCGGTGTCGTTTGAGGAACGGCCGCGTTTGGGAAGGCTTTGGTGGTGGATTTTTGAGATGAAATGTTCGGCTTAAGCGATACATAATTCAATGTCATGTACTCGAGTTTGAAAGGTGTTTGGGTGATATGAGAGTAGATGGTCATCTCGGAACATTGCCAATATTCCTTTCGAGAGGCCCGAGGCGGGGAACCTTACCCGAGGTTCTCTCGGAAGGGGGACTCCGAGATGCAGGCCTCGGCCAGTCAACATGCGGGGATTGTCAGCCTGGGTCTGGTCCAATTATAATAGCTATATACATCCTAGTGGCGGTTTCCTATGGATATAATGTCGGTAATCTACATATGAAGAGTTGCTCGTCGATACTCGCGCCAGACTGTGAAGCCGAGCTGCTCGTAGAACCCTTCCAGAACCACCCAATCCACAAATACTCCCTCCACGCCTCTCCGCTTCATGTCCTCCATCGCGTGACTCAGTAGTGCCAGCCCAAGTCCCTTCTTTCTATGATCCACATCAACGCCTACACATCCGATGAGGCCGGTTTTGGGCCCACACACAGGTGGAAGCGCCCAGTTTCTCTGTAGAGCCGGCGAGTCAGGACCAAGCATCAGCGTCCAGGCGGCCTGTTTTCCCTGGGAGTCGAAGGCTGCCATTACACTGAATGGATACTTGGTAGGGTGGAGCTCTTCATATTGGCGCACCCAGGCCTATTTGTTGTTAGTTATATCGAGGAGAAACAGCCAATAAATGTGCACGATGATAATATCAGGACAGCTTATGTATTGAAGATGGTATCATGCTTACCGCATTTGTAGAGAAGTTCTTCCTCTGTCCAGCCAGACATTCTTCGTAATGCTCGGGCTGGAGAGGACCAAAAGTATATCCCTGATCTGCCGCCCGAGTAATATACGCGTCAGGGGCCTTGAAGTCGCGGATATCACGGTACAGGTCCACATTTCGTGGGCTCGTATCCCATAGTGAGAAGCCACGCTTCTGGAAGAACTCCTGTACTGACGACGGCAAATCGTCGGGTACTCCAGGAAAGAACCTCGGGAACGAGCTGCTCAATTCGAGGCGTGGGAGTTTCATGTTAGCCTGATACCATGCAGTAATTTTTGAGATCAATGCTGTTCCAAGTCCCTGGCCTTGTTTTGCTGGATCAACTGCGAGCACAGCAATGTTGCCAGCAACACCTGTAGATGTATTGCTGGTGTATGTCAAGGCAAATCCTACAATATCAGCACCAATGCGAGCAACGAAATGGTGCCCATGCTCCTGGTTTATAAGTAGTTGCAACTTCTGAGCGGAAAGTGGGTAGGTAGGCAACGCAGCATTCCAAATAGCAGTCAGTTGCAAGATGTCTCTAGTGTTACCCAATGCTGATTCCTCAACAGACAGTTGACTGGTAGGATTTTCAACTGGCAAGAAGCCCCTAGGCGCTGAATTCCCGAATATCACCTCAGCAGCCGCCGCAAATGCTTCGGGCGTAGGCTCATAGGTGGCAATATATGTTCCAACGGACGCATCTTCCAGGAAGTCGTAGGGGTTGCAGGCGGCGACGCTGACCAGCTTACGGGTCCGGCTAGGCAGCTCCAATCCTAAGGTCCGCTGAAACGGCGATTCCCGCGCATTGATAGAAGTGAAGATAACGACATCGGCAGCTTCAATGGCACTCATCAGCTCAGTCGATAATCCCGCTGCCCCATATCGAATCTCAACCGCGGTTGGGTTGTATTGCTTCAGTATATTGAGATAAACGGAGGCGTTGTAAGAGCCCTTCCTTCCCAGCCCTTCTCCGTCCACTGCACCTCCAGCTGGGGTCTGGTCCCCAGGAAAGAGGAATACGACGTTAGCAGACCTGGACACAGGGAGAATTTGTGAGGTATCTCGAACAAGCGTCACAGACTGAGCATAGGCTTGCTTCGCCAGCGCAGAATGTTTCACTGCGTCTGTTCCCAGAGCAGGCCAGTTGTTCCTCGATTCCAGAGGGCGCAGCGCCGTCTCCCAGCTTAGGAAGCTGCTTTTCAGCTCCTTAACACGACGGATAGCCTCATTCAGCCGCGCGGAAGGAATCTTTCCGGACTCGGCAGCCTGGCAGACCTGAAGAATCGAAGCAACTTGGACAGAATACGTATGGCATATCATGATGCTGTCGCAGCCAGCAGCCAGAGCAAGGACAGCGCCTTGCTCTGTTCCGTACGTAGCACGAATTCCATCCATCTCGAGACAGTCCGTAATAACCATACCGCCGTACCCCATGTCTTCACGAAGAATCCTCATCACATCTGGCGACAAGGTGGCGGGCAATTTGCCATCACCTATGCCAGGTAGGGAGATATGGGCTGTCATGATGGCCTCGATACCTTCATTGGCTGCCTGACGGAAGGGAACCAACTCGCAACTTTCCAGTTGCTCTCGTGTCTTTGGAATGACAGGTAGTCCATAGTGTGAATCGACTGCGGTATCACCGTGTCCCGGGAAGTGCTTTACAGTAGGTACGACCTTGTGCTCCCGAAGACCTTGGGCGCTGGCGCTGGCGAATCGGGCCACAAACTCGGGCTTATCTCCAAAGCTACGAACCCCGATTACAGGGTTGAGCGGCTCGGAATTGATGTCACAAACGGGCGCATAGTTCATGTTAATCCCCGCGGCGCTCAGTATCTCACCAGTTGCAGCTCCGACCTGATATGCGAGCTCGGGGGAATTGGTGGCGCCTAGAGCCATAGGGCCCGGCAGTTGTGGAGCAACTGGAGGCGATACCCTGGTGACAAGGCCATTTTCCTGATCAATTCCTATAAGCAGGGGGTGCTCGTGTCCTGCTGACCGTGCTTCTTCTTGGAGAGCATGCGTCAAAGCCTTTTATTGGAATTGTAAAATCAGTCACTGAATCTGGGCGCGGGCATACTGCGGATAGCCATGAATGGTCACAGAGGGGGTCACCTACCTGGAGTTGAGCTGCATCGCTAACATTTCGTTTGAAGAGTACGATAGCTCCAATACCATAATCGTGGATCAGAGTCTTTATTTCTGGGCTCGGAGTAAGGCCGTGGAAACCGACCGCAAAGAGCTAAACTCCGCCATAGTTCAGTCGGATGTTTCTTGATGATAACACAAGGCCGGGTGATATCATACCTGACCAATTTGCTTCTGCAGGCCAGTCATAGGCATTGTGAGATTACTCCTTAGTGGAATGGATGATCAAGATAAATTGTTACGTAGCTGTGGCGCCGTAGGAGGGGCAGAGCCGATGGGGTACACGCGTTTGGTTTATCGATAAGAACCGGTGGAGTCGACTAATTTTAGATCTCGGCAAACGAAGGTGGACCATCAAGTTAGAATGGAGTGAGAGGCCGCAATACAATAAGGAGAAGCAAGACAATAGGAGCCAGGTAGAACGTAGGGGCTGAAATAAGAGAATAATAGTTGGGAAAAGAGGGGCGAGAGACGATCAGTGCCGGCGGAGTAAAAACAGATTGAGTTGTGCAGCCTCGCGATTTATTTCCGTCCCCTAAACATTCATGACCGAGTCTCCTCTGGGGCCAAATTCGATTCATCAACCACTGTTGAACAATTTAGTATCCTCTTGTAGCTATTAAAAAAGAGAGGACTAATCAGTAAACCGTGGCCGTCGAAAAAATGTTATATGAGGTAGCCTAGTCATTAATTCAATATGCTAAAATTTCTGATATTTACATTAGAATGATAAGAAGCCACCAAAAACTGTCATATCGGTCGCGACACGGCCGAGATCAATCATCAATGCAGTTGGGTATTATGCTTATGAAGTGGCGACCCAGATGGGTTGCTGAAGATTTAAACGTGCGAGGCGCTCTTCCTTTTCCACTTTTCTTCCTTCTTAGCCTGAATCTTTGCATCAACCGTTTCCCTCCATCGAGGACCATACTCCGCGGTCAGATATAAGCCACCACCTACAGCTACCAGCAACAGCGCCGAGATGGTACTGAACCACCCCACGCCCATTGCCTCAAGAGCAGGTAGGACAACACCCGACCCGAGGGCAGCAAACACATACCGGCAAACAAAGTTCGCCGCGACAACCTCCTCACTTCTACCACTCTCCTGCATAACATCCAATCCGTAAGTATTCAGACTGGGGAAGCAGAACATCGTGGCCACCCCTTGAATAAACATAGCGACAACGGGGACTGGTATTCCTCCGACTTCTTTGTCAACTGTCCAACCATAAACAAGGATGCATGCCGGAATAGCAAATAGAATGAAGGAGACGCAAGAGCGGAGACGGTCTTCTGGTATGCGTCGTCCGTTGCGGATACGGATGTATTTCCGAGCCACAAGATCAGCCCAACGGCCACCAAAAAAGGTACCAAATATGTAGCCACCACCGGGGCCGAGGTAGAAGAGGCCGGCTTCAATGGGGCTTTCAAGGTGGAAGCGAGGGTTGAGGACGTAGCGAATGGGGGTGAGAAGGGCGTATTGATTCCACACTAAGGCGCCGGCCGTAAGGCTAGTGAGGAAAATGTTCGGGTAAGAAAAGACCAAGCGCGCAATGCGAAGGGGGGAGATGTGACCCCATAGTTGCTTGGTTTGCTGAGGCAGACTCTTCCCTTTGAAATGGGTGTTTAATTTGTGACTGATGGTCTCCGGAAAGAATATTAAGATGAGGACTGCCGCGAAGCCGTTTAATGCAGCAAGCAGCCAGAAAATGCATCTCCATGGGCGGAAGGTAGCCACGACTCCCTATTAGAAGGTGTCAGCTGAGCACAGATAGGTGAATCATACGTTGTGGATGAGGCATACACCTAGAAAGGGACCAAGGGCAGGCCCGGTCACACTACCTGACAATACCCATCCCAATGGTAAGGCACGAGACATTGGCTCATAGATATCGCCCACGGTGGCACTGCCAAGCACAAGAAATGCAGTTCCCTGAAACGCGGCACATATGCGGAAGATAAAGTAGGCTTCTAGATTGGGGGATAGCGCTGTGGCCACGGTAAAAAGAAAGAATAGTATTGAACTAGCGATGAGGATCTAAGAGAGCAGCCATTAGGGTTTAGAGGAACAGTATGAATGCACGGATGTCACTCACCGGACGGCGGCCCGAGATTTGACTCAAAGGACCCCAGAGGAGGGCAGCGATCCCCATGGAAGCTAGGTAAAGAGCGTTGCTGGCTGTGATAATATCTGCGTCTGTTTCGAATGTTCTGGCGATCTCGGGGACAGAGGCTAAGATGGCAGTGGAGGATATGGGTCCAAGGATAGCAGAATATGAAAGGATGATAACGACAATGATTTTTCGAGTAGGCGAGAACCGGTTGTACTGATCGTCATGGACTTCTTCGGGAATGCTTTCATGAGGCAAAGTACGGTCTGAGTCGTGAGTGGTGGCTTGAATGAGTGTAATGGTAGAGTTGAGAGGCGGTCGATGCTCATGTCTGGAGCTCTGACGTCCATTAGGGACGACGAGTGTCGAGGACGAATTCAAGAACTTTTGGTCGAACATGTTGCTTGGTCGTTGACGCTGTTCAAAGTCGCTCTTGAATGACTTGTGTCGCACCAGACACGGAGAAAAGGCTTCCGTTACTGTTGAGATGATTCTGCTTGGTTTTTAGAGCGAATGTATAAAGTCATGAAGTACATTATGCAAGGAAAAGGTCGATTGATAATAAAGAAAGAGTGTATCTAGATGAACTTGTGATGGATCAAAATCAAATGAGAGGACGGGGCTCCATGGCACCCAGACACCTAGATACTGTACAGCAATGAGTGGTTAAGCATCCAAAAAAATGCTTTAGTACCATGGAGCCACCAGCAGATTTAAGAAACCTGGCCAGCAAAAGGCAGAGAGTCTCGACTACACGTGGAGTATCACGACTCCATTTTTCAGCGCAACTATCGTCGGTGAGAGGGCGAGACTGTCAGACTAACAGCCCCTAAAAACACTTAATCGCCCAGAGAAGTAAGAGCAGAGCCTGCTGCAATATCCACATACAAGTTTAGCTCAGATCAAACTTTGGTAGCCGCTAGACCATTGATGCTCATGGCCTTTTTGACGCCGAGCACGCTTGAGAAACTAGTTATAAGCTTGGGGCAAAAGCCGGGAACCTTAGCTTTCCGCGGAGGTGGGAACCCGATCTGCACAGGGGCGCCAGGAACGATTTCCTGCACAGCCAACGGCGTGTAACCCATTTTGAATCAGCAGTCAAGTTCAATAGCATGTTAAAAATGACCGAGTCCATAATTTCGTTGCACAGAGTTTTCCAGATGGCAGAAGTTATTTCAGCAATCTTGCAAGAACTAAAAATCGTCCGGGGTACGGCAGCTCTCGTGTCGAACACCCAGTAATCGGCCCAGATACTAGGGCCACAGTGGAGACTGGGGACTTCACACGACTCAGGAGAGCTGAGAGACAAGTTCGTGCTTCCTGCCTGGTCGATCGCGCCCACTTCAATATAACTTGGTTTCGTACTACTTGGCAATCATTGACAGTCTCTTGGTTGTAGGGCTACTTGATCAGTAGCTAACGATCGATGACTTCGAATGACGGTGTAGATCTGATCGAAGGCCTCAGGGGACAGGCACAAGATACATCAATATGAGGATGTGCGTGGGTGCCCACCTATACAGGTGGCAGAAATCGAGGCCTTCGAAGCCCGGTCTCATTCCGTATGAAGGTGGTTGACCGAGAAGGCGGACCCTCCACAGTAACATCCCAAGGTTTCAACAATGAGGAGGTCAACCTTCCGCTTTCGTCAAGCTTCAACCCCGGGAAAGCCTTTCACTTCCACTCATCCGGTCGGTGGTGGAGGCTACCCTTGGGACCACTGTGTTAGAAGCTTGCAGTCAGTCCCAATCCACTCAGGCAACCTTGACCCAATGGTCATGCTGAGCATGATAATCGATGGAGTTGCAATCAAGTTGAGCGACAGATAGATAACATACGGCGCCCGGTATGGCAGAGTAAAGGCAGAGAGTCGTATCTAGAATTCTACTATACAAGCCCAGCGATCAATTTGATATGCCAGGGTTAGATCTAGTGATCAGTACAGAGTGAATTTTGCTGTTGGGGAACTTCCAGTCACAGTTCGGTCGCCAAGTCAACTGATAAGTTATCACGAGATCAGGGGTAATGGTGGAGAGTAGAGGACTATTGTAGACACAACAGTCACGGATTTCTTTTGCGGTCTACTTTTGCACATCTTGTTATAATTGCTTTTTGCCCCCTACTCTTCCCTTGTTTTCTTTTTCTTTGCCCGCCCGTTATTACATCTTAATATTCAGTTATTCTCCACTGCGTAGTAGGCACACCAGGATTAACGGAGTGGCTGGCTTAATATAATCTCCGCCACGAAGCTAAGACGCAAGTGGCACGCGAGTCGAGAACATGAAAAGCCACCCAAAGAATACGGTGATAGAATGAGGCTGGCATCCAGAAACTCAGTCCATTGTGTTTTATCATCCCTTGACTTTGGAAGTCATCCTATCCGTGGAAAAGCAAGCAGGACAAGAACATCCGCAGAGCTTAGCTCAGCCACCCATGACGTCGAAAGAGCTGACCCCCTGCGCGGGTGGCTTGAATTCGGTTTGGTGGGTGACCCGATCGCCCTCCGGCCGCTTTCCTCTTCCACTCTCCCCTCCCCATGACATATTCATCTTGTCTCCCTCCTGTGCCTCTCTCCCCTCTTCCTTCTCTCTTCCCCGCTTCATTCTTTCTCTACCGTCCTCCCAGGGCTTATTCTTAGCCAGTCCTGCGGTTTTGTACCAAATCAGTAGTCGAGATATTGTCTTTACATCTGCAAAATGAGTTCCAGCAAGGATTCAGCGTCCGGCGTTCCCGCCCACAGCAAAGGTTCCTGGACAAGTTTCCTTAAGGTATGAAGTTTGAACGACCGATTTTCTTCTAGGCAATTGGTCCCACATCCTAGACTGTCTAATCTCGTATTGCTTTACGGAGCTTGGCTAACCGATCTGGCTCCTTCCTTCAGTCTATCGCCTCCTTCAACGGAGATCTTTCTTCCTTGACCGCCCCGCCCTTTATTCTCTCGTCCACCTCCTTGACCGAATATTCTGCCTACTGGGCCGAACACCCAGGCCTTTTTGTGGCTGCCGCAAAAGAAGCGGATCCAGAGAAGAGAGCTCTGGCCGTCTTGAAGTGGTTCCTCAGCACTCTCCACCAGCAGTACTGCAGTCGCAGTGAGAAGCTCGGTAGCGAAAAGAAGCCCTTGAACCCTTTCCTGGGAGAGTTGTTCCTTGGCAAATGGGATGCCGATGCGGATGTGGGCGAGACCACCTTGATCAGTGAGCAAGTCAGGTAGGTGGTACTATTGTACCCACTCTGCATCTGGATCGTATTGACCGCTTCAGCCACCATCCCCCTGCTACTGCTTATGCTATCCGAAATGAGAAGCACGGCGTCGAGGTATGTAGCTATCCAAGATTCGATGTACGACGTGGCTCTGATTATGAATTTCACATTGTAGCTCCAAGGATACAATGCCCAGAAGGCATCCTTCTCCAGCACCATTCAAATCAAACAGATCGGACATGCCCTGTTGACCCTCACTCCTCCGGGTGCGGATAAGAACGATCCTTCTCAGCAGGAGCGGTACCTGATCACCCTCCCGCACTTGCACATTGAATCCCTTATCTACGGAACGCCGTTTGTCGAATTGGAGAAGTCCACTCGCATTGCCAGCAGCACTGGCTACGTGGCGAAGATTGACTACTCTGGCAAGGGCTGGCTGAGTGGCAAAAAGAACACCTTCAGCGCCATCCTTTTCAAGGAAAACGAGGGCGAGAAGAAGCCTCTGTACACTGTTGACGGACAATGGTCGGATTCCTTCGTCATCAAAGACTCCCGCAAGCATGAGGTGGATAGATTCTCCGTCAAGGACACGAAGACCACCCCGTTGACTCTGGCGCCCGTCGACCAGCAAGACCTCTATGAGAGCCGGCGGGCATGGCGCGACGTTGCGGCAGGCATCGAGCGGGGCGATATGGATGCCGTGTCCGTGGCCAAGTCGAAGATCGAGAACGCCCAGCGCGAGCTTCGCAAGGTCGAGAAGTCGGAAGGCCGCGAGTGGGACCGACGCTTCTTCAAGCGTGTCAATGACACCGACGATGAGGAATTCTGGCGACTTGCGAGAATGATCGGCGTTACGTCCTTGGAGAGCGACAAGACCGGCGGTGTCTGGCGGTTCGACCCTACCAGCGCTGCGGACGCCAAGCCCCCTTACCACAAGACCGGCGGCGAAGGTCTGGGCATTACTGCATGAAATGAGTCGACGGTCGGCAGATATACACGTTGCGTTTAATCAACCTCTTTTATAGTCCGGGTGGACGAGTGATCTGGCGAACATGGCATGAACAAGTGCCACTATAGAGTACGTTTGCTTTCATAACAGGATCTATTATTTGGCTTTGGTGGAGATGTTTCGGCACCTGTATATAGAACAGTAACGACAGCTGGATAATCAGCGAATCCCAGCAACATTGGAAAGATGCAGTTCGCGCAACGGAGTAATGAGAATTTGTTTAATAACCCTTGGTAATTTGAGCCCGCATTATCGCTGACTAGGGTTTCTCCCCGTTTTGATCTCCAACGGGCAATACTAGATTCAATAGTCTCGGGCTGTCTACCTCGGATCAGCCTTCGGTCCGTTACGCCACTCGCTTCATGAATCAGTCATTGTCTGACCATCAAACCTTATTGAAATTACCTCTATCAGAGAAACCCAACATTTGGGATGCGATGAACACCCCTGGCCCTGGCCAGCGGGTCCTGATCCATCGTCATCGTCGTCAGCACTACTGAGAACAGAAGAACCTGGGTTCCTGCACAGGCCATGCATCCAACCTTGTTGTTATTTGGATCTTGATTCGTTGAAAGCTACCACGTTTTGAGAGACGTCAGTCGATGTCAATTCTGCACAGGGCCTGTCATGGCGATCGTTGATGCCAGGAAGTCACTCGATGTTGTCTGTCAGCCAGACATACACATAATCCAATGATTATTACTTTGCCGTGTGGGATAATAGAAATAGGATAAACCCCGAGGCACCCAATATTTGGGTGAATTCGGTACAACTAAGCGGTCTTGGACGTCTGATAGTCACTACCAACCGGTTAAGACTGGATGTCAGGAATGCAGATCGTAACTTCCGTCCATTAGACTATTCAGTAAGCAGTTAGCAACGAAGAGCTGAATGGAAATCAGTGGATGTGCTTTGCTAGTACCAAGTTGAGGATCTATGGGGCTCTTGTGGGGAGATGTAGACTGTTCTATATACAGTAATTGCTGCTTCCAAATACTCTTTGGTCAATGCAGGGGTCGAGAACCTTCAGACGGGATCACGATGGCTCTGTGGGTGGGAAGATGTTCTCTCTTTTCTGGCTTGTGGGTTGGTTATCCGTAGCTGGGGCAGTCATCTGTCAGCTTCGTTTATTTTTCCTTTTGTGTGTATGATAGGTTTTACACATTGGATCCACTGGCCACCTGTCGGTGCTCTTCAAGAAGTTTCTTCTATTCATGTTCCTCATGCGTCTTTCAGCTATGAGGTCTTGCAAAGTATGCTCGGTTGGTGAATTAGTACTTCTGCTGAGGATAATGCAGGTGCACACGATCATTTCGAGCGTTTTTGTTACGGTCTACAACTCACAATGTATGACTGGCTTGTACCCAATAATAGAAAAAAAATTGGAAACACATAACTATCTATGTACAAAGTAAGTAAAACTCATACAGTCGTATAATCATCGCTCCGTGTCGCAAGGAGCTCCATCTCAGGCTTCCCTGTCTGGATATCACCAGGATACCTCGCAGCCCAAATGACCATAACAAGCCACATCAACACACAGTCGAAGACATAGAGTGGCCACTCATGCGTCAAGAGGTAGCCGTCATACCCCATCACATACTCAACAACGCGATAGATTGACCGAACCAGAATGAGACCACTGACCGCGAAGAGCGTATGCATGTGATACTTCCACGGGGACTGTGCTCCGGATGTCGGACGCTTTTGCATACGCTTGTGGAATACAACCGAGACAATGATGAAGAAAACGAACATTCCCACTTGGAAGATAAGGCCAACGATAACAATAACTTTGGATAAGGTCTGCATGGACTCCACCGCCTGCAAGCCCGCTCCGTTGCCTTGAATGAGGAAGGCAAGAATATCGCTCGTGACGAAGACCCTCGTCAACCAGCGAAGCCGGATTATAGAGTATTGCTCTGCGTCGACGCTCCGAATGATCCGACCTAGCGTCATGTACACAGATGCGGCGAAGAGAACAGGAGCGAGGAGGATAAGCACGCTCTGCATAGAGTAAGGCCCGAGCTCCGCTGTATGGAAGTGCGAGATTATTCTTGCGAGGAATCCGATGAACTCAACTGTGCTCTGTATTAGTTGATAAGGCTTTCTTTTGCGGGGTGTATATATCGTATCAAGGAACACATACAGATGCCGCCAATGGCTAAGGGGATGTTGAACCAAGCTCGGGATCGGAATAGCTTGAAGAAGTGGATTCCGGTGGCCCCCAGAAAGAGGACGAGAAAGATAGCCGCTGCCGCAATGGAGGGCATGTAGCTCCACAGGTAGTAGCCTGGCACATAGGGTTCTAGCTTGGCCATGATGGATGGTTGTAGTTGGTCTTTTCGCTCGGGGACTTCTATCGAGTTATCCAGCTATGGAGGTGAGATTGTTGCGATATGGGACTTTGAACCCAGCATGCATCTTGGTCTTATATGTCTCTTAGACGCCATTTTGCACGTGGCTGTACCGCAGAAAAAGGACAATCTTTTCTTGATAGAATCGCAGAATCTGAATACGCGTATAGAACTCAGCCCTTCTCGAAGGCATCGGACTCGATCCGTGCCTGGCGATACTACCCGATATGGTTTAGTGGCAGTCGAGGTGGTCTGTGCATACGCGGATTTGTGAACCTCACAATGCTGGCTTTGCTTGCTTTTGCCTCTTTCAACGTCCCAATCTCTGCTGCATCCCATACTCTGAAAATAGCAACCTTACGGGCCCGTTGTGACTGTTGTTCGGGCACACTTTAAGCTTATCGCTAAATTTGGAGCCATGGGCGGAGATCCTTGACCACGAGGCACGCCAGGCAGGAACAATACTACTCACCACCATCGCCACATTAGGCGCATGTGCACCGGAAGATGCGCTCTCAGTAATCGATCAAATTATCGTAAGGATGCCGCGTAGGACACATAAGAAGTCGCGCAATGGCTGCTTAGAATGTAAGCGGCGCCACATAAAAGTAAGTTTGATGGGATTGTCGGGTACACATGTAGCATTAACCTCTGACAATGTGCAGTGCGACGAGAAACAACCGATATGCTCCAACTGTCGGTCTTCGGAACGCTCCTGCGAATACGCGGATCCGTTCATACGGGCGGCCCAGTCGCGGTCAAGCAAGTCATCAACTCCGTCACCTGCTGGCCTGGTGACGAATGATATACCCTTGCGGTTGCCTGCACATCCATCTTCTCTTTCTGACAGTCCCCCCGTCAATATGCTTCACGCTGAGTTGTTCTTCAACTTGGTGAACTATACCCTCAGCAGTCTCAGCGAAGGGGAGACCGCTTGGCTTGGTGCTCCGGAAGTGATGCGAATGGTTGTCTCAACGCCCTATCTCATCAATCAAATGCTTGCAATGAGTGCTTTACACTTGAGCATAGTGCGTCCAGAAAACGGAGAGTGGTATCGGCGCCATGCAGCCCATCTACAAACGCATGCATTGGAGATTTACAATCAAAGGAGACTCGAGGTGAACCAGGAGAGCAATGTCCCGCTATTTCTTTTCTCCTGCATTCTCGGCATGCACACTCTGTGTGACGTCTTGGTTCACCGCGAAGAGACGAGTTTCGATACATTTATAGAGCGATTCGTGCGTTGTCTCAAACTCCAAATTGGTATTCGCGTCGTGATATCTTCAACTACATGGCAATCACTACGAGAGTCAATCCTCAGGAAACCGCTTCAAGACGGAGCAATCTTGTTCGAATGGGATACGAAACTTGGACCCGAGTGCGCAGGACTGTTAAGGCTCGTTGAAGGGGCTAAACTGGGCGACGCCATCACTTCCACCTATCGGGGAGCTATACAGGCGCTGCAAATGTCTATGAATGCAGCTCTCAAGGCCTCGCTGAAAAATATCGGGGGTGTTACGGGCTGGCCTGTCATAGTCAGCCCTGAATATGCCGAGCACTTGGCAATGCAGCGGCCCGAAGCTCTGGTGATTCTAGCTCATTACGCCGTTATTCTACACTGGCATCGGCATTTGTGGTTGTTTGGCGATGGTGGCCGCTTCCTTATTGAGTCTATCAGCAGGCATCTAGGCCCGAGCTGGGCTGAGTGGTTGGAGTGGCCGAACCGGAGCTTGAGTGAACCTGGTCGATTAGGTGGAATGTCGTAATTCCCCTATGACTGGGGAATCAAGCATACAATAATTCATTCATTGGGGAGCCTCCGCGCGGCCTCAAGAAGCTTTGAAGGCTTTTTATGAAAGCGATCCTCATACCATCCACTCTACCCTTGTGACTCGGGCGTGATATTCTTTCTCTTCAAGACTGTAATATTCTCTGCCTCATTTCTACATCTATCTGGCGACCTCGAGCACCTTGGGAGAGAGATCCGAAACAATTTATTTTATGCTACGTTGAGATTTCCCTTGCACAATCCCAGATATTAAACATAAAATTGCCGAGCCCCTATAACCTCATGGCAACCGCCGGATCGACGATGAAGAGACTTCTCTCGCCAGCAGACATTCTACGAACAAGGGAAGCAGGATGTTCATCAGAGTCATGTAATTTTACTATTTATTCAGTTGTCATTTCCCCAGGAGAATAAAAATTTTAAAAAGCAATAAAATTAATTAATTTGAAATATTAAAAGATTCCATCCAAAGATGGTTAAAACAAAAAAGTCAAGTCAAATCAAGCACACACGCCAATTTTTGGCGCTGCTGGGAATCGAACCCAGGTCGAAACGGCGCTGCGGGAAAACCACAACGTTTCATGATGACCACTACACTACAGCACCTTGATTTGTTTGAAGGTTGCTGCTTAGTTTGATTAATAAGACTTTATCACCTTGATACCGCTGTGTGCCGCTGGGAAGTGGTAAATGTAGGATGAGTGGATAGATTGTCTACGATGGAATTTTACAGTGTAGTTTTGGGACTTTGGCCTCTGATGGATCCCCTCTAGTCAATTGCTTGTATTCTTTTTCACCTTTTGTTACCAGGGAGCGCGTGCCTTGGTTTGACGTGCTGGATCGATGTATATATCTTTGAGTGTGTTTGCTTGCAGCTACGGGCAATAGTAGTAGTATAGCTAGTTTGACAGTATCTAGTACCGGTGCGATTCGAAGCTCACTCCCCCAGTGTCCCTTCAAAGCAAAATTGAAACGACCAGGAGCCTAGATGTGCTGTCGGGCCAACAACAATTCACACAAGTCTCCAACTAACCATAGCCAATGTCCTCTCGGCAACCCCTTTGGCCAACCGAGCTACCCCGAGCAGTCAGCGAGGAAACGTAGAACTGACTGATACTCATGGGGTAGTATCATGATACCTCATGCGAAGCTACGCAGAGCGTATAATGCCGCGAGAAGAAAAATAGCTTCTATGACCATATGCTGATGTTAGCGGTGATGTTGTTATGAAAGGTTCCGATCTGTTGGCTATGTAGCCGGAGCGTGCCCATGAGGAACGGGATTATCTCACCTAGGTCGGCAATCTAGTAGTAGACGTATACGCTCATTTGAAAGGGCCTAGACCATCCCGTTGTTCGTAGCTAGCAGCAGCATCGTCCAGTGGCTCTATATATATTATTGTGGATGTATTTGGTAACCATCGGGAGGAGGCCTAGGATATGTGGACAAAGAACTTGCCTCTGCTGTTTTCTCTATTTATTTTGTGTACAAAGATGAGCTTGGTGCATTGTTAAGAGCATTCGGTCATTCTAGGAAGGTGCCAATGCCCCATTATAAGGCCTGCGGGTATGCTTTGTTCCTGGTAGAAGATTGGTATTGGAAAGGAGAAGTAGCCCGGCACACCCAAGATGACTCAGATTTAGGTACAAGAAGGAAATCACGAATGCAATGGCGCAACAATAGCCCAGTAGAAGAGATCCCAGAATTTGATCTCGCAGACACCAAGGAACTGAACAAAAGTGACCAAACAACAAGTCCAACATAGCGTACTTTTCGCCATCTTCCAATTGCATCCATAACGCCAATTAGAACACTTAACTCATCGACAATCTTCGATCGGCTTTAATTGGAATTTTCGACAAGACCTAGGTAACGAAAGCCGGACGTTAGAAACAACCGAGTAAGCACACCAATGATGGGAGTACTACCTTGTTCATGAGCATGGCCCATTCAGTGCTTTGAATAGGACCAATGAAGGTCACACGAGTGTATTTGTTGTGTGTTTTCAGCTGCGCCCACCCTTGTTCCTAGCCCCCACATTTTCTTCCATCGAATCATTGGGACCTAGACTGATAGCAGCATTGCCTCTCCATGTGCAGGTAAAATGGGAAGATTCAGGAAATGGAAGACTGGGAAAGGCAAGATAATGTCCAAATAAGAAGCAAAAGGGTAACAAGTTAAGGGAAATCAGGGAATGTGATTGCCCCTCAGAAGGACCCCAACCGGGTGCCCTATTAATATCATCATCCGAGGCGTGGTAACTGACGGGGAAAGTACAACCTGAGACGAATCTAGGCTGACCCGAACAGTGGCATGTAATAACCCGTGCGCATCTAGCGTGGATGTATCTTCATCATCGCCGAAAATCTTGCGGTTCACAAAAACTCCCTGGAGTGGAGAGTTGAGATAGCCACAAGTGGCCCAATGTTCCGGGAAGAAGCCTCTCAGGTGATCACCGTCATAGAGGCGGAAGATATTGAACCTCCTCAAGACTCCGAGAAGTAGATGTGAACCCCACGATAGCTCTAACTGAACGTCTCTCAAGCTTAGAAAGCTCCGAAGACCTAAGAATAGGCCCCCGACTGCTGCTCAGCAGAGCCCGATTGGCAACAAACTTTGGCTCAGAACAGGCACCGCGTGGGTGAGAAAGAAAGGGTTTGACAAGCAGAGGGGTTATAGAAGAAGAAAAGTAACCTGCTCTCAGAAGACCAGGCACGCAAAACCCTGGAAAGGAATCATCATCGAGCAGGTTCAGAGACGAGTAGCTTTGAAAACAGATTTCAAACTTACCTGACTGGAGGAAGTCTCCAACAGGGTGTCTCTGGACGATGGCTGAAAGCCAGGTAAGGGGATTTACAGTGGGCAGCCTTAGGCGGTGCTGCGTATGGGCTTTGTTGCGTATGGGCAGTGTCGCATATGGGCGTAGCCGCCTAAGAAAAGATGGGCGTAGACAGATGGGTGGGTAAAGGGCGATGAGTAGGCGAGGTTGAGGAAAGAAGAGAGCTGGGATCTGGGAGGAGGGAGGAGAGGGATTATAAAGGAGGGAAGGCGGAGGAGGAATGGAGAAAGTGCGAGTCCAAGGGAAGCGAGAGGCAGGAAGTGAATGGGGACAAGGGAACAGGCAATAGTGATGGGGGTAAAGTGTTGGAAGTGAAGTGAAGGGAATGGGGTGAAGGTCTTCCTCCAGGGGAAGTGGTGCTGCTGTCACGGCCTACGCCTAGTGTACAGTTGAGTTGGTGGGAGATTAAATGGAAGGGGCATTCAATATATAGCCACTTGGGCAGTAGGGAAAGCGGCATGTTCAGCTTGTGTACTAGCATGCGAGTGGGAGATTCCGTGGCACTGGATATGTGCAACGAGGCAACTCCCGGGAATAATACCAGTTGACACCCGGGCAACCCGATAGTAGACTGCGATGAAGGAACTTACCGGACTTCAATGGACATGATCGAATTAGGCAATAGAATGAGAGCCACCTTGTATGTATGTGTGTGCGTACGCCTAGTTACTGCACCTTTAGGGCATTGCTAGAGTTCTAGACCTACTACTGTACTAACCGACTTCCCAGTCAGCAGTTCATCTACAAGTGACTACTACATGATCGAGTATATTAGCAGGTTTGCCATAGCAGCTTCAATATAGGTGGTATCCATTTGGTTTGATTTCAGAGATATTTTCCCATCAACACTCAGCATAGACGGTGAAGGAAAGAGATATGAACTAGATTCACTTTATAATCCTTTCATCCTCTTCCTACTGGGCATGAATACAATTGACCTTTCTCCCAGCACATCTAATTTAATAGTAGCAGTGAAATTTAACATTCGTATGACATGTGTAAGTTAATAAAGTCGATGGAGAAAAACCATTAGATACCTTTGCAGTACCAGGCCATCGAGGCCCTCCTTATATATCATGTAGGCGCGTACTACTTCACTAGCCAGTGTGAGAATGGGTTGTTGCTATGTAGGCAAGATCCGAAGGAATCACCGTCAAGAATCGGACTTGTCAGCTGAAGACTACATCTGCCCCAGCACAAGCCAAGTCAACAGCTACGGTCGTGGTTACGGTGTCGGGAAAGACCCGGATTCAGGCTCGGAACGCACACGCTACTCCATTGTGTCTTTTCCCTCGTCACCGTCTCTATAGTGAGTTACTTTTTGTACACCGGAAGAAAAAGCAAGGTCCAACGCCGTCCCAGTCAATTCTTTGCATTCTTTAACCCCCATCCCTTGTCCTAATCCAGCCAATTTGCATGAACGATGTCCCAACCGAACCCAAAGAAGTAGTACAGGAAGCGGAAAGTATGCAAGGTAGATGAGAGCAAGAGAGACCATGGAAAGGTTTTCATCAGACACCGAATCGAGAAGGGGCAAAAGCCGGAGAGCAAAGGAGATAAAGGTGGCGTAGAAAAAAAAAAATCATCTGAATATAATAGGAAGACACTGGCAAATGTCGTAAACCGTGAACAAGCAACATAAGTAAGAATAAAAACAAAGCGATAACGTTTTTTTCCATTCAATACATCATGAGCGCAACCCTGCAGAAAAGATCAACCAAAGATGTAAAACCAGCCAAGCTCTCATTGAGAGTAAAGATTACACACTTGAGAGTGACATAGAGGGGAAAAAGTGTTAACAAGTGAATATAAGAGGAGATAGGTTTTCAATCCAGGGCTTGCCGCGCCCGAGGTAAAAGAGAAAAAGAAACGAGCCAATAGGAATCCCATCACCCGGAAAAGATGCAACGCCATAATCCTTTAGTGACCGTAATTGCCTCCCCAGCCGCCGCGTCCAGAGTTACCATAGTAATTGGCAAACCCTGCGCCGCCGTAGTTACCGTATCCAGTGGGCTGGTGGTGGGTCTGGCTGGCTGCAGCCTGGTGGCCGCCCAGGGCACCCAATCCGCCATACTGAGGGTTCAGGTGAGGGTAGCCACCGAATCCCTGCTGGCCCTGCTGACCCTGCAGCGGGGGAAGGCCGGTTTGGGCCTGAGGCTGACCAGCGGCGCTGTTGGTCGCGGAGCCGGGACGGTTAGCCTGGGCAAGAGAAGGGCTGGGTCCCGCAGCCTTCGGAGTATCGAAGCTCTTCGTCTCCTCCGTGGTCACCGGAGGCTGCTGGGTGATCGGCTGGTTCTGTCCGAAGCCGCCTTGAGTGCGACCGAAGACGTCCGACATGCCGGTTGCGAAGGCATTGGAGCCGGCGGCTGCCGACTGCTGAGTCTCGGATGGCTGGGCGGATCCAGTGCGGCCGTAGACCGAGTCACGACCGGGAATGGCCTGGTTGAAGGTGGCCGCTGTAGCGGGCGACGAGGAGTGGTCATAGGAGAAGGCGTGAGGCTGGCCATACATTCCAGCCTTTCCGTACGGGCCATATTGGCTGCCGTAACCATATTGAGTGCTGTGAGGAAGGTAGTGGTCATCGTATCTCCGGGCATCATCGTACATCGGGCGGTTCCTGCCGTACTGGTTCATCTGGCCAATGTACGAAGCATAGTGAGGGTTGGAGTAGTACGGGTATCCGTAGCCGTAGCTGTGAGCGCCCTGGCCAGGCATGTGCTGAGCCGTAGGGGTCTGAGTAGCGCCAGGAAGGGTGGGGTTAGGAGTGGTGTGGCCACTGTTAGGAGCTTCAACATGGCCGTAGCGGCTAGGAGGCTGAGTGGTAGGAACATGCGGTTGCACTTCGGCGCCAGAAACACCAAATCCTGCTCTCTGGGCAGCGACCGTGGCATCCTGAGACTGACCGTACGTGCCGTAGTAGTTGTAGGGAAGACGTTGGTCGACGGCATAGAAGGGAGAATACTCGCTCCCGGTCGTGACGGTAGGCTGCACAGGAGCTTGGTTGGCAAAGGGCTCCTGGATCTGAGGTTGAGGCTGCGTGACCTGCTGGGTGAAGGGGTCGTAGGGCTTATGAGCGTCGGTGTAGCGGGCGAAGTCAGTGAAGGAGTTTTCAGCGGCAGAGACCTGGGGCACGGGAGGAAGTCCCGGAGCCGGGCGAGAGACTGCAGGGGTTTCAGTGGGCACCTGAGCCTGTGTGGAAGGAGGCAACGAGGCACGAGGAGCAACAGGGGAGTGCTGAGGGGGCTGAGCACGGGTCTCAGCTTCTTCTCTGTTCTCATCAATGTCAACATCGGCGGCATCGCCGTTCAATCCCATGCTGCCAAACTGGACCGCAGCACGATCCACAGCATGGTTTCCTGGCATGACCACAGCTTCCTGTTGTTCCATCACACGACGTTGAGTGCCAGGGGTGCGGGTGCTCTGCTTGAAGGCACTCGAAGGGTAAGTTCCAGGAGCAGCGCGCGTGGGAGTGGCAGCCGCTGCAAGATGGGTAGAGTCAAGGGCACTGCCCACGGTGCTAGCTGCGGTAGCCGTGGGAGCAGGAGGAGAGACATCGGGGATCTGGGCAAGGTTGTTCTTCGTCAAATCATCCTTCGGAGCGGGGACATCAGCGGAAGATGGAGTAGCGGCAGGAGCTTCTTCTGCGGCCGGTTGAGGTTGAGGAATAGCTGGTTCGGGTGCTTTTTCGGCAGGGACAGGAACGGGGATGGGGACCGGGACGGGAACAGGAGCCTGGGCAGGAGCCGGGGCTGGGGCAGGAGCCGGGGCGGTTTCAACTGGCTTCTGCTCCGTTACAGGCGCAGCAGCAGGCTTCTCGGGGGCAGGGGCAGCGGTGGTAGCAGGGGCGGGAGCGGGTGCAGGAGCAGGAGCAGGAGCAGGAGCGGCAGGTTTCTTCTGAGGAGGAGGCGGCGCCGGTTTGGCAAACAAGCTAGCCCAACCCTTCTTTGTGCCCTCCGGGATCACACTGCTCTTGGGTGCCTCCTTGGCGCCATCGTCAACGTTTTCTGCAGCAGCAGGCTCGGCATCGACGGTCTTTTCGGGCTTGGTAGCCGCGACAGGCTCAGGAGCAGCCGCAGGCGTAGCTGTGGTCTCCTCGACCGAAGTGGCGACAGCTGGCTTCTCCGTGCGAGTTCCATTGGTATGAGCACCGGCCCGACCACCACGACCTCCACGACCACGGTCACCACGGGCGCGACCACGACCTTCAAAGCCACCACGGCCACGACCTCGAACCGAGGGGGCGACTGTCTCGACGGGAGTGCTCTGTACCTCCTTGGTCTTAGGGCGGCTGCGGTCCGTAGTCTTCTTCTTTACCTCGCCCCATTGAGCGACATTGCCTGTGGGAATAGAAGCAGTAGCGTCAGTAAAACCCAGAAACCCCGAGCTATTCCAAGTAGCAGTATGAAAACCATACCTTCACTAATGCGATCAATTGCCTCCTCAAGGTCACCGTTTGCATCCTCCAGAGCGAAGACCAGATCCTCATCAGTCCAATCAGAGAACAGCTCCTTCAGCATGGGCAGAGTGTCCGAGTATTTCTTCTTCATCTGACCAAGCTCTCCCTCGTCTTCATATGCGGTGGGTGCGCCGTCTGAGTTGTCTGCCTTTGTGGATCTGCTACCACCACGACCACCTCTGGAGCTATAGCCGCCACGGCCACCACGGGTAGATACCCTGCCACGAGAGGCAGAAGGCCTTGTTTGAACTTCAGACATATCTGTTGTTGGTATTTATGGTTCTCCCGTATGGAGAAGTAAGATGAAGGAATCGGAGAGGACCCAACGTGGACGAAGGGAGGAAATCAAGGTGCGGCTAGTGGGAAGAAAAAGCGGGTAAAAAGGTCGTAACTTAGTACGGTAGCAATGATGAGATGCAGCCTCACGAGAGAGGTCAGCACCAGAACCACTAAGGGCACACAAGGACCGCCAGGATTTTGGGTTTGGGAGGGAGGAAAGAGGAGAAGAAAGAGACCGAAAGAGTCGAGAGATAAAAAAAGGATGCAAAAGACACAAGAAAAGATAAAAAGGAAATAATAATTAGAGGTGAAGGGGGAGGAGGTGCAGAAAGTTTAGTAGGGAAAGACTACTACTTAGCAGCAGATCGAGTTCATTGAATGGATGGGGTTCGAGGTGTGGATGGGACGGAAGGGGAAGAGAAGGCGACTTTCGGTCGGTCGCGTTGGTTGCCCGCGCCCCGTTTTTAGCGAGCATGCGGTCCTGGGCAGTGTTACCTGCTTTACCTTACCGCGTTCCAATTTACCACCCCAATCACTGGGATAACTACGGAGTAGTACGTCGTAGTACTGATTTGCTAACTGACTTAATTGCTTAGCTACGTACAGTGCTACTGATGCGATTGTAGTAGATGAGAAATGAAGTTGCTTTTTTTTGCTCATTATTGGGGTAGAACTGCTCTCTCTCTACCAATCGGTTTGTTACTTACCTCGTACCACCTCGCCTGATGGGCGTTCCGAGTCTTTGGGTTCGCTCTGTCGATGATTTCGTCATCACTACTTACTGCTAATATTATGACGATGGTAATGTGGAAAATCAGTTAAGCCAGGCATGTGTTCCTTCAGATTCGTGGTGGACCGGCACCTGCCACACTGTATTTATCCTACATCTGTTCAAATTCCGACTGGGCGACCAGTCAACTCAATTGAGGGATAGATCATCTTCAGCTCCCTTCCAATTCACAGCCAGGCTTGATCGCGTGGTGAGGTGGCACTGGCAGCCCTTGCTCACCGCCCGTCGTTTTGGGCCAATATCGCTCGTGACTTGCTGGATAAGGCGCAGCCCGGGACTTGTCCCCAGCAGAAGGGGTCCAGCCAGTGTCGACAGCCTTCATTTATCATTATCTAGCTGCTTTTTGCGACAGGCGCTGCATTTGTGATAATTCTTCCACTATGAGGGCCTCCCCGGCCGTCAGATATCCTTGGTCTAAATTGCATCTTCCGCTTCCCCGCACCCCTCGTCAGTCCGAGCAACTCCTCAATGCCATCACATCCTCCTTCCGTCGCCAGCTCGATCGTGAATATCCGACCAACAACCCTTCTACATCCGACCGTAATGGAGCTTCTGCCGAGCATCCACCAGAAAATTCCCATTCGTCTGCTCATGCGACTGATAGACTTCTCCACAACATCTTGGACAACCCACTTTTCCGGGTAGCCCCCTCGGCCTCTCCCATCTCCAGTAATGCGTCAGGCATGCGCGATGCGAAACAACGAAGAATGTTGACAGAGCCCATGGTGGTATTCGACGAACTGGCAGCGGCAGGACATGTCACTAAAGGCGACCTTCTCCAATGCTTGCAGTACCAGTTAATGCTTGCGAGAGGTACCGGCGATGATTTTGTCAGGGCCATGAAAGATTCCAAAGCAGCGACCAAAGTTGTGAACTGGTGGCTTGCATCAGGTTGGCGAGATCGGTTAAAGATATTTGATCATCGACAAACGTCTGCCACCTTGGTGAAGTTCATGGTTGCGGAGGGCATGCAAGATACTGTTTTGACCTGGTTGGAAATGCTGGCCAATGCCGATCTTCGGGCCTTCAATGGCCATATCAGCCGAAGCCTCGCCGAGCGTGTCGCTAGAAACCTTCTGACAGATTTTCTTGCCGCTGAGAATCAATATGGAGGTGGCTTGTCCTCCGCTATGCGGTACTACGTGCAGGTGGGAGATATGTATTTCTCCATGGAGGATCTGCATAACAGACGTGACACGAAAAACCTTCTTCGACACGCTGGTAAATACCTGTTCCAGCAGGTCAGTCGGGAAGTACCGAATGATAATAACGTGGTGTCTGCATCTGTCTATGAAGAATACGCCAGGGTGATTGCTACCGTGTGTACGGACTTTGTCACTGCCTCAGTGGCTCTCTACCACCCCACAGTACCCGACCCGAAGCCCTTTCTTCGGTATGTGTATAATAAGGATATGCCCACGTTGCAGACATGGCCGGTGGGCCTACGAGAGGTATTTGTGCGCAGTGGCTCGGTCGCACTCCGTCTTTTGATGGACCAGGGGAAGCGGGGAGATGCCACATGGCTGGCAGGTATCCTGCAGCACGTGTCAGACACGGATAAAGCGAAGGTCGAACATGAAGCATCCGCAGATGAAAAGGCTTTGCTTTCTCGACTACTCCGAGTAGACATGGCGTGGACCTGATTGATGTAACCGTTCTTCTACAGCGTTTGTGGAATAATTTACGAAAAGTCTTCATGCAATGCAGCTCTTTGACCGGGCTAATTTGCGTCACGGATCCTAACGGAAGCGCGCAGATCGAGGGGATGAGATTCGTCAGCCATGTTTCGCTTCCAGCCAGCCAGCAGCATTGTCATTGCGACAGTCACACCAAAACACCAACTCCTCCCGGCATTAATACTCCGCATCGGACTCCACTCCTGCCGCTAAGGGATGCTTTCTCCTCTTCTTGGCGTGCTTACCTCTAACAACAACCCCGGTGCAGCTAGGGCTTATCTCTTCCCCTCGGGCTGAGCATCGGTGCAATTCTTAGTGGTTCTGTACATTTCTCGATCTGGACTGCAAGAGGGGACTGCCGAGATTGAGTTCCGCGTGAATCGGGCTAGCGCCCCTGATCGTGCCTTAGTAAACGTCACGGCGCAACCTCACCTCGTCTTCTTCTCGGACCTTCTCTCAACAACCGCTTCGTCTGAGCAGATGATCTTCGGCTACTTCTTCATTCATTGATTGGAATACTAGTCGCATACCATTCGCGACCACAAGTTTTGCAGACAAGACGAAGGCACCTTTGACGAAACTTCACCATTTCCCGCTTTATCCAGCAACTGCGGGCAGTTATGGTTTTCCAACCTAGTAATCACTCCAACACATCATCAGGTATGTCAAGGTCCGGTTCTATATACTTCTCGCCTTGTGGTTTCTCCTCGTCCGGCTCTCCTTCATGCTCCAGACGTCATGTACTGACAATTCAGAAGAACAAGAGCCAACAAATGGCGCCAATCTTCCAGCGAAACTATCCTCCGCGACTGAGCCCGCTGAGGAGAACAAGCCTACTCCAGACACCAAGACCGTTGATGACGCGAAATCTACCGATGAGACGGAACCCCGCTCGCAGGTTCCCACATCTGTAGATACAGCTCCCAAGGAGTCTGTTACTGAGTCGAATGTGGGTGAGAAGCGGGAGCACGAGGGGACACCCGCGACAGTGGAAGCGGGCAAAACTGGCGCTGATGATGCAACGGAGCCTGCAACCAAGAAGAAGAAGAGGAATGATGCAGAGAAAAATGGGCCGGAGACCGCACCGCCATTTCCTACGACTGCGAAGCACACTAAGAAAGGCCAAACTACAAATGGGGACAAGAAGAGTGGGCGATCCAAAACTGCAAAGGAATCTGTCAAAAGAGAGCCCCCGACGGATGGTATCAGTAGTCGAACACGCAGTCGCACTAAGGTTGCTCCTTGAAGCCTCCGATTGTTTGTCTCAATGACGTTAGGAGTGGACATTCATCAACATGGCACTTGTCGGAAAACAGACCGGAATTAGGACACCTCTTGTGTATGAGAGTATCAATTGCTTCGAATAGCAGAATATGAACTTGATTAGCATGATAAGCTAAATTGTTTTCTATGCCATTGAGAACAACCCTATGGTAGCCATCTCTGGCACTTCTATTCGAGGCATATTCTAGGGCTGACCTCTCGTAATTGCAGTATCTCAAATCGCCGAAATCGGCGATGACAGTGCACGCTGAGTCACATTCCGGGACGGAACAACCACTCTTCTTCCCCGCTATCACCAGAGGGGCAAGTCTGTGTCATAGGTCCAGCAGCGATAGCATTAATTTCTCGTCGAAGAACTTTAAAATTCTGATCCTGAACACCAACTTTACGCAGATAACACCCAATTGCCATCTCACAAACATGTCCTCCAACAAGATCTGGCTGCGTGCCGAAACTAAGCCCGCCGAGGCTCGGTCTGCCTGTGAGCATTGGACCTCAAAGCCAATTGCATATTGCTCTAGTATGCTAATATGGTGCAGTGACACCGACTACCTGCAAGGCTCTTATGGATGCTGGATATGAAGTGACTGTCGAGCGCTCCACCCAGCGGATTTTTGATGGTAAGAGGGACACCTTTCTTAATCCACAATTTCAATGACGTTTAAGGGGTACGGCTGGTTAGCAGCTGTATCCTTTAATGCTTGCCATCTCTACACTCGGTTTTGTGAACCTGTCTAACATCATTATCTCTTTCTAGACGAAGATTTTGCCAAGGTATGCGTGTAGAAGCACGTCACCCTTTTGTTCGTACGGAATCTCACCTTCCTATCTTACAGATTGGCGCGCCGCTGGTGGAGGAAGGTTCTTGGGTGAAGGATGCCCCCAAGGATGCCTACGTTCTGGGTCTCAAGGAGCTCCCTGAGGATGATTTCCCCCTGGAGCACGTTCACATCTCCTTTGCACACTGCTACAAGCAGCAGGGTGGCTGGGAGCAGGTCCTCAGCCGCTGGCCTCGGGGAGGTGGTACTCTCTTGGATCTTGAATTCCTCACCGATGATGTCGGTCGGAGAGTCGCTGGTAAGAACTATGCATGAATATGTATCATTACAGCAGCTGATCTTATGCCTTAGCTTTCGGTTGGTCCGCCGGTTATGCCGGTTCCGCTTTGGCTGTTAAGAACTGGGCTTGGCAGTTGACGCACCCTGAGGGCGAGCCTTTGCCTGGTGAGGTTCCGTACATCAACCAGGATGCCCTGATCGAGTCGGTCAAGAAGTCCCTTGAGGAGGGTAAGAAGCAGTCTGGCCGCTCTCCCAAGATTCTTGTCATTGGCGCTGTGAGTTATTCGTCTTGTCTAATCTAACAACTCTTCTGACAATGTCACAGCTCGGCCGTTGTGGTAGTGGTGCTGTACAGCTCGCCAAGGACGTGGGTATTCCAGACTCCGACATTGTTCGGTGGGATATCGAGGAAACCAAGAAGGGTCAGTTGTCTTTAGCCTTTTGTTGTTTTCGTGCACTAACACTTATTGCAGGCGGTCCCTTCCGGGAAATCGTCGAGGATGTCGATATTCTCGTCAACTGCATTTACCTCAGCGCACAGATCCCTCCCTTCGTCACTCCAGAGACTCTTACATCGCCGAACCGCCGCTTGTCGGTCATCTGCGATGTGAGCGCTGATACGTAAGGCTCCCATTTCCTGACCTCGGGAATTCCGCTGACCATTGTATAACTTCTTATCAATAGTACCAACCCCCACAACCCTCTCCCTGTGTATTCTATCACTACTACCTTTGACAAGCCTACTGTTCCCGTCACCTTGGCAGGCGGAAGCCAGGTTGCTGGCCTGAGTGTGATCAGCATCGATCACCTTCCGTCTCTTCTGCCTCGTGAGAGTTCGGAGATGTTCAGCCAGGCCTTGCTCCCTAGCTTGCTCCAGCTGAAGGACCGGCAAAACGCCCGCGTCTGGAAGCAGGCTGAGGATCTTTTCAATGAAAAGGTTGCTACGTTGCCCGAGTCCCTACGGGCTTAAATGATGCACTTCTTCAAAATCAGGCTGGCTTCTGAAAAGAAGAATTCTTGCGTGTATTATGGGTACCGATTGATACGATGCTTTCCTGGAAATCTCGATGGTTTATGGATGTTAGCATGTTATGATATGAGACTATTGACTAGAATAGAGGCAACAAAAAGTGTTGTTAAAGTAATATCATGCGTTATGGGGTAGGCTCCCACGAAGTGTACAAGTGCTAGTGTGTTCGCGTGGTAGTTTCCTTTGTTTTGTGACTCGGGCTGAGGCGGAGGCTCAGGCAAATAGAACATTCGAGTGCCCCTCTCCTCCTTCTCACCCCGATCACACCGGGCACCCCCGCTCATCATTATTGTTTCTCGTGGAGTTCGTTCGGACTTCGTGCTCTTAATCCTAACCTGCCATGTATCCGCAGTGGTTGTTAGCTTGATTATCCGATTGCTTCGTTACACTGAGCCTCGCCATGCTATTACAGGAGGCAGCAAGGGATTTGCGTGCTCTATCGACAGGAGTGAGCCCTTCCAAGCTTGCAACCATCCCCTATTACCTAAAAATATAGCTTTGCAGACGTCTCAAACTACCACTGCGATCTCTTGGTTGATCCTCAGATCTTCGGAATAGTTGAATCATAGTGAATTACCAATAAAGTAATGTGGGGATCATGAACCGCTGTGGGAAACGCCGAAGTCTCCCGTCGGTGCGCTGAGCATAGCGGGCGCTCGGCGCTGAGAAACATCCGAGAATACCAAGGAAAACAGAGAAGCAGCCCTGCTACCGCCTATCCAACGAGAAGTCTTCCGTTGCGGCTACCGCGTCGAATAGGTTCGTCAAGTATTCTCGTGTTTGGCATGCACTGGAGTGGGATACCAGCCGCCTCATTACTCTATTCTGGTGAGAACGCTGTCATTGGCGGCCCCCCTCCTGTCTACCTGAAATTACCCCATGCCCTCTCCACACCCTCGGTTCTATGGGGGAACTGCTGCTGACGGTTATCCCGCTTATAGCCATCGAACAACTGATAAAACCTCCATCTGATCCCATGGACCCCTGAAGGCTGCGTATATGTGAGAGGATACAAGTGTAGGAGGGAAAATCTCGGCTTGGCTCGTCTTCTTGGCACCGGAGTTCCGTGTCTGTTTGAACTACCCAGCTTCATGGCACATCTTTCGATGGATCAACCATAGCATTGACGTCGACGACCGCTTCTCTCCGTCCCCCAGTCCTGCTCTCCTCAGCTACACAACCCGACACGTATAAGGGGTGATGCAGGAAAAATCAAGCACTGTCGCCGCTTATGCGGCGGGAGCATCTCTTGCGGCTATTGCTCTATTCTATGTCTTCGGCCCCAACTACACTATCGATGGAGACGAGTCACACGATAATTCCCGCAAGAAGAATATTGTTGGATTATCCAACCCCGCCAATGACTGCTTCATCAACTCGGTGCTGCAGGCTCTTGCAGGGCTTGGTGATCTGCGTGTCTACCTGATCCGAGAGCTTCATAGGCGTGAACTAGACGGTTCTGATATATACAACGAACTTCCCCCACCGGATGATATGCCTCGGGATGCGAAGCCGGACAGGATAAGGGAACTGCAACAGGGTAGCATCACCAGAGCTCTCAAGGAGATGCTCGACCGACTAAACGAACGCCCAATCTACAAGAAAACCATATCTGCGCGACCCTTCATCCAGTCTCTTGAGTACGCCTATCGGACGCGGATCAGTCGCAGTCAGCAGGATGCGCAGGAGTTCTTGCAAATTGTCGCAGAAAGGCTTTGCGATGAGTACCACGCCGGCGTTAAAGCACGATCACGAGCGAAGACCATACCGGAGTTGTCGCCAGGCCCGGAGTCTGTAGAACCAGGCAATGAGACTTCTCCCAACAGCCCTGCAGAGGTTGAGGTGCGGATTGATGACGGATCTGAGAACGGGTTGCCCGCCATTATCGACAACAAACTCAAAGAAATCGACCACGAGTACGGCTTCCCTTTCGAAGGAAAGCTCGAGTCCCAGATCGAGTGCCTGTTTTGCCACTATCAATACAAGCCTAACCAGACTTCCTTTGTAAATTTGACCTTGCAAGTGCCTCAAAAGAGCTCTACCACGCTTAGCGCCTGCTTTGACGGTTTACTCAAAACTGAATATATCGAGGATTTCAAGTGCGACAAATGTCGATTGCAGCATGCTCTTGAGGTCAAGGCCCAGGAATTGCACCGGACCCGCGCCAAAGATGACCGGGCCAGGCTTGAGGCAGAGATCCAGCAAATTCAGACGGCCCTCGCCACAAACCCAGAAGGTCCTTTAGAGGGTGTAATCTTGCCAGCTTCTGATCTCGCCCCCAAACGAAAAATTGCGAGGCATATGCGGATAACGGCCTTCCCCAAAATCATTGCCATTCATCTTTCGCGATCGATCTTTGATCACAGCAGCTCTACCAAGAACGCAGCCAAAGTATCTTTTCCGGAGCGGTTGCCTTTGGGTGGTATCTTGAGCCGAGAATGGTACAAGCTGTTGGCAATTGTCTGTCATAAAGGCAGCCACCATAGCGGACATTACGAGTCATTCCGACGCAATATCCTTTATCCACCCTTCTCAACGCCAGATGTATTCAGTTCGTACGCTCAGAGTCGGGCAACTAGCGAAAACCCATCTGAGGCGCCTAGCCCTCAGCTAAAGGCTCGCAAGTCTTCAGAGAGCGAGCCGGCACCTCTAAGCATCTCGATATCGACAGGGTCACCGACCCGTCCCTCTCAACTGCAACCACCCCCGTCGCCGACGCCTCGACCGACACCGAGCCCACGGGTGTCTTTCCAGAGCACTCGCTCGAAGTCGTCAACATCCAAGCAAAACCTATCGCCTGTGTCAGACCCGCACAGCTCATCTTCCACTGAGGGTGGACGCTGGAGCAAGTCATTTTCGCGAGCGTCGTTCACCAGCGATCGCAGTACGCCAGCAACTTCAGTTGAAGCATCGGCCGGATCCAGCAGTCGGCTCCGTCGACGCCGTAACAAGAACGACCGATGGTGGCGTGTCTCGGACGAGAAAGTCAAAGAATGCAAAACATCCGATGTTTTGGGGATGCAGCGCGAGGTCTACCTCTTGTTCTATGAGATTGAGAAGCCCACGCCTGGCGCGTAAGCGGTCTTCAATTTTACTTCTATTTTATGCATATACGAGGGAAAAAAAGAATAAACGCATACTGGATAAATAGACGAGTATCTCGGGGGTATATACAAGCCCATTTCACCGACCCATGTAAGGAGCCTTGTCGCGCAGCGGCTCAGGAATGACAGTTATGCAGAAGGAACATCAAAACCATATTAGACAGTACACAGTATTAGACACATGCACGAGGTTCCTATTTCTTATTTTTCGAGATAGTAAAAACACAGCTCACATCACGGATATCTCCATTCTACTACTATCCAGTAACACTCACATTCCCGCGTCCCCTGACTGTCATACGACGGGCACGACCGCTAATGCAGTGCGCCCCTTGAAAAACAGGGAACCCAAGATCACCTCATCACCGCCTTAGTCAGTGCAGGGAGCCCCCGGGACCGCCTCCCGTCCCAACAACACTCCCTGATTGGAGCGCACAACACTTTTCTGTTCCAGGTTCCGAATATCCCTGCCATCATTTCAATATTTATTATTGTTTATTCTGGTGTGTTACTACTATTGAATTTCTCCAACACCGCATAATCTCACCGACCTAGTTTCCGCAACCCTTATCGCAAATTTTTTATTTCCTTTTCTTTCCCTTTTCTCTCATACTCTGTCGATTTGTTCTGCCTACTTACCAATTCCTCTACCAATTCGGGTGTAGACATCACATACTACATCTCACCTTACCGTCTTCCATAACAAAAAAGAGGCGAAATACAAAACACACCATCACACAATGCCTCCTAAACGCGCAGCATCTAGCGCCTCTAAGGCCAAAACCGAGACTGCCTCGAAGACTGCTGCTGCCGACAAGGTGAAGAAGACCGCCAACACCAGCGCGAGCGCAAAACCCCAGGCTTCTTCGAGGAAGCGTAAGGCTGCAGACTCTGTGGAAGAGACGACAACGTCAGGGGCTGCACCAGCGGCGCCGGCGCGCGTGACCAAGAAGCAGAAGGGTGAGTTCAATCGATCAATTGCGTTGCGAAATTAGTGTTCTGCTTTGTTTTGGGGTTTGTTTTTGTGGCGCGTTCGATGATGTTGCTCCGCGGAATGTTGGGCTAACGGGTATTTGTTTCGTTCCGGTAGAAGCTCTGGCCGTCATCAACCACGCACCTACTCAGCGCCTCGATGTATATGTCTTTGGAACGAATTGCTACGGAGAATTGGGTCTTGGTGATGCGACGAAAAAGTCTGAAATTCCTGGTCCGGTCCTGAACCCGAAGCTGCCCGCGGATTCGGTCGGTGTCGTGCAGTTGGCTATCGGTGGTGTGCACTCGGCTGCTCTTACGCACGATAACAAGATCCTTACTTGGGGTGTCAATGATGAGGGTACGCTGGGTAGAGATACAAAGGAGGAGCGCAAGGTGGAGGAGAACGGTGATGGCGTGAATGGCGATGAGGCTAAGGAGGAGTCGGACTCGGACTCTGATGATGATGAGGTTGACCTCAACATGAAGGAGGCGACTCCCACGGCTGTGGACTCTGCTCTCTTCCCTGAAGGTACTGTTTTCACGCAGATTACCGCGACGGATAGTGCCACTTTCGCTCTCACTCAGGAGGGTCGTGTCTATGGTTGGGGTACATTCAGAGTGAGTTGCCACGCTTATTTTTGAATTATTATTATTTTTGATCTAACTTGGAACAGGGAAGCAACGGTGTGATCGGTTTCTCTCCCGAGACGAAGATTCAAAGACAGCCAGTCTTGGTTCCCGGTCTTGAGAAAGTGACACAGCTTGCGTCTGGCGCACAGCACGTCCTGGCGCTGACAGCGAAGGGCGCTGTTTTGACCTGGGGTTGTGAGGAGCAGAACCAGCTTGGTCGGAGAATTTCTGGACGTCTGCACGGCAAGCTCGAGAGTCTCATCCCGGGACAGTGCGCGCTTCCGTCGGATGTCGTGAGCATCGGAACTGGTTCTTACCACTCCTTCGCTGTCCGCAAGAACGGTCGCGTGCACGCTTGGGGTTCTAACAACTTCGGGCAGACGGCCGTTCCGATGAGCGCTGGAGAAAGCGATGCCGTTGTGCTCTACCCGACGGAAGTCAAGTCTTTCCGCAAGCACAGCAAGATCGTCTCCATCTGTGGTGGAAAGGACCACAGTGTGGCTGTCACCGAAGACGGAAAGTGCCTTTCATGGGGACGCGTGGATAACAAGGCTCTTGGTATCCCGCTGGCGGACATGCCGGAGGAGGAGCTTGTGCACGATGAGCATGGACGGCCCCGTATCCTGACGGTGCCAACTCCCCTCACCGACATCAAGGAAGAGGTTGTCTTCGCGACGGCCTCCAGTGACCACTCCTTTGCTATCACCAAAGACGGCCAGGCGTACAGCTGGGGTTTCAACGTACAGCGTCAAGCCGGCCACCGCGATGTGGATGAGGTTGAACGGCCAACCCTCCTCCAAAACAAGCACGTCAACGGAAAGAAGCTGGTTGGTGCCGCAGGAGGAGGACAGTTCAGTATGCTCGTTGGAGCCTACTCGCCGCAAGTGAACGGAACCGATGCTTGATATTTCTTGATGCGACTTTTGCAATAGTTCTGTTACCCATTTGAATTGAGCTCTATGTATTATTATGTGACAGTAGTTACACTCCAATCACGAGGAATTTTTGGGGATTGCGCTCCTAGTAGGAAGTGGATACTGACTATATGCGTAAACACAACACTACAGATATGAACTAACTGCTTCGATGCCGTTGGGGTTAGTTTCCCTCGGGTCTCGAACAATCCTGACTAGCCAGCCAGTCATCCGGACCATGCAGGTTGAACGTTTCGCCGGTGGTTATCCGGTTTTAGGCCCGGAATACTACAAGGACGAGGATATCCCCAACCCGGGGTTACCCAAGGCTCCACATATCGGCGGAAGAGCACCCCCTCTTTATCTTATTTTCAGATCAGCTGGACCGGGGAAGGACAGTCTAGGCCGTGACCGGCAGAAAAGCAACGAAGTGGTTGGAACATCCTGCAACGAGAACGGAGGAAAATTCCCGCTGAATTCTCCGGTGCTGGATGAAGCACGAAAGAAATACGGAGAGAACTGGGTCAATGTTTTCGCAGGCAGGAACCCAAAAGGGGCCAGTAGCCGAAATGGTTGTCCAGTGCAACCGGTTGACCATTGATCACAGCAACATGATGATGTACCCTCTCGCCCTGTATATGCTGCTGTATACAGACCCTGAGAAACTACGTACCTGCTATGTAGGTGTAAGGCGGAGTACTGTATCCACCTTTGTAGCAGACCAGCAGCAATTACTACTGTTAGCCAACCTGCTGCTTGATTCCTGGACGATAGAAAGTCGGACCGAAGGCAAGGCAGCCTGCATGATGTCATGTGATGGGCGCGGGGATTTCCGGGAGAATTATGCAGCCTGAGGCAGCCAGCAGCGTCATTGCGGGCTTCCGAATGAACCCCACCATAGCAGGCAGGAAAGGGAACAAGATGGAAGCATCATCATAGCCTCGGACTAGATTTGTCCGGTGTTGAAGACTTTAAAAAAGATCTCTACAAGATCCCGGATAGAAGTTGGAAATTTCTTCCCCTCTTCCCTCCAATTCTCTTCTTTACCCCCTTCTTGATCTGCAATCATAATCTTTCAATAGCATCACCACGAACAGCTCTCTCCCGTGGAACCCCAACCGGTCACTGAAATCATACTGAACACATCATTCCCCACCACCCGGTGAGTCCTTCGAGTACCGTTGGCCCCTCCATGTCCCAAGTTCTCCCCCCCCCCTCCTGGTCCTGCGTTGCCCCTCCTTGCCCGTGCTCGTCATTTAAATGTCCAGCTCCGTATTCGTCGCTCGGTAAAGCTTTTAGTCCTCTGCCACAGAATTTATTTGGTCCCTCTGTCTCGCTCCTCCTCCTGTTGTCCTCTTCTCTTCTCTCCATTCATCAATCTATCAATTACTCATCAGTTTACCTCCTTTAGTCCTCATCTACAAACTATCACAATGGGTGTCCTTGAACAGCTCTCCCGCAAGTCCGGTGTCATCGTTGGTGATGACGTTCTCCGTCTCTTCAACTACGCTAAGGAGAAGGGCTTTGCTATCCCCGCCATTGTAGGTCTCACCACCCCTCAATTCCAACCCGCAAAACCAGACTCCAGTGACTAACAGCGGCCCCCATCACTTTAGAACGTGACTTCCTCCTCCACCGTCGTCTCTTGCCTTGAGGCTGCTCGCGACCAGAAGTGCCCCATCGTCCTCCAGGTCTCCCAGGGTGGTGCTGCCTACTTCGCTGGCAAGGTACGTTTGGGAACATTCTTCCTGACCTATA
Source organism: Aspergillus costaricaensis CBS 115574 (assembly GCF_003184835.1). Taxonomy (NCBI): domain Eukaryota; kingdom Fungi; phylum Ascomycota; class Eurotiomycetes; order Eurotiales; family Aspergillaceae; genus Aspergillus; species Aspergillus costaricensis. The sequence continues at coordinate 172,365 of NW_020291838.1, forward strand.
GGTGCTCCTTTGAAGCCCGAAACAGCCACTGACTGTTCATGATAGGGTGTCAGCAACGATGGCCAGAAGGCCTCCATTGCCGGTGGTATCGCCGCTGCCCACTACATCCGCAGCATTGCTCCCACCTATGGCGTCCCCGTCGTCCTCCACACCGACCACTGCGCCAAGAAGCTCCTTCCCTGGCTCGATGGTCTCCTCGACGCGGATGAGGAGTACTTCAAGCTCCACGGCGAGCCCCTCTTCTCCAGCCACATGATTGACCTGTCTGAGGAGCCCGTCGACTACAACATCCAGACCACCGCCGCTTACCTCAAGCGTGCTGCCCCCATGAAGCAGTGGCTCGAGATGGTATGTCTTACTGTCATTGCTACTAGATAAGATCGTCGACTGACTCTATTTAGGAAATCGGTATCACCGGTGGTGAGGAGGATGGTGTCAACAACGAGGATGTTGACAACAACTCCCTGTACACTCAGCCCGAGGACATCCTTGCCATCCACAACGCCCTTGCTCCCATCAGCCCCTACTTCTCCATTGCCGCTGGTTTCGGTAATGTGCACGGTGTCTACAAGCCCGGCAACGTCCGTCTCCACCCCGAGCTCCTCCAGAAGCACCAGGCCTACGTCAAGGAGAAGACCAACTCCTCCTCTGACAAGCCCGTCTTCTTTGTCTTCCACGGTGGCTCCGGCTCTTCCAAGGAGGAGTACAAGGAGGCTATCAGCTACGGTGTTGTCAAGGTCAACCTTGACACCGACATGCAGTTCGCCTACATGTCCGGTATCCGTGACTACATGCTCAACAAGAAGGACTACCTCCTGACCGCTGTCGGTAACCCCGACGGTGAGGACAAGCCCAACAAGAAGTTCTTCGACCCCCGCGTCTGGGTTCGTGAGGGTGAGAAGACCATGTCCAAGCGTGTCCAGGTTGCTCTGGAGGACTTCAACACTGCTGGCCAGCTGTAAAAAGGTCTTGACGTTTACCTGATGTGATGTGCCTTCGGAATATGACGAAACCAGATACCAGTACATAAAATGACAATTTAAGAACGGCAAAAATATGTTGTTTGTTTGACCGTAACCTGGAGCCATGATATGGGGCCCCATTGGCTGCCTCTGTGGGGATGCTTGATGTTGTTGATTGATACGGAGTTCTGAGAGCGGTGATGATGCTGATGATGATGTATGTAGTACTCCGTAAGTAGTCTGAAGACGAAATAAAGTAATGTCTGCTGTATGAAGTTTAATGCGCGCGTTGTGATCACTTCGGCAGCGTAACCGAGCGATGACTTCATGGACCCGTGTTCGCTCCAATCAGCCGTAGGTGATGGAGTTTGTCTCAGGACATCAACTCACGCAAACATGAGCCCTTTCCCGCTCTGTATGTATAAATAGAATACTCGGGTGTGATGCTGTCAGCTTGGACCCATGATCACCATCGAAGTCGACCAGTGAGAGGAAGGCTATTCCGTCTATATCAGCTCTGCTTGTCTCTACTGTATCTTGCACCAATGCAATCAATTCCTTTCCCGTTGCCACCATCATCTGTGCGCGGCTAATAGAATCCCTAGCTCATGGGATCATAGTGTCGGACCCTGAAACCTGATCGATTGAGTGGTTCTGGTGCTCCCAATTTTCATGAACTTCAAGCTTCTCTTCCCCCCTTTTCTGACTGTGTAAGACGGATCCTCACTACTATTGGCAATAGTAGTGAAATAGCCGTGCACCAAGTAGAGTACAAAGTATGCGTGGTGCGAAAAGGGGTTACATAATCCGAGGGATCAGATAGCCACATCAGCCGGTACATGAGTATCATGAGGTGCCGTCATTCTCTTCTACAGTGCCCAATGAGACGGAGATTCGCTAACAGGGCCCGTTTTCTTTCACTTGATGGAATGGAAAGAAGTGCTTTCTTCTGATTCTCCATCTGACCCAGAGCCACAGAGTTGCTGGTCAGCCACACTGGTAAGTATGGTCAGGTAAGGTACCCGGACAGCATTGCCATGTATTGCGGCCAATCAAGCCAACGGACGCCCCGAAATACCAGACTCCACTGGGTGTAAGTGCCAAGAATGTGTCTCAGAAAGGCAGCGCTAGTCCGAAGATGATCAGAAATTGTTCCAGACTGGCTGGCAATGACTGACCGGGATTGGCCCACCAAAATAGCAAGCCGGTCGAGGATGGGGCATGAACCAACCAAATCACCCGAGTGGATCAGGGCTATTGTGGTTTTTGCTTTTTTGTCACTGAACTTGCTGGGAAAGTCTGTTTTTGAGGCGAGCACTGCTGGCACGGTCACCGAGTGACCCTGAAAACCCGTGCGGCAGAGGAACGAGCATGGAGGGCCTGAAGGATATAGTAGAAGGGGGAGGGGGAAAATAGTTGAAATACATCTGCAATCAGGCAGGGGAAATCAAGCTTCCTACATTCTAGATCGGCTGTCCCCGGTCATGCGAGGACCAATGACACCACAGACAGCGTATCACTACTTAGTTAATTAATGCATTTCCGACCGAGCCTGCCTGTCAATCGGGCCTGATACGTACCTCCGGTACGTAAGTAAGACCGCCCATTGATCCCCAGAAGAATGGATTAATGGCAACGGCCACTCCAACCTTGTCGGCGTCGTGTGTTCCAGACCCGCCTCCAACAAAACCCACTCGGGCCCTCTTGCTTCTCCATCATCATTCAGTTTCTTCCGTGGCCATCAGTTCCTTTATCTGGTTCGGTTTCACTCTCGTTTTCCTCCCTTCTCTTCCGGTGGCATCGTCCCTTCTTTCTTTGTCTTTATCTCATCCTCCCCTCGTTTTCCCCGTTCTGCTCCCTCGATGCCGCCTCGTCTCGCCCGCCATCATGCATCCTAGCGCTCTTCAGCAGCGCGATGACCCCACGGAGCAATTCCTGAAGCTCATCTCGAATCCTTTCTCGTCTGCCGTATGTTTTTTTTATCGCCCACCCGCCACTTTCAGCCTCCGACAGCCAGCTAAGAAATTTTTATAGTTCCAAGTCAACGCCATCTGGGCTTCATTAGCCACCTCCGCGGGCTTCTCCATACTCTTGGCCTTATTGTTCTCCCTCTTCCGCCCTCGCCATTCGGTCGTCTATGCGCCCAAGGTGAAACATGCCGATAACAAACACACTCCGCCGCCAGTGGGCAGGGGATTCTTCGCCTGGCTCAAGCCTGTGTTGCGGACCAAGGAGCCGGCATTGGTCGACTGCATTGGCCTCGATGCGACCATGTTTGTTCGCTTCACCAAGATGTGCCGGAATATCTTTATCTTCCTGAGCATCATCGGCTGCGGCTTGATGATCCCGCTCAATCTCACACAGAGCACGGGTGATACAGTGTCCCAGTATGGTGCCTTCTCGACGATGACCGTGCTCTACGTTACGTCCGACGCAATCTGGGGCCAGGTGATCTGCGCATGGGCCTTTGATGCGATCATTGCTTTCTTTCTCTGGAGAAATTATAAGGGCGTGCTGGCGCTGCGGAGGAAGTATTTTGAGAGTCCCGAATATCAGCGCAGTCTCCATGCGCGAACCTTGATGGTGCGATGAAGCAATCCCATAGACACGATGTACCTGTACTGACCTATTGCGCCGGCAGATTACTGATATTCCTCCCGCAGCTCGAGGGGATGAAGGTGTTCTGCGTTTGACGGATGAGGTAAACCCAACCGCCGCCGTCCCGCGAGCCTCCATCGGCCGTAACGTCAAGGGACTGCCTCGTCTGATCAAGGAACACGACGAAACTGTGCGCGAACTCGAAGCAGTCCTGGCCAAGTACCTCAAACACCCAGATCGGCTTCCACCGAAACGTCCGACTATGCGCCCTCCGCGAAAGGAAAGAGGAGAGCACACTAACGGCCGCGTGGATGCGATTGATTATTTAACGGATAAGATCAAAAGACTGGAAGAAGAGATCAAGCATGTCCGATCATCGATTGATCGGCGCAATGCCATGCCCTTTGGTTTTGTCAGCTGGGATATGATTGAGCATGCCCACGCCGTTGCTTATACCGCGCGCAAAAAGCACCCGGAAGGAACTACAATTGTTCTGGCGCCCCGGCCCGATGACCTCATTTGGGAAAACCTGCCACTGTCGAAGGCTGCGCGCAAGTGGAAGCGGTTTCTTAGTGCAATCTGGGTGTCGCTTCTTACGCTGGTGTACGTCGTACCTAACGGCTTGATTGCGATCTTCTTGTCCAATTTGAACAACCTGGCCTCGGTCTGGCCGGCATTCCGGACTTCGATGGATAACAGTCCTTACATCTGGGCCGCAGTCCAGGGTATTCTGTCCCCTGCCGTTACCTCCCTTGTTTACATTGTCTTGCCTATCATCTTTCGTCGGTTGGCAATCCGAGCCGGCGATGTCACCAAGACCTCCCGAGAGCGCCATGTTCTCAACAAGCTCTACACTTTCTTCGTCTTCAACAATTTGATCGTCTTTTCCTTGTTTTCTGCGGCGTGGACATTCGTGTCCGCCGTCATTGATGCAGAGCGCTCCGATGAAAACGCCTGGCAAGCGATCAAAGACGGGAAACTCTATATCAAGATTGTGAACGCTCTGTGCCAGGTCTCGCCATTTTGGGTGACATATTTGCTGCAGCGTAATCTAGGAGCCACAATCGACCTCATTCAGCTGGTCTCGGTCTTTTGGGTCTGGTTCTCCAAGACGTTTCTCTCGCCAACGCCTCGGCAGGCGATTGAATGGACAGCCCCGCCGGCTTTTGACTACGCAAGCTACTATAACTACTTCTTATTCTACGCGACCGTGGCCCTCTGCTTCGCTACCCTGCAGCCGATTGTCCTCCCCGTTACTGCTTTGTACTTTGGCCTGGATGCGATGATGAAGAAATACATGCTCCTGTATGTATTCGTGACGAAGACGGAGTCTGGAGGGCAGTTTTGGCGGGTCTTGTTCAACCGCATGCTCTTTGCCGTGATCCTCTCCAACATTATCATCATCATCGTGGCTACCGCCAAGGGCACGTGGACTATGGTCTATTGCGTGATTCCTCCTCCTCTCCTGATGCTGGGCTTCAAGTTCTACTGCATGAGAAAGTTCGACGACGATATCACGTTCTACAACCGCGCGAACTTGACAGATGCTGAAGCCCTGGCGGTCAGCAAGCCGAACAAGAAGGCATCTGAGCGGCTCAACTCCAAGTTCGGTCACCCGGCTCTCTACAAGCCACTGATCACGCCGATGGTGCACGCCAAGGCTGCGGAGGCCTTGAAGCGTATCTATAGCGGCCGGCTGGGAACGTTCGAGGGCGAAGGTGAATATTCCGACATCGCGATGGATGCCATGTCGTCTTCACACCCGGGAAAGTCTATGATGGACGATGCAAACGCAGCAGCTCCGTTCGAAGTGGTCCCGGAGAACCATTTGGATTTTTCGTACTACAAGAACCGCCCCGACTTCCGGGACGAGTTTGGCGGAGGTATCTACGGCCGGCCCGACGATCTGATGACCGAACGCTCGCACACACCGGCCAGTGCGCTGGGAGAATGGTCACCAACCTCCTCGCGGGCATCATCTCCCGCTCCGTCGCTGCCGTCGTCGCTGTCCGGCTTGAAGCCGCATGACGCATACGACCCGACATTGAACGACCATATTCATCCCGCCTTCCGCGTACCGGCCCCGATGAACGGTGGATTCTACCAGCAGCGAAACGAGAGCGAGACAGAGCTGCTCCATCACGCGCAGGGCCCGGCGGTGAACGAGACGGTGACGCCGCTGGATCGGTGGCGGACGAGGGGATATGGACCTGTAGAGCAGGACGACCCCAGCTTCACCTCGTACGAACACTACCGGATGCCACGGTAAATGATCTTGATTTACAGCGATAACGATTGTGCATAGACATTGGGATGGGATTTGGGCGGAGTACGGAAGACATGTGCCTACGACTTTTGATTAGAATTGCTGTACATAAATTGCATATAAGCATATTCCTGGACATTTAACAAAAATTATATCTGCTTGTTGAACATAAATAGTCTGTGTTCCCTACAGTCAGCTTATACTAGTGTGGTTCGTGCACCCCCGCGGAAGGTGCTGACGAATTGCCTGATTTGGCAGAGGTCGTATCCTCGCCAAGTCGGCCGGCGATCATCGAATCCCAGCAGTTTCCCCCTGTTCACCAGGGTTGTAACCAAGCCTCATCGCCTCCGGTGATGCCACCGCCTGTCATTTCTCTTCTCCGCACATGAAAGTCCGACCTTCGTTCGTTAGCTACCTACCCTGCATCACACCACCGTTTGCCCGCCTTTTCTGCCTGCCCGCCCTGTCGCCGGATCTCCGGACCCCAAGCCGGGCTTCCCAGCATCCACAGTATATCTACACGATCCTTCCTGCCAGCTCACCAGCGTAACCCACCACATCCTTTCATTAATTGCAACGATCTCTCCGAGCGAAATACCTCTTCTCATAACTTCACCTGCATCCCGCAAGGACACTGCACCGCCTCTGACCGCCACCCCGATTCCGATGCAAATACCCCAATACTCCAATCCACCTTCCTAGTGCTCTGCTTCGAACCTATACCTACCACATCTTCTCGACATACAATATAATACCACCCCAATGATGGCGTGGTACTCCCTCCTCCCGCCTACCCTCTCCTACATCGAAAGCTCGGTAGTGCACATCTTCGTCCGTTTCCCCTCCCCTCCCCCGCTCCGAATCCTCCTGAGGGAGACAGAAAGAGTGCAAATCAACTAACTGTATTTCCGCATGAGCAGATATTCCTCGGCTTCGTGACTATCTTCCCCTGGGCGGCGCTTCTCATCTTCGATATATGTCTGTATACGGGGCGCATGTTGACGTTCGAATTACCGGTCGTGGGAGGTCGAGCTCGCGGGAAGCAGCGGCCAAGGGCGCCGAGTTTGAATGAGCGGCCGGATGGACAGCCTCGAGTACTGGTGGGGTTGAGTGGGAATACAAGTAGTGGCGGTGTTGGTGGTAGTGGACGGGATGAGAAGGGGGTAGAAGGGATGACGAGGAGGGTGGTTGCTCACGTGGAGGTTAATGGTGGAGGTCATGGTGGGGATTGATATATACCTGGGGTGATGATTATATTTGGGGGTGCGAGTGAGGTATAATGGTATGGATATTGATGGTGATACCTCCTGGTGAGGGCACATTCCATATCTCCTCCCTTTGATGACTGATTTGGTGCATGATTTTGAGGCGTGCTTTTGAGGTTCTGTTCATGTGGCATTTTTAATACCCCTGTACCTATACTAGGTTGTTGCTTTTTCTATCTTTTTTTTTTTTTAGTTTAGTGGTTGGTTTCTTGTTGAGCAGTTGCTGAGATACCTACCTACCTGCTTTGCTCAAAGGATGAGTTTACTTTATGTCTTTGTTCAGGGGCTGTATGCTTCGTGATATTCCTATATGGCTTATTTCTTTTTCACTTCAGGCCAGAGTTATTTGCTGAACATATCAAATGTTACCGTTACTGGTCTTTTGCTGGCCAATTTCCCAGTTTCTCAATTAGTGACTACTATTTTCGCTTCGCTGCTCAGTCTTCTCTATCTTGCATAGTTCTCATCATTCTATACAATTCACCTGATGTAAGTCATCCAAAGCTAGCTACTTACACATTAACAATATTGGAAGTACCTGCCTTCCAAGTAACTACGATAACATCTTAAACAGATCATTTTAAAGTCTTAGTGCTGACCTCGGCATTACCAAGGTAAAGTTCCAAGTTATGACACAGTAAACTATCCGAGGGATATCGCACGCCAAATGAATGTCTTATCAGACATGATACATGCATTATCTTCACCATATCAACCAGAAAGATGACATACTTGTACTTGGATCATCACCGATGTAGTAACCCCCTAAATACAACCTCGTGAGCCATCGCCGGAACGGGGAAGTCTTCCCCGCATCTACCAGCTATCTCCAACCGCCATTGCCATCCATCCCTTCTATCAAGCAGCTATCAACTCCCGCCGAGTCGGGGAATCGAGCAATCGGCGATGAACGGACATATCAACCAATCGCGGATCACGATACGCTGCATGCACCATATGCAGTACTACTAGTATACTGATAACTGGGATGTACAAGAGCTAAAGACCCCCTCATTCGCTTGACAGTTCACACCGACTTCAACTATCATCAATATGGACATGAACGTTGTAGAAGATTGGATTCTCTATATCCAGAACAACCCCATTGTGGTAGTCTTTCTTGTCCTTTCACTGTGGTTATTTGGACTGTGGAATCGAGTACGTCTATTCCTGTTCACAAATCCATACTAGGTACTAACCATCACGCACAGCAATCACCCAATACCATCCCCAAAGATGAAGTCACCAAAGAAGAACAAGATACCTACCCCCCAATCACTCCCCTCCCATCCCTCAACTGGGAAACCACCGAACCAACCAAGTACCGACCCTTCAAGCCAAAGTACCACCTCAGCATGGGTATCACATCCCCTTCCCATCCGAAGCAGAACACCCCCAACTAACAAGAGCAATAACCACCCAGCCCTAACAACAACCGACATCTCCCACCTCATCCCCATGGACAAAACCTACAAAGAGCGTCTCACTCTCCGCCAATCCCTCCTCACCCAATACCCCACCATCGTAGTAGGCGTCACCCCAGCAGGCCAAAAGCCAGATAGTCCCGTCCACGCCGCCATCACCGAACTATACGAGTTTATAGTCGGCGTTTACCTTCCCACTCGCTACCCGAGCATGTTTACACTTGAAACGACCACCCATCCACAATCCCAAGATGACAACACCAACACCAATAATAAAGAGAGTACTAATAAAACCCTATTAAACAAAATAACCAACACCCGCATCCCCCTCCCCCACCGCGGCTCTGGACGTGACGTCCTCTCTACACTAGGTACATTCGTCGACGAGGATTTTCTCGTTTTACTTCCTGAATCATCATCATCCTCATATCCAACAGAAAAAGAAGAAGAACAAGAGAAGAAATACACCCTAGAAGCATACACGACCTTCTACCCCGCCGGCTTCGACACGCGCGAGAAACTCGGAAAGCGGCTCTCGACGATCCATGACCCCGTGCCGCGTTATAAAGAGCGGTTGGAGAAGAGTATGGATCGGTTTTTTGCCAAATTGGAGGTGGGTAAGGTTGTGCAGCGCGTCAATTGGAGTATTAATACCCCCGGGACGGGGCTGTTTGCTGCGTTTGGGGGGTTGCATGGGCATGAGGGGGAGAAAGGGGAGAGGGAGTTGGGGGTTGAGGAGGTGGATGGGGAGGGGGTATGTTATTTCATCTCATTTCCTTTTCCTTTCCTTTTGATGTTGGTGGTGTTGGAAAAAGGGAAAAGTGACAGGACAGTATACTGACAATGTATAGACTCTTCTTCGGTGTGAGCGTCAGACTCTACATCGGTTACCGAAGACCAAGGCGCTGGTGTTCACGTTCCATACGTATACGTACCCTATTCGGGAGATCAAGGAGGAAGGGCTAGGTGAGGAATTGGCGTTGGCGATTGATGGGTTGAAAGAGGGGAATGTGCCAGAGATTCATCGGTATAAGAGGGGTCCTGTGTGGGGGGAGGCGGTTAAGGCGTATTTGAGGGCATAGAGTAGTATACATTTGGTTGGTATCATGTCATGTTTTAATTTGTGGAAAAAGTAAACCTATTTTATCCTCTAGATCCATCCATCTGTCATTAGAGAAATGAAAGGTCGGTCTACTGCAGTCGCTGCACAACCTTGATCAAATCGGCCGAGACACCCATAGCAGTAACATCACCACCGGCACCGGCACCCTGGACAATAAGCGGGTTGCTTCCATACCGCTTAGTATAGAAGCTAATGATGTTATCACTGCCCTTGAGGCCAGCAATAGCACTATCCTTATCGAAGCGCTGCAATCCAACACGCACCTCCTTCTTCTCAACATCCACACTACCCACATACCTGACAACCTTACCCTCCTTCTCGGCACTCTCCTTGATCTCCGTCATCTGGCCATCAAATTCACCCAACCTCTGCATGAAAGTCTTAACACCCTCCGCAGAGCCATCCAAGCCCCTCAACTCCTCCGGAATCAGCGACTCAACAGGGAACGCATCGGGAGCCTGGACCTCCAACCCAGCAATACGCGCCAAGATAGTCAACTTCCTCGCAACATCCATACCATTGAGATCATCTCTCGGGTCAGGCTCAGTGTATCCCAACTCCTTGGCCTCAGCCACAACCTCACTCCACTTCCGTCCCGCACCAGCACCACCAACCGGCGCAAATGTGTTGAACAAGAACGAAAGCGTACCCGAAAACACACCCTCGATGCGCGTCACCTCGTCGCCGGTGGCAACCAGATCCCGCAGCGTAGAGATAACAGGCAGACCAGCGCCGACGGTACTCTCGTGGTAGACGAGGGCATTGCCCTGGGCCGCGGAAGCGAAGATGTCCTTCCAGAGGGAGAGATCGGAGGAGAAACCCTTCTTGTTGGGGGTGACGATGGAGATGCCCTTGCGGAGGAAGACGGGGTAGGAGGCGGCGAGGGCGGGGTCGCTGGTGTTGTCGACGAGGATGGAGCGGCCGGGCGCCGAGGAGAGGTAGTTGGCGATCTCTTCAGCGGAGAGGGCGCCGGACTTGGTCAGGGAGGGGGTTGCGCTGGCGGTCTTCCATTCCGCGGCGGGGATGCTGGGGCTGTAGGCGGGGGTCGGGGAGAGGAGGGTTTGGGTGGAGCGGGCGAGGAGGATGAGCTTGGGGGCGTTGGGGAGACGGGCGAGCTGGTTCAGGAAGGCAGTGCCGACGCCGCCAACGCCTGGTGTGAGCTGTCAGTATAATTGAGCCTTTTGCAGTTGTAGTCATGGTGGTGATGGTGATTCTCGCAGTGCTAGGCTGATTGCTACTGCAGCGCTGTTTGGGGCAGTTGGGGAAACTTACCAATGACACCGAGGAAGACAGGAGCAGACATTGTCAATTGGTTTTGAACAAGTAAAGTGCTATACTTCACACAGAGAGACAATTGAGCGAAGAGGAATGAGCAAGAGGAGGGGAAAGATGAGTCGGAGGGGTGCGCGGGGCCCATCCTAAACCGGCTTAGTCATCGTCCTATATCGGACCCATCTTACAGCTCCTAGTTTAGCTAGTTACTTATCTTTCAATACTCCAGGATATAGCTACACCAGATACATCTACGATATCCTCCCAACATATTGCATAGTTCACGATAAAGCTACTCACCATGTCAAATCCATCTCTCTACGGACAGCCACGAAACAAAAAATCATCCCAATCCGAAGCCCCCTCCGCCTCCACCCTCGCCTTCACCAGCACCCTCTCCTCCCTAATTGCCAAAGACAGCACCACCGACTCCTCATCAACCCGCGGCACCGGCCGCCCACGACCCTCCAAAGCCCCTAAATCCGATCTTTTCAGTCGCCCCAACAAAGGCGCACAGAAACGCGCCGCCGCTGACCTCCGCGACGATGACAATGCCGCTTTGCAGCAGACGCACCAGCGCACGCAGGACATCGGGGCCGTGGACGCCGCCACGCTGCACCGGTCCAAGCGGCGGATGGAGGAAAAGGTGCGGATGTATGAGGATATGTCGCGGGGACTATATCTAGCCGGAGGAGAGAGTGATGATGATGAAGGGGATGATGTTGGACCGGGGGATGCGTATCTGGCGAGGTTACGGCGCAAAGAGAGGGAAGGGTTGGTGGATTTTGATCAGAAGTGGAGGAAAGAGGACGGTGAAGGAGATGAGGGGGAAGAAGATGATGCTGAGGACAATGATGATAATGCGTCGATTGTTTCCTACGAAGATGAACTCGGCCGGTCACGGCGCGGAACTCGAGCTGAGGCGGCGCGTGCGGCGGCGCTTAAGGCGGAGGAAGGGGAAGGGCGTGGAGGAAATACAGAGCGGTGGCGTCCGGCGCGTCCGGATAATTTGATCTATGGGGCGACGGTGCAGGCGGAGGCGTTTAATCCAGATGCGGTGGTTGCTTCGCGCATGTCGGATCTGGCTGCGCGGAGGGATCGGTCGGCTACGCCGCCGGAGGAGATGCATTATGATGCTGAGGCGGAGGTGCGGAATCGGGGTACGGGATTCTATGCTTTCTCCAAGGATGAGAAGGTGCGGAGACAGCAGATGGAGGAGTTGCTGAATGCGCGGGAGGAAACGCAGCGGGAGCGAGACGCCAGGTGGGAAAGACGCGCGGAGCGTGAGCGGCTGAGGGATGAACGGAGGAAGAAGGTCGATGAACTAAGGGCTAAACGACGCGCGGAGATGTTCCTCGCTGGTTTGGGAGACGCGGGTCTACTGACAGGGGGCAGTGGATAAGGTGGATACTTTATATTGCATATTTGCTGCTTAGTTATGACTTATGATACCCCATTGATGATATATTATGTTAATGAATTCATTGGTTTCAAAATCATTGGTACATGCATCTCGCCTCTGAGGGACGGAGGGTATCATTGCCTAGTAAGGCAGCTTTATGTGCAGTGGGAACGTAAGGTGATCAGAAACAACAATCAAATAACAACCGTCTCGTGTGGCTCATTTCATCGTTAATCGTAACTTGTTTGTCGTAATTGCTATATGTACTGGCGAGCCAGGACTGTTTCCTGTTTCTTGCCGTAACTGATACAGAACATGCTAAATGTTGTAGGTATTGTTTTCGTAGTGTTATAAGTGGGCGAGTTCAGCGATTGTGTCCATGAAACCTTGGGCATCTAATACATATCAGCATGTAACTCTCTTCAAGACGCAGCAGCTGCCCATACCTGACTTATTCGTGAACTTCAAGATATGCTCTCCTTTAGGTGTGCGAGGTGGATTATAACTGGGGAAGGTGAAGATGACTCGACGAAGGTCACGCAATAAGATGGTTTTGGGGTCTACACGGCGAATCCAGCCTCTGGAGCCGATATGTTCCGTTATGAATGCAGTCCAAACGGGCATCCTATGTAAGCTGCCCAATTAGTAATGGTAGTCCGTGGGAAAGCCGTCTTTCTTACCGTTTCATCTCGCCCTTGTGGACTGATGCCTGCAGACGTACGGCTCCAGACACGTTGTCTCGGTACACGCGTAAGGCGTGGAGGAAGTCATCATCCACAATTTGCCTAGAACAGTCAGTCTCCATCAGCAGTATGTCACGACGCTCCCTTACCCTCCGAAGTGCTCTTCCTCGTCGTCAAGTTCGTAATCACGAATGCGTTCAACAGGCCGACCAGAGTCCTGCGATCGTAGCGCTAAGAACGTGCAGAAAAAAATCACCATCTCTGCGGCACGTTAGCCTTTTGCTTTTTGGCTCTCTGTATGATAAGATGTGCTAACATACGCTCGATGGTGCTAAACTTAAGATTGGCCCACAGCACTAGTTCAGAGCCCCCTCGACGCCGTCGACAGATCTGCAAGCAGGAACCGATACGAACGATTTCTAGCAAGTTCAGGGGTAGGCAAGAGTAATCACTGGTCCGGGAGGTACGCCGGGATTTGCACACAATCCGTACGCGATGGTCATCTTCCCGTAGATAGAAGCAAACACGGAGATCCGAGTCACCACTAAAAGCACTAAAAGACGGTCAGCTTGTTTTGATGTCTAGCACTGGGTGAGCTCACAGTTGCAATAGCTCCTCGAACCCCTCCTCGTGAAGCCACCCTTTCACGTTACCCTTCACCTCTCCGAGGCATTTGGAGCTAAGGAATTGTCAGCTATACTTTTGACACAGCTTGGACTGGCTAATTTCACCTTTCACCCACGTAAGGAATTGGGGTCATCGGGTGCTCATCCAGAAATACCCGTCTGGCCCAGTGGTCACTGACAGGAGTTGAGTCTATTGACTGGCTAGTGGCAGTGGTGCTAGTAGTAGGAGAGTCTGGTGCTGAGGGCACAGAGGGTGGAATGTCAGAGAATGTGGCTGATGATGTGGATATAGGCGATTGAGGTGAGGAATGAGGAGGCCGTGCTCGCTCGTACGACCTGCGTCCGCGAGGCCTACGCCCATTGACCGGACTTCCTGGATCAGCATTGCTGCCATTGCTGCTGCTACTGCTGCTAGAGGAAGGCGAACTCAATGACATAGAACCCAAACGCGGTGCAAGTCGGCTATCCTGGTGGACCAGTAGCCCTTTGAGGTTGCTGCGAAGCGAAGCCATCAGACGAGTATCGGTTACTTCACTACATTATACTCAGTGTTAGCCAATCCGGGTTGTAACAGAAGGAGAGACTGGGCCACGCACCCCTTCATGATCTCACTCAAATCCCTCAGAAACGATTTGTACTTGGCTAACCGGGTGGACAAGGATTCCTGAGATTCCTCCAAGAAATGGGCTGAGATTTCCAACCATAATTGCTTGTATGCCTCACTGGGGTCGCCTCTCCGGGACTCCAAATCATCAAAGAAGTCCAGCACGTCCTCAAGGGTGTAGTTCAAGCTAGCACGGACCAATTCCAGATCAGGATGAATAGCGGATAGCCTGTAGCGATAGGCTCGATTTCTCGCCATGCCCTCCAAGCCTTTGAGAAAGAGGCTGATTGAAAAGAGGTCGACGACCAGGCTGGTGATCTCCGTGTCATGCTCCGGCAGGAGGTTGCTGAAGGAGCGGAATCCTTCAGCTACAGCCTCCGCTGTCTTGTAAGAATCGTGCAAGGACATCGTGAAGGTCACCTATGGTGTTCCATGCATATATAGATAGAGGCCCGTTCCTGAGCACCACGGATGGTGACGAGAGTTATAGTTACAATGTTTGTGAAGTAAGTGTGAATGAAGTATGGGGAAAGGTAGCGGCGAGGAATAACAAGCGCGGACAAGCACGCAGAGGGCCGTGGCGGGTCTTCAATTATATGGGAGACCGAAAATAAAAATGCATAAAATCAAGGGACCACGGGATAGGGCCAGACGGGAGCCGGGGAGGGGCAGGGAGAGACAACTCAGTAAACTACAACGATGGGGTCAGGAAGGGACCGTCTTATCGGCGGGATCAGCCCTCGGGAGGATGTTTAGACTGAAGTCTCACCAGGCAACGGACGCAGACCGAAGGAGACTCTGCAACTAGTTCAGCTCTAAGGAGTGAGAGGGCGAGAAGGTCCCATTTACCCTTGGAACGCACACAAGGAGAAGAAAAATAGAGAAGAGGGTCGAGATCCTTCGCACAAAAGAATGGATGCAGAACAAGAATCATTCCGCAAGTGGGGCAGGGATCTCGTCGTCAATCGCCCGAAAGGGTAGCAGCAAATGCGGCTCTCTGACAGCCGGACAGTTCTGGCAATGGAGCCAGAGATGCCTCTCATTTTCGTCTAACTGCCTCGGGACCGTTGACGTGTTCATGCGGCAGAGGAGGCAAGAGGCCAATAATGAGCGGTGGAAATGCATGGTGGGATTGAGCGGTGATGGCCAGGACGGTCAGGATGGCAGATGAGGTGCAACCCCGCGGCTTGTCCCCATGTTGATTTACTGCTGTGACACTCTCAGTAAGTCAGTCATTAGATCCTCGAGCCGTTGATAGGAAAAGAAAAAAAAAAGAAAAGGGAGACGAAGGAGAAAATCACCTATGGCATACAAAGGAGGGCATAATATCCAATGCCACATTGGATGTAAATCATACGAGAGGCAGTCCACTCCCCCGATGACTCCGGGCTTACTTGCAGGGGTCGCATTCCAGCTGGAACTTCCCCAAAACTTTATTCGACCAGTACAGACTGGCTCGGTCACGAGACTCGCTATACAGCAAGACCGACAACGCTTGTATAAGACAAGGTCCTATTCATCTCCCCCAACTTGGCGGGCTTGGTAGCGGGCGCTCATCCCTTAATATCAAACAAGCTTTCTCATGTAATATCGGTTTTGATACACAAGGCGTTAATCCACGATTTGCAGGTACTGATATTGTGCTACCCTAGTCTTCAAAGCCGTGAATCGTTACACCCTTCAACCCTGACCCCAACAGGAGTATACTCCTGCTCACAGGAGCTTAGTAGAGGGGACTGGGCTCTAGCCAGGCCAGCACAACGCTATTCTCTGGTTTCTAGCGCATCGCTGATGGTCGGGCTGTCATACAACACACATTCTGTTATGTGGAGCAAATCATGGCCGATGTATATATATAGTAAACTACCAGTAACCTCCTGGCTAGTCCCCACGAGGTACGAAGTATCTGAACTTGAATCAATAAGGGGACTAGGCCTAGCGAGTAGATAGTATCGGGGCAAGTCATGACCAAATACTACCAAATGAAACCCAAGGTAGCCCAAGGTGTGTTGTCTACGATCGACTTCAACGTTAGTATCAGCTAGTGCAGCCACGTTGTGCCCGGCAAGACTTAGAGACCACCTAAAGACTGGGCAATCTCAGCAAATCCCAAGACATTCAAACTTGCTAAAATGCTAACACCTTTCACTTCCGAGTTGCTGCTGCCCCCACATACTAAGCTAGTACTTTAGCTCAAGCCATAGTCACCACAACTTATAGGTGACCGCGAGCTTTCCCCGTATCCACTCGGAATTGCGTAGACCAAGGGGTAGTACCACACCAGGTAGATATCGGAGCTCAGCAATTCACGAACCCGTCGTTATCTTATCTTATCGCACCAATCGTCTCGCTGATAATGATGACCTTTCCAAGGCTGCTTTGAGCGAGGACAAGCTCAATTCAAACCAGAGACAAGGGCAAAGGTATATAAGTACTTTGGCAGTTAAAGAGACCCTTTCTATACATGGGAATGCACGGCAGCCCAACTGAATAGTAACCATGCTGCCAAGATTATGCTGTTAAGGTCGTTGCGCACACAGACACACACTGGAAAGTTATCAAAGGAGCCAGCGGTGCTGTCCTCACCCACAGGTTATTGGCAATTATCCATGTTAGATGCTGGTTTCCATAAGGTACCACTGTTAATAGGCATTCATCTGAACAATATACTTGCTTCAAACACATATGCTCGTGGAAATTGCTACCACGCACAATAGCCATGGCCAACAACCACCAAATACTAGCATTAGAACTAGGACCTGATTTGCTTAAGGGAGATACTGCACAGTAGATGCAGACGCGACAATACATCCCCGGATGCGATCCGAACACACGCACCGTGTACCTTTGCCACCTATGAGTTGTACGAACGCTTTAATGCACGGAAACTGTTTGATAGTTGCCTTGGGTAGGCATACATAAGTTGGATGTCAAGGTGCACTGGTTCCCCTTCTGTCCATCCATCCTCAAGATGCCAAGTGGATGGCACGGCCTTCCCTGCTACCTTTTTGATCCAGGTATGAGCCAGCTACTACTTCGTACTGAGTGGCCACATCTTCAGAGTGTGGATGGTCCGGTATCTAACAGGCCTAAGGCACCAAGGCTGCAACCGGAGATATCGGAAGCCCGACGCGTCCAACACGTAAACAAGCTGTCGCCCCGCGTCACCCCAGGAGCTTGGGCCACTTTTGCAAACAGAGTCTTCCCGCCGTCTCCAGAAGATGAAAACAATGTGTCCTGCAACGCTATGAACACAACGGAGTATAACTGGGGCATAGATTCGTCATGATATCATACTAGAAAATAGGATGGCATAAAGCAAGACCCACGAAAGGCCGAGGACAAGGATGTGGTTGATTAGGCTAGTATACAGCAGATATTGGTCGCCTATCATCACTTCTGCAGCTTCAATTCATATTTCACCATAGGTACTCGCAAGGTTTTCCCGTCGTTGTGAAATTCAGCGCCGGGCACCTCTTCAAGTCAAATTCGTCCCAAAGCCGCCAGTCCGTACAGTAAAAATTTCCCATCGAGAATCCTTCATAACAGAAAATCAAGTGTTACCGCCATCATCCCATACCAGAAGCCATTGAGTAGATAAAGAGAAAATATAAGAAGCATCAATTACAAGGCAGACAAT
The DNA here is from genome assembly GCF_003184835.1 of Aspergillus costaricaensis CBS 115574. Lineage (NCBI taxonomy): Eukaryota > Fungi > Ascomycota > Eurotiomycetes > Eurotiales > Aspergillaceae > Aspergillus > Aspergillus costaricensis. The sequence goes on from NW_020291838.1 coordinate 190,230, forward strand.
CAGCGGAATAAACGACACGAAAAACGCCAATCGGCCAGACACACAAGACCCATGAAGAGAGGGAAACCCTTAGGATGATTCCTCGTCCTCCTCAGCAGCCGCCTGTTTGAAGTCTATTAGCATGGGCTGACAAAGAATAGGCAGGGGTGTTGACTTACATTGTAGCTGGCCTTCTCGTCTTCGTAACGCTTCTTATCAGCGGCAGCCTTCTCCTCGTAAGGGCGACGATCGGTGTCGCTCAGAGCCTTCCACCGCTCTCCGAGCATCTTGCCAACCTGGCCTGCATGAGGTTAGACACCAAGCTTTCCATTCAAGGTCCAGGGAATGCAACTTACCGAAAGAGATGCCGGGGTTCTCCTCGCGAACCTTCTCACGGTTGTCGTTGGCGAAGAACATGTAGGCAGAGAGACCACGCTTGGGGGCGTTGGGGTCTGTACCATGCATTAACATATGTTCCAGAGATAGAGGGAGGCATACATACCCTTCTTTCTGCGCTCAGTGCCACGGGTCTTGGTGGTCTTGCGGGTGGTCTTCTCCTTGGGCATTTTGATTATTGAGCTCTATGCAATCGTTAGAACGTGGAAGTTGGCTTCGAGTGATGCAAGCAGAATGATCCAGAAGTGAAGCAGGAAGTGACCCAGTCGACACCAAAAGCAGCAGGAAAAAGGACAGCGACAGCAATATGAACATTAAGGAGCACAGGAAGTGATGCGACAGAGTGCGCAGTGCAAGTGGTGGTTGGTGGAGCGGATAAGCAGTGGTTTGCGCGCGCCCAAACAAGAGGGATCGCGGTCGCAAGTCAAATGACACCAACAGGGAAAAGGCGCGCAGGAGAGCAACTTACTCAATAATTGAGTCTGAAAAAAACGGAAAGTTGTGGATTTGAAGGTCGAAAATTTGACCTGTGGAGGATAAGACAGCTTTAGGTCAGTTCACTGCTACTAGAACTATATGATGGCTGTAGCAGAGGCGCGACAGCGAGGTCGCGCAAACAGGATGAGAAAATCAAGGGAAACAGATGATCAGAAGAAGCTTCTGAAAAGGAAAACAACTCTGTTGAAGGAGAAAAAAAGATTGCGTTGGTGTTGTAGAGACAATGCTGAAGAGCGGAATGTTTATTAGGGAACCCACCAGTGCGGTATATGCAGTACTTTTTTGTATGGGAGAGAGAATTGTATGGGAGGAAGCGTAGTGAGAGTAGGTAGAGAGTGAATGAGAGAGGGAGAGGGGGAGAGCAGTAGTAGTAGGAAGAAGAGCGAGGGAAGACGGGAAGGCGGGCCATTACCTACCTGACCTCGCTCACACTTGGGAAGGGGGGAAGTGGGCAGCACAGCAAGGGAAAGCGAGTAGGTCTGCTGGCTGCGACTGGCTGGCCGCCCGCTGGAGCATGGTCAGTATTGTATCATACCGGTCACGTACCGTCATCTGCCTCTTTCCCGGCAACGCTCGCTGGCCGCGTTCTGGATGACTCTGTCGTGCTGGGTCACTGAATGGCCTGCAAGGTTGCAGAGCCTTTCCTTAGCAAGTCGAATGCCACTCAATGGTGTAATCCAGACTTCGCCTGTTAGACAAGATGGAGCTCTCTACCGAACATTGCGCTGATGGAGGTCCACTGTTAGTTGCCGTACTGAACTTTACCATACCACCTCAGTACCCCATTTTGCGCCACTATTAGGTGGATAATTTGGCCTTGGGTAAAATACATGGCGGTATCATGAGGGGGGTGTGGTGCTGCTAACCTGGAAACTACCGGTCGTACCGTATGTTGTTACTCTTTTACTGAGTCTAACCAGCAGTGCTAGTATCTACGGAGTCCTCCGTACTAGGTAGTACCTTTCCTTCTGTGCAGCACCTTGAGTCTACCTAGTCCCGTGCGTGGCTCGTAGGTTCAATCGTTGCTACCACAATAAACCATATATATCAGCAAGACACTATTGAAATACAAGAGCTATTTTATGTGTTTCGCTATCATGAAAAACATCTATATTTTTTAATTTTTTTTTTTTTTTTTTTTTTTAATTTTGTTCTGTTATTTTTTGTTGCATGGACACCTTAACTTTGTTTGATGCCGACTACGCAGCGTTAGGTACCGTGTACCTCGGAGTACTTGCGCGATATTTGAAGATAAACCCGCGCAGGGAATTCTCCGCCCTCCCATACAGGCGGTTTATCTTAGGCAGTGCTGCGTCCTAGTAGACTTTAGTAAGATTGTTTCTGACATACTTTAGGGCGTATGAGGTGAGTATCCTGTATCAGTTCCTGTCCGAGGTCCCGCTTCCCGTGTAGTTACGTGTGTTGAAAGGGGAAGGACTCGTCACTACATGGAAAGGCTCATCCCTGGTCAGTGACTGTGAGATGTGTCTACTAACTCCTATAGACATAATCAGTAGTGGTACGATGTGGATACCTTACAGCTTCCCTTGCACAATAGAACTTTTATAGGCCCGAAGATGGGCTCGAGCGAGTTGCTGAGGCTAACCATGCCATTGCCGAGTGACACTAAAGGAACGCTCATCTCCTAGCATATCGACACTCCCCCAATAAAAACGGGGAACCGTGAGAGTGATGTAGTGATGAGAGCAGAAGTGTTACCAGATAGATTAATCAACACCATTAGCTCGGTCATTCCAGGGACATGTGCAGCCTACCTATCCGCATGGCGGGCTAGGAGCTAACTATTTACCTCTCATTATTTCGGAGTAAGCAGTAATTGTTTGGTTACCGCTCCTAGCAAATGTACCAGTCACAAAGCAGACCTGCTTCAAGATCACCCACTAATTCCATGCCAGGGTCAGAAAGTACGCCAATTCCCGAGTTCACGGACTTCTTCAGTGGCTCACCCCAGGCTATCTGCGCAGGGAATACCTTGACCTCAAATCACCCATGATTTTGGGCCCTACTCCCGTAGGTATCTGCCGTAGGTCAAGTTGTGTCTGTTATCATTAAGTACGAAGTAGGCTGTAACTCAACACTGACAAACGTTTTCCACCATGAAGGATGGAAAAAAGATACCAAAAGTGTTGCGACATGTTTGCTTGTTGACTATTGCTAGTCCCAGACATTAAAATAGACGATCGTAATGATCTATTGCAAAGGTCTGCATAGATTGTTCGCCCAAAGGGAGGTGCTGCTGATGCGACTTCGTAAATGCCACCGCATTCCCGTCACTAAGAGCACCAGCGAAAAGTTACCGGCAAAATACTGGATCCTGTAATGATCGGACGCAACCATCCTTCTACTGATACCAGCCGATTACTCTCTGTATTGTAAGTTGCACTGTATTCTTAATCATGGTGAGGGGGTCGTTGACGCTGTTATTTGGTTCTCGGTGGAAACACCGGCTCCTCTTTGGTCTGGCTACCCTCCCCTCACGGAGCGCTCATTGCTCACATGCACTCTCTTTGCCTGGTCGGCGTTCGAGGGTAAACACAGATGGCATACATGCGTAAGCGCCGTTGTTGATTTCCGGCTGTCATCCCCCCTTTGTCTACTGCAAGGGTTGCAGCTTATTTCGGACTGGCTTGTTGATTTTTTCCGTCTGTTTCCCAAATCCTAGACTTTGTCAGTAAGCTCTGTGGACACGGTATGACGAACACTGTTTGCCTTTGCCCGGGTGGGCCATGATGTCACGTGGGTCGCACTACCTATCCTTCCAACACCCCGGCTGAGGAAGTGATTGCAGTCGTGATTTTCAGATTTTCAGCTTACCCTGGTGTTGTGCCGATTACTAAGCTTTCCTGCATGTCTCCGCGACATTGAGGGAAAGTGAGGATTTGATCAATCACAAACTCAATTTACCCTCAAAGAGTGAGGGAGACAGAATAATATTTTCATATCGACTATAATTTGATTCAAGGGTATATCTCATAACGCCCATCCAAGTAACTGCAATATACCAACTCGCTACATCAATCATCAGATTCGTCAAGTACCAGAGCCGTGAGCCTCTCGTCTTCAGCCCAGTTCACTCCACTACCGACAACCATCCCGCTTGCGATGTTTTTCATAGTCTCCCATTTAGTTTTGCTTTTCCTGCGATCCGCATCTAGTTGATCTAGCTGGGCCTTGAGCTCCGCGTCTTCCAAATTCTCTCTCCATGATTCATCATCTTCCGTAAGAGCTAACAGCTCACGGACTAGCTCTTGAATTTGCCGGTGGATCTGTGAATTTTCCACCTCCAGGCTGGAAAGCCTTCGAAGAGTTGCACTGTGTGCAGTATTCAGGTTTTCATGCGCTAAAGATAGCATATCACGACGATTAATGAGCCGTAGGAGAGCCCTGTTTCTGGTAAGTAAGGAGAAGATAATTGAAGCGCTCCAAAAATAGGAAAAGCAAGCAAGTAAATGCAAAAGGTGTAATGGAGTAGGAGAAATGTATGCAGAAGACAATTAGTAAACTTACTGTTCAGCTGGCGTCGACGCTTTCAGATGAACAGCCTTGAGGATGGGATCAGTCATAAGAACCGTGCCAACGGCTTTCCTCCTGACTGTATAAGTCGCCCTAGCTTCCAGAAGCTCACGCTCGGCGACGGCTAGTTGCTCTTCAGCATTGTCTCCAGATAGCAAATCCGTGTCTGTATCAGGCATAAGAATCAATTCTAGATCGAATACAGATAATAATTTGTTGCTCCAGCAACATGGACACCGACCTTGTTCTAGTAGTGCTTTCTCTAATTGCTGTTCCTGGATCTGCCGATAAAGCTGCAGGATCAAGGCCTCTTTGTCGGACAAGATTACGGTATCGCGAGGGTCGTCGGTCGCGAGGTCCAACAACGACACCTCACCTGGGTTCAGGTGAGGCAGGGGACGGACCTTTTCAGATGTCATAGAACGCGACCTCGTGGCAAGTCGGGGAAATGATCGTGTGATTGGAAAAGCCCAGCATGAATGGATCATGGATTGCTGGTTCCCGACCTTTAGCGGTAGGGCGGTGGAGATCCCGGGATGCGGTGGGCGGTTCCGGCGCGATATCAGACACCAAACCGACCAAACGCAGCCTAGACCGGGGGAGCTCTTTGGGCCTGGATGCCTGTGCAGCCTCACTACTTACTTACTTGCACTATATGACTACCTTATCATCTCCCCTCCCGCATTCCTCTCCAGTCGACTTTGGAGCTTTATTGCTCGTCTTGTGAGGAGGGGATGTCTCTGCACATCTACATAGCTCACACCGGTGAGCATTTTGTTACCGATACAGCGTCCTTTGCCTCGTATGCCCCCTTCGCCCTGCTTTCCCATCACCGCCCCTTGAGCCCGGCCCGACCGTTCCTATCATCTCCCTCTCTTACCCCCGGTGGACGCTAGCTAATATCATCGACTTTCTCTCAGTCCGGATGCAGTACGATCATGGGTGGCCCCGAAGACTTCGATCCCGCCTCAACGGCAGATCTTAATGACTGCTCGTGGGAAAAACGTCAAGACGCTTGCCACGGAGGTATGGTCACGTCGGACACTCAAGCAAGAAGTTTGTGCTAAATCCATCAATAAACAGAGTGAAATCTTTGTCTATGACAGGAAATACGTCAGCGATCCCAACAGCGTTCAGATCTCGGAGCTACCCCCGCCACATCCACTGCACGTCGATAACCCGCCCGATACCCTCACAAACCAGAACGACCTACAAGCATGGAGGAATCTCTATCTAGCAAGGAGGACATGGGCAGCGAACCTCACAGAGCGGTGCGAGTCAGCGGAAAAGCAGATACATGAACACAACGAGCGCACTGATATCATCAACCGAGCTGCAAGTGTAGCGCTCGAGAACCTCAAAACCCACGTCGGTACTCTAGAACACAAATTTCAAGAGGCCCAGTCCTTCGCCAATGAGCTTTTAAGTCAACAGCAAGCAGCACTCAATGGATGGAAGAGGGCACTGTCAACTCTAGATAGCATTCCAGCTCGCAAGGACTTCCCCTTCCTGGGCCGTCCGTCAACACCGACGAAAGGCAGAGGTCAAGCGATGGGTACACTTCAAGACTACGTGGATACAGCGGAGGTACAGAGGGCTGGCTCGGAAGCCCCAGAGATACTTGCGCGCTTTGCTCACCAAGTTAGCACTATCGAGAAAAATGTTAGTGAGATTGCTACAGATACCCAACGCCTGATCGATGAAGCCTTCCCTACAAGTGTTGAGCCCGTGGATGGGCTTTTACAAGAAATGGAAACAATTTCGAATAAGATACAATCCGACTACGAGCATGTTCTGGCCTTGCCTAATAATTCGAAGACATTGGCGAACGTTTCTAGGCTCGCTCTCAGCCATACAAAGGACCTTCTACCGTCGTTACTGGATGTTAGCAACGAAATACAGGCTGGCCAGGAAGAAGCTGTGAGACGATATAATGCGGCAGTGAAAGCTTCGTCGAGTCATATGCGACTTATATCTTCTATCGAGTATCGGCTCGCCGAAACTCTACCTCAGATCAACAGTCTTCCCCTGCAAAGCGAAGCATTTGACATCATTTACACGGTCTTCCATATGCCTATGATCTATGGGTCGGTTCTGATCGAGGCTGTGCGACGTCGCGAGTTCAACGATAAAATGAAGAACGACTCACTGACTTTGGCGGAAGAAATGTCTGTATTCCGGGAAGAGGAGCAGCGTCGAAGGAAGAAATGGCTCAAAAATATGGCGGATTTTATTTCTATCTCCGATGCCACGACCCCAGGCATCGAAGTGAATCTACGGGGTCAGGAGCAGGAATGGCCTACCGTTAGTAGGAAAGAGGTTGAGTCGTATATCGAAGACCTGAAAAATAAACCTGACATGGAAAATCACGCTCAGGAACTGATGCAGCGCTTCAAAGAGCTTGATGCCCCGACACGGATGCAGCGTCGCAGAGCAAAAGCTTTCAAACAGGGAAGTCTCTTTGACTTGAGCCGAAGTTCGCTTTTACTGCGCAGTGACGATATGGTCAGAAGTCTAAAAGATGAGAAAGTCAAGCTTGAAGATAGGTTGAAAGGCTCTGAGAGCCGTATTCGAAAGTTAGAGGATCTCCTTCATCGTCAAAGTCACATGAGTCGACCCTCCAGCGGCAATTTTTCACTTGATTTTCCCAGCTCACCGGCGTCGCCTCACCCTGACTCACTTTCGAGGAGATCTTCGGTCTCTTCTAGGCGGATGTCTGCAAATCAAGCTCCAGAGGAAAAAGCACTCGTACAGCGCATCACTCGCCTGGAGGCCGAGTTAGCGGCTGAGCGAGACACGGTGCAACGACTTCAAAAGGAGGCACATGCCGAGCGGCAGTCTAATACTGACAAGATACAAGAAGCCCAGTCAACGAAGAAAGATCTCATTGGCAATCTCGAAGCGCGGCAACGTGAGTTCGATGACGAGCGCAGATTTCTGGAGGGTGAATTGAAGAGGCTTCGGATCCGGACTGAGGAGCTAGAAGAAGAGGTGGACAGAAATCTCGACAGTCGCGAACACGAGAAACAGGACGCTGATGAGCGCATACATCATCTTGAAATGGAATTACAAGATGTCCATGCCCGAGCTGAAGAAGAAATGAGGAAAGCAAATGAAACGATTGGACAGTTGCAATTGGAGAAGGGCGCAGGAGAAACCCTCCGGGCCCGTATTGAAGAGCTGGAAAACCAGGTGGCCGAGAATGAAAGGAAAGAAAACGATAACAAACACGCTTTGCAGGTCGCTTTTCTTAACCTGTCTCCCGGTGGCTCTGTTCCCACCGAATTCCCGAATATCATCAAAGCAATTGAGGTTCTCTCCGAGGGGCTGACAATTCATGCCAAGAATGCGGAGGAGAGTGCTGCAAAAGCTTCAGCGGAAAGCAAGGTGCTCGAAGAACGTCTGAGTCAGATAGAGTCTGAAATGGAGAATTTGAGAAAGACTGTGGCCTCACGAGAGACAGAACTTTCCCGAGCTCACAACGAAGTGGCTGAAGGAAAATCAAAGCTGAGCATTGTGACCTCAGAGTTGGAGGATGAGCGATCAAAACTCATCGCTTTACAGTCCCAGTTTGCTGCGGGCGAGACCGGATCCGATGCTCTGCGGGAGCGTGTTACTGAAGAAGAACGGAAGTTAACCAATCTGGCCCAGAGGCTAGCTGAGGTTGAGACATTGGCTCGTCAATCTGAGGAAGAAGTTACTACCTGGAAGAAGAAGGTTGAAGCAATGTCCGAGGCGGAGCAGCAAGCTACTGTACGGTTCGAGACTTGCGGAGTCAGGTTCCAGGAGTTATCAAAGCAGCTTTTCGCACAAGTGGAGAAGCTGGAGCACATGCTGGAACAACTAGGATTTACTATCGTTCGTCAAGAGGGTGACATAGTCGTCCAGAGGTCATCCAAGGTCAATGCACTCTCTAGCACCGGTGACAGTCTTAGCCAGTCGGGAGTGGTGTCTGTGCGACCGGACGCAAGCCTCCTCGATTGGATGCATGCCGATAGCAAGGAAGAAGAAACAGACAAGTTCATGGCCTTTGTGGAATCCTTATATCAATTCGATGTGGACATCTTCGGCGACGCGGTTGTCAAGCGTGTGAAGGATATTGAAGTTCTTGCTCGCAAGTGGCAGAAAGAAGCCCGTGGATACCGAGACAAGTACCATCGGGTACAAAGCGAAGCCCATGATAAAATCGCCTATCGGTCCTTCAAGGAAGGGGATCTTGCACTATTTTTGCCCACCCGCAACCAAGCCATCCGGTCATGGGCTGCATTCAACGTTGGCGCACCGCACTATTTCCTACGCGAGCAAGATGCACACAAACTCCAAACCCGGGACTGGCTGCTTGCCCGAATTACCAAGATCGAAGAACGCGTTGTCGATCTCTCGAAGTCGATGAACGGTGCCAATCCTGACCGCCGTTCCATTGGCGAAGTCAGCGATGGCACCTCACTTGATGATGAAAACCCGTTCGAGCTGTCTGATGGTCTCCGCTGGTATCTTTTAGACGCTACGGAAGAAAAACCAGGCGCCCCAGCGACTCCGGGCTTAGGAAAGAGCACCGTTGCACCAGCACACGTAGACGCCAAAGGCAGCATTCGCATGAAACGCACGTCAGTTGGTGGGAACATTGCCAAAACGTTGACCAAGAGCCTAGACAGCCGACGGAATAGTTCCAATTCTAAGAAAGGGCATTCCTCAACTCCTTCACAACGCGGCAACGAATCAACAACAGACCTAGCAAGACTAGCTGAACAAGACACTGCTGCCAGCTTACACTCACGGGAGGCAGCCCCGAAACCCGATGAGGTTCGCCGCAACCCTCCTCAGGGCCCGTGAAAACCGCGGCCCGAATTTTCTTTCTCTCCTGAACGGAGCTGACGGACCGTCAATAGGGCACGGAACGAATTTACAAGGGCCACCAACGTGCAATCTCCGAGGGTAGAGTGTCACCTTCATCTCCGCGTGTTGATAACCTCGACGCTTCATCTATGCACTCGGCCCGCCGCTCGACTCCCAGATACCGCCCCTGGGAGAGACTCTGGTCCGTTGATTATCTTCTGGAGAGTGGTGGGAGTGGTCGCTGAGCATAGGGTGTCCGGCATGCCCTGCAAAAGGAATATTAGGCAACTATCACGATACATGATTCAAAGGACTCAATGGTTGAGCTGGTTGACACATATTAGTCTCAACAGATGGATCAGGCCACGGCTGCCTGAATGATACCCGGATATATGAATAATTTGCCTTATGTCTCATTCGCTCCTTATACTCGTATGAAGTTGCTCTTTTCGTTCATGCATTCGGCTATTTTTGAGTTATACCAAGCGAAATATTGTTAAGCCCAGGATTAGATGTGCATATTCCTAGCCTCTTTATTGCTATGACACTACGTGGATTATAAACAGATTGAAATACAATTCGCCATCTGGCACCCATTCATAAAGCGCCGACAACGCCTGGTATTCCTTGGGATCTTGTAGAATGAATATTAGCATAAGAACTAAGTTAGAAGTTAGATGCTAAGACACTGCCACTTGAATGGACGGTTACATAAAGCTAGTTTATAAGCTGAATCGGAAGAAGTTGAAGCCAAAGTGGAAGAATTACTGGAATGACGCCAGTATCCGGCTAACCCGATCGGGCAACGCAGCAGTACCGCGGGCGGAGCTCGTCGTTGCGCTTGTTGCTCTGTTGCTGGGGAGCGTTGATCTTGCGAGCTCCTCATTCACTGCATTCCTTGCCCACCATCTGCCCCTGGCTTCTTTGTGTTAGTCGCAAGGAGCGGATTGGCCGAGCCTGTCTCTCATCATGCCTGCTACCCCCGAGCGCAGGAGCGACCGAGGGGCGTTGGCGCGTCGCAACCGCGAATACCCCCAGGACCAGCAACTCTCCCCCTTTGGACGAGCTCGCCATACTCGTCTCACGGATAATTTTGACGCGTCATTTGTACCTAATACCTACCAAGACTACAATACCCGACAGCATCGGCGGAACTTCAGCCAAACTGGATCAATCCGTGCCGCTTTCAATTACACTTCGCGTCTACACAATATGTCGGATCACGAAGCCGCCGCATACACCCACGGCACGCCAAATCGGAACAGAAGACAGAGTTTCAACTTTACGTCCCCCGAGTCCAACCCACCGAATGAGTTAGCAGAGGCATATCGGCAAATCGATGATGCGGGGAGCCTGGCTGACCTCGACCCCGACGACGAAGACTTCAACATTTCGTTGCGTGACAGTCGCAGCAGACGCTCATCGTCAGCATCGAGACTGAGGGGAGACGATCTGTTTGCGGCAGCTGATGCGGATTTTTTGAATGAGATTTCGGATGACGGCCTCCGCCGAAAATTAGTCGACCATGTCGAAGACGAAAAGCGGTTGAGACGGGCCACATCCAGCCGGTCTCCTGTGCTGAGCAACGCAGGGACGCCAAACCCTCTCACATCGGAGAACCTGCAACGGCGCGAGGAAGAGGAAAAGCAACAATATTTGGAAGAGGAAGAAAACGATGGATTGAGACCCTCTCTAAACCTCCCATCGAACTGGGGAAGCCGGGCAGCTCATCGCCGTGACTGGTTGAGGAAAATGACACGGCGCACAGAGCTTCCAGAAAACCCTGCGGTGAGGGCGAAGGAGACATCACCCCCAAGGCTCAAGTTTGACAGAGACTCGCACATCAACCATACGGAACCGACCAATGTCGAGAGCACCACGCCAGCCGGACGTCCGTCAAACAGATACAACAGGATCCCATTATCCGATGCGCAGAACAAGCTCTCCGAACAAAAAGCGGACAAGTTGACTGATGGTGATCCAATACCAAACACGCCTATTGTGGTCTACAAGAACTCAACATTCACGAAGCGAAGCCCAACGAAGAGAGACTCGCAGGATTTACTTCGGAAACTATCGAGAACAGAATCTCCAGGCCAACGGAACGAACTCAAAACCCCGGAGGCTCAGAAATATCCCGAGCGACGCATCTACGACAAGACGCCTGTGGTGACGGGGGCATGGATCGATACTCCGGTAACTGAACGGGTGGAACGGGTCAACGGACTCCCGGAGCATCTCTCTCGGGATATAGCACCATCACCTCCGAGGAATGAAAGGTTCGAGTCGTCGTTGGTGCCTTCGCATGCTCGACAAGCTTCACAATCACACGAATTCGAAGAAAGACGCTTAAGGGAGGAAAGAGAGAGAGAGGAGCAGGAAGAGAAGAAACGGAAGGAGCAACAAGATAGGGAACAGAGACTGAAAGAGGAGAGACAAAAGGAGGAGCAGCAGAGGGAAGAAAAGGAACGGTTGGTAAAGGAGAGAGAAAAGGAGAAGGAGCGGGAAAATGTGGAAAAGCCGGCTCAGGAGAAACCCGAGAAGAAAGCTGAGCACGATCAGTCGGGGAAGTCGAGTGGAAAGGCGAAGTCCAAGGACAGAGCACCGCTGGTCAAACCGGATCTGCCAAAGAGTGCTCTCGAGACAGTGTTGAAGGATTACAAGGACCACAAAGAATCACTAGATGTCGGTGACGATACGATTGAATCACTTCAGGACATCATCGACGGGCAGCCTGGTGAGCTAAAGACCGAGGACGAGGACGATGCTGCATACGAGAAAGAAATATTGAAGAAGCTGGAACTTGCTAGTTCCGGGGATAAAGAAACGGTGGACCTGGACCGGCTAAATGAGAAGTTGAAGTCGCTAGCGGACAACATTCAAAAGGTCAAAACAGGGTTGGACGGTTTGGAGGTCCAAGTATCGCGAGATGCGGACACGCTTGCCGCAATCCCGTCTCCCCCGAAAGGCAAACGAAGCAAGCATCACATCTGCGAAAATTGTAACGGGGAGAGTGATAGTCGTGTTTACGCGTTGGTAACCCTTCCACGGCTATGGAGACGAAGCCCTGTTTCCGGACGCATACATCTTACGCGTCTAGGATGGTGCTCTCTGATCCTGCTCTTGTGGTTCTACTCTGAATCGACCATGTGCGATTTTTACTGCCACCCTTCGATCTCAGAAACCTGCCAGGGAAACTGCCTCCTCCCGGATGCTCCCCGTTTCCCGTACGTGATACCGACAATGCTCTGGCGCTGGCTTCACTTGTCTTCGATATTCACCCCTCTTTGGACTCTTGCTATTGTCTTGTCTAGGCTTATTGCACAGATGCTGGGCTTCTGGGACGGGTACGTGGAAGAAGAGCCTATTCCGGTCAATTTGACCGGCGAGATCCGCATACATGGTCGTACGATCAATATCCCAACGGCCGAAGCTACGTCTCGAGGCTTCTTCTCCCCGCCGAAGTTGTGGCCTGGAAAGGGACAGCCGATTGTTCCACAACCAGTTCCTGAGTTAAAGGTGGAAGTTGAGGATATGTCTGGCCGAGCATCCTCGTGGGATGACGATGGATCTATGGATGATGATGAATATATTTAGGAGTTTGGTTTGTCTTCGGGCTGGTCAGGGCGTTTGGGATGTTACTGGCGTTACTACAAACGGCGGACGGGATCTATACCTAGGTGGCTAATGGAGTATTGATTATAAGCAACAAATATATTGGTTCATCTTCTACTACTACTAATCTATGTGTAAACCACTAAACCCACTATTATCTAAGGTTATCGCGATCTGCAAGGAGCCGCGGCTAGCTCTTCGCAGTTAGTGCATTGCTAAATGCGGCATTAATTACCTCCTTGCATTTGCAGTATATTCTTCATAGTACTGATGTGAATTTTGCCGGAAATTGGGGAATAGAAGGAGTGATAGCGCAAATATCCTAATTCACATACCATACAAGTGATAGACGGGTCCTTGATATAAAAAGCCCTTTCAAGGTCCTCCATCTTCTTCCTCCCAATCCTATCCAACCACCCCCTTCTACTCACCTCTCCATGACACGAAAAGGTCAAATTACCTCAGATCAAGATACATCAAAGACACATCTGGTACTTTTTCATAGATTTTATTAGATACCGAAGACATCTGATTAGCCAATACCCCCACAATATACTATAAAACTAACACTATAGCCAGCCAAAAGCCCACCCTTCAGAGCTATAGCACAATTCAACCCTAACTCATCATACAAACATGAACCTGCTATGAGAAACTCTCTGTGGTATCGACGAAAACCACCACGTGGTATTCCTCGGTATATAAAAGCATCGGAAGCGCAATATGTATCGCCGTTAATCATGCTTAGAAGTCTCGTTACATCGACTCAACCTCCTCCAGCTCCATGGGGGTGTGCTTTCTCGGATAAATAATACAGGCTAAATAAGCGTATCTGAAATGAACAGTGGGAGCTAAGGCATGCTGCCTGCGTGGAAGCTCCGCTCTTAATATGGGAGAATCTCTCGGCAGAAGTTTTACACTCTCGCAAAACCGAAATATACGGTGGAATGAAGTCTAGGGTCTCAAGTCCTTTCAGAATGGGGCTAGGTAGCTCTTATAGACGCTTGACACTGTCTCTTTCAGGAGGAGAATTTAAACGTCCGGCTATTGAAGCACGACAAGAGGCACGTCAGTTAAAATTTAGATTTAAGAAAGCAGATGACCTCTCACTCGCTGATTATCTCGTCCAGAAGACGTCTCTCTTGCGAGCTGCCGGCACGGCGGACGAAGAGACCCTGAAAAGTGAACTATGGGAAGGCCTTGACAACAACCTTGCCTACCTCGTTCAACCAATGGAGAACGAGACGCTCGAAGCCTTCAAACGCCGCCTGCGTATATAGATCTAAACAACGAACACAGAAGAAGAGGATCCATTCAAAGCAGATAGTTGTTCATTTTTTCTTTTACTAGGGCTAACTAAAGGAAGAAAAGGAGAGGACTCTACCCAATCGGGTAGGTACGTTGCAGTGGCTCACCGATATTTGACTGGCCATTAGAAGGCCCACTCTAAAAGACAGACTGGGAATTATACGTCTATGCTCGATCACAATGCGAGCAGAAGCTTACTCGGGTTAAACCTGGCATAGGACGAGGCCGCATCAACTCTTGTCATAGGACGTCTACGTAACCTCAGCAATCAGAAGACCTAGACAGGAAAATACGGTGTCCTTCACCGACTTTGATGAGCATATCCCATTGGCGGCATGCATTGATTCTGCCAATGATGAAGGCCTCAATGCAGGTTTCTATAACGTTATCGAGATCCCAGATACTGAAAGGGTGACAAGAAAAACCCAGTAAGAAGGATCTAAGCAAGGCTATTGGTGCTTGTTTCCCTGTGATTCCTATGACGAGACCAAAGCCACATATCCATTACAAGCCGCTCATTTTATTCCAGCATCGCTTCTAATGCTAAAACCGCTGCACTGAGGTTGAAATCTTACGAGTTCAAAGCCCTGCTGGGGGTTTCTCCGATTGCAGTAAACAAATAAATGGCTAGAAGACAAGGAGGATGTCCTCATCTCTGTACCAAACCTGGTTTTCTTATACGTGCCAGTTTATTCTGGCACAATGGGTTCTTGTCTTGAGCATGTACAGACTCTCAGGTTCCCGACGCCGAAAGTCGAAGAAGCCAAGTCACCCAAGGTGGATCCAACTAGACTTCTCCAGAGCAATTGTTTGATTTGCTAGGACAATATGGTGAACTAGCTAGAATAGGGTTTCAAGATTAGGGCTGAGTCCAATAACCTAATCAAGCATAGCATAGAGGACTTTAACCGGCTGGAAAGGATCAAATGGCGGCTTGATACGCCGGAATACCCAGGTTGACAAAACCAGGGAAGCATTTGAATGGCTTCTTAACCAAGGCCCTGACCATCCCAGAATCAAAGCTACCATTCCCCTGGAAGAAGAGTGGGACTGGGCTAAGAAACACACAGAGCTATTTTTGATAGGGCATCCAATACTGATTGTTGTTCCACCACACTTAATGGATCAAATGGGCAGAGAGTCTTCTAAGAATCACTGAGGCACTCAAGGTCAAGTTCTAATATAGTGACTACAGAAGTCCGTTCAATTCCACAAGACACACCTCAGAAACTCATCGGCAGTCTAAACGAAGACAGGAAAAGTCCTGGACAAGGCCGGTAGAATTTACCTACGAAATGACCAGATCCAGCTGTCTGGAAAATAGAGACTTGCTTCAAGGGCAGCTAACAACACCCCTGGAAAGCGGCATCACGTCATTGGAAAGAGACTTAGCTATAATTATAGCCATAGCTGGATTAACTGGGTGGGATATATGGAAACCGAGCAGAATATGATGATTCCCGTGGACAGCCAGCATATACAGAATACTCTGTATTCAAGAGGAGCGGTGGAGATACGCTCCTAAAGCTGAGGGTTGGACATACCTACCATTTCGGTATCCGAGCAGGAAACTGTCAGAAAACCACAGAAGCTAACATTCATTGCCTTGGTTTGATATTTTCAGGATATCTGGGCACCGAAAGATCTACAGACGAAAATTGCATAATATCTTCCGTGCAGAACCGAAAAAAAAGACATCTTCCGACTAGATCTATGTCTGTGTATAAGCTGTCTACCTCACACAATCAGGTAAAGTTTGTCGCCTTTGAACTGGGAAAGGTTGGCAGCCACAGATCGTCAATGTCGAGTAATTGAGCGATTCGTCGGATTTTCCTCATTAAAGGGCTGCGATACTCCATCTAGGATTCCAGTTCTGACAAGTGCCTCTACCATGGCTAACTGGTGATAGATGCTGGCTTTATGATGGGCTGGTCTATTACAGATATCCAGGTCTTTACCTTCGAAGGAGGATATATATAAACGAGACAATAATTATCCTTACGCAGCATATGATCCGTTCTATATTCTCCGTTCTTTCTCATTCCATTGTCGATACGCTGGGGTGACCAAGAGACCATATCATATCCTTGTTAGTAGGATTTCGGCCGTTCGCCCTATCGTTGGCATAAGTTGTTACAGAACTTTACGCTAAACAGCCTATTCGTCAAGATATGTCAAATAAGTGCACGACCAGACATCCGCATTTCTGTCATCATTCTTCATCGACATCGAGACATACGAAGGAGATGTCAATAAGACTCAGCCATCAACAACCAGCATCTTTCGTTCCAGTTTAGCTGTAAGAACAAACGATATCCGACTTTGCTATTCAGGCTTCTGTAGCCAAGATGGGTGGAGGATGACACAAATTCTTGGTCTTCTCCTTTCGTTTCCTCAGACAGCTTACAGAGGTCGCGAAAACACTCACAGATTTAGGGCATTCCGTTACTATGGAGATCAACTATCAGTGTCAGACCGAACTGGCAAATCTGTCGAGCACTATCATCACCACTACATCTAGTGTTGCCAAAATTGTTACTTCTGCTAGTTACTGTAGAAATTACCACCACATCCACTAACTCCCTTCCTTGAGGTTTGTGGCATGAATTTTCCACAATCCATCAATCGTTACACCGTTCATGGTATTAATTAAAGCACAGTACAGACCAATCCTTCTCGGAACGGTTTATGTGGGTTGAACCACAATTCTGTTCTCATCTATCATGCCAGATGGCTGCCTTGCTAGACGAAGCACTAGTCACGTTGCTTTCTCTACCTTATCGAACAAAATGAACAGTTCTACTATCAGTCGGGCAAACATAAGATACTACCAACCCACCAAATCTTGCAACAGGATGTATGCCATCATGGCTCATATTGGATGTTGTTGTCTGACTAGCTCGGCAATCTCTTTATCATTTACATAAGACAGAAGTGTGCGCACCATGATCACATTGATACTCTTTCGCGTTAATATGAAGTAGACAATAACTCCGAAGCAGGTTGTCTGTTCATAACCCACGCCATCAGTCGATAATAGATGGGATACATTATATCACCGTGTTGCCGGGGATCAAAGTGCGACGAGGCAGTCCAGACAAATATACGCAGCAGGGGTAAAATGAGCCATAGGGCTGGAGCTTGTGTACAAGTATACTTCCTCACCTTTGCGAGGTTCCACCAAAAGCTGTTTGAGTACTACAAGGATGAAGCTGACACTAATAAGTTTCTGGCCCTGGAAACATTTGGGCCTTGGGACACCGAAAATCCTCTCCATCTCGTCCATCTGGCCAAGGTCATCATCTCCGCAGGGCAGCCTATTGCTATGATAAATTGTCTCACAGATGGTTAGAGACCTTATAAAAATAACTCTCGAGCTTATGGGAAAAAAAGGAGATGTGGCTATCAATAACTAGTTGTCTTTTTTTGAAGGACTCAAAACTCTACAGATCGAATGCGGCATCGGACGCCCAAGAATCGTCTGTTCGCTACACTAATGCCAGCAAGTCGAGCAGATCCATTTAGCAGAGGTTTCTGGGTGATACTGACCGCGATGTCTGGGCCAAAGAAGAAAGTGACTGGCACTGCGCTGAAATTTATATTAGATCTATACTCGTTTAACAGCCATATCCAGACGATAAGATCTTAGCTGAGATACTTAGGGAAGCTGCCTGGGCATTTAGGATGTCTGCAAGAAATGAAGCAGCCATGGGGATGTGTTTGGATGCCGGTGTTGTCTCTATATTCTAGTGAGCTTTTCAATGCTGGCGTAAATTCAGAGATTTCAAGTATTTTACCTGCAAGGGGAGTGATTGGTACTGGTTCGGTCTTCTGAATAGAAATGTCAAATTAGTTGGGGGTTTGATTGCCGCAAAGAAACAGGAGGGACCATTCTATTACTTCCGATCATGATGGATTCATTTGAGAAGGATTCTATTGGGTGCTTCAAGTTCAGAATAATAACTGATACGGTGCCAAAATAAAGTATTCTATGTACCATCGTATGCATGTACATCCATCTAGAAAGCATACATGATTTTCTCGCCAGGTCGAAGGCTTTCCCTTTCCGTTTTAGTGCTCACTCCTTGCTGCTTTTTGCTTACTGAGTAGACTTGAGCACGCCCTGAGTCCGCCCTGAGCAGCCTGAGGCGATCACTGAGCAAGAGGTGAGCAGGGAGTTGGGTGCACTGAGTAAGCCAGTCTTGATAAAATGCATCTCTATCAATAGGGACTTCATGACCGCCTCCCCACACGTAGTCTACTTTTGCTCGCCGATCCAATCAAAACAAAATAATGAAGGAACAGGCAATTATTTTATAACCCCATTTTCAAGATGGACTGGGACTATCTCTTTATCTCTTAGTTTAGCAATCCTGTGATGATCGCACATCATTAACTAGGCGAGTATCTACATCAGCTAACCCCTTGGCAGCGCTATTCTGAGCATTAGAAGTATGATGCCGCCCTTTGTCACTTGCATGATGTGATGTATGATACAGAAATCGATACTATAGTGGAACTTATATGCGGACTACTTCTTGCACCATCTTGGATGTTTGAAGATTATTCCGATCTATACTTTTGGTGTGACGCAACAAGCCAGGAGCAAGAAACAAACGGGGAGACATCTCCAGCAAATCCTCGCTTGGGGGCAACAAACGACTTGGATATGAAATGTCTATCTGAGAGATGTCGATAGGTACTCTTATACATACACTCAAGTTCACTACCGGCGCCCGGGAAGCAGAAGGCACATCCCACTGTACAGACGGTGCTGGCGCTCAAACTTAAGGACTTCGAGATCCCCACTAACCCACAGATCAATTAACAAAGTAAAGCTGCTTATATATATCAACCCGGATTATAGCCATCCCCTTAGCGGCTATGTACTACTGAACACTATGTAAATATCAACGCCGCAATCTCCAACAAAATATTATTAGGTTCCTGCAATAAGTGCCCCGCAGACCTAAATATAGACGCTATGTGATGCAGAGTAATAAGCCCATCAACGCCCTGGGGCAGCGGTTGGCAGTCCCTTGGCCAACCGATGAATCTGGTCCGCATAGAAAGTCTATTGCTGTTAGAGAGTTTCCAAGAGCCATAGATAATGGAAATAAAACTCACAGTCTCCGCTCCCGCCCCCAAGATTCGACTCCGTAGAAGCCTAGGAAGCAGCCCAGGCTTCACCCTATCCAGAGAGATCTGTGCATCCTCATCACTGGTATCTTCATCTAGAAGCAATTCTGCAAATCTCGGATTAACTGCTGCTGGGCGCGCGATACCGACGAGATCACACGCATTCTCTTTTATGGCAGCCTCTGCACCAGCACGGCTGCGAAACCCTCCGGTGAGCATGAGCACGAGATTCGGGAACCGCTTGCGGGTTTCTTTTGCGAAATCAAGAAAAAATGCTTCGCGGGCTGCTGTACGTGTGGATTTCATTTCCGCGACTGCGGGCTTGTCGCCAGCTACCATCTAAATCGGCAATGAAATAAGTAGCAGTACGACATATAGTACTGGAAACTGAGCCTTACGTACCCGTGGATTTTCATAAGTCCCACCACTAACTTCAAGGAAGTCAATCCCAGACTCAACAAGGAGCCTAATTTGGGTCATCGTATCCTCGAGACTCAATGCGCTGTGGTCAGCCGAGTTTAGTTTAACGCCGATGCAGAACGTGGCTGGCACGACTTCTCGGCATCCTTTGATGATCTCAACGAGGAGTTTCGCGCGGTTCTCTGCCGAGCCTCCGTACGCATCAGTTCGGAGATTGGTCTGTTCCAAAAGTTAGTGATTAGTCGCCGTGTATAGTATATTTCAATTGAATGTACCTTGGGATTTATAAACTGGTCTAATGTTAAGATAAGATTGCCTTATTAGTATACCTGTCCCATCCTATCCTAATCGGATAGATAATTTATGCAAGGTTAAACTCACCTAGAAGATATCCATGCGCTGCATGCAACTCAATACCCGAGAATCCACTCTCCGCAATAAAACGCGCAGAATCCACAAACAGATGAATTACATTATGTATATCTTTCTGGTCCATCTCTCTTGGCTTAGGAAATGCTAGGGAGGTAATAACAGAATCCAGAAAGTTAGTACCAATACTCAGCGGAATTGCGCTTGGTGCAATTGTCGGAGCAAAGAGCCCTCTGCGCCCAGCTCCCCGGAGCGATTGTCTTCCCGGGTGGGCAATCTGCACAATTGTAGGCGTGCCATGCTTCTGGCTTGCTTCGGCGTAGGCTTTCCATAATGTGGAACAGTTTGCGTCGTAGTCAGCTGGCACGGCAGGGTCCTTGAAGTTTCCGAGGTGGTTCACGTCGACTTGCACGTTTCCTGTAATACTTAGAACTATGATTTGTTGGATATGCAAAGGAACAGACAATGAACCTGTAATGATCATTCCCCATCTTCCATCGCTCCACTTGCTGTAGGCCAGGTTGAAGTCCTCATTGGGGTTGCTATCCGATGTGGCTAGGTTTTCGGCCATGGCCGCCTGCATAATCATAAGCAATGTCTTATCTATCCGAGTTCAATTTGGCAAATACTTTGGACAAGCGATTGGGGAAGACCAAGCCACAGGGTAGCTTGACTGCATCGTTTAACGGAGACGGCATCTTAGTCGTGAGGTTGAAGAGAATAGGTAATTGATACTGGAGGTGAAGAAAACTTTTAGGGGGCATGACAGGGGGTTTGATTTACTTTTTAACCAGGTGTATTGAAACACTGTAGCCCATTGTCATACTACAGAGTACAATCATTTAACGGACAGACTATCAGATTACCAATACAAGTGGAGCAACAATTCAACAGCATGATTCAAACGGAGGAACTGATTACTGAATATGCCGACTCGGACACTGCTTCTAGTTCCCGAGCCGAGTTTCCACTTTAAATTAACCCAACCCTAAGAGATTTTAAGGGACTCCTTTACTCTTAAGGCAGCGGAAGGTCCTCATTAACTAGCTTGGCAATCGAACTCGCCATCGCCGCCAACGGAACTATGAAACATACAGCTTCCGCATAGATGTCAAATCAACAGATTCTTCCTTATTATGTTTGGGGATTCCACGAAGTTCTGTTACATAAACTTTCCATTCTGTTAGGAGTTAGGAATGACAGACCTTTTCGTTCATTTAATTCGACCTCCATGTAGATTGGGATTTCGTAGCCTTACAGAAGATCAATAATCTAGTACAACTAATATCAGCACTGAGCGAAGGTTCACGCAGCAGCAATTCAGGATGACAATCACAAGTAAATCAATCGACAAAGCGCATATTGGCACTGACTCCTATGTTTGGCGAAGGTAGGTACTAGCTTCCGCTCACTTTGAACAACCCTTTGTATTTATTTTAGGTATAAAATAAGGTATTGTATAATATGAATAGACCCACTATGAAACTCTGTCTTAAATTTCCCAGCTTTCATCTTTCCCGGAAGAAAGTAGTTAGTAAGTTCGGGAATACAAGTAATCATTCCGCGAGTCATGTATCGACCTCGGCTTGCCGCTTACAAACCCAAGTAGTTGACTAAATGAATCAGCCAAGCCGAATCTGGATTACGCCTTTGAGACGTTTGAGGAACACTGTTGACACTGGTAGTTGATTCGTTGGAGCTAATCTGTATCACGTTGGAAGGCGGCACGTAGCAGGCTTGGACATGCCAAACCCTTTGCGTAGCATTTTTTTTTTTTTTTTTTTTTTTTTTTTTTTGGTGGCCTCAAAGGCATAGTTGTTATAGATAGTAAATACTACTCTAAGAAGCCTTCTAAGTACAGAGAGTTTCTATTAGTATTCTTGAGGATCTTAGGGCCTTTCTAAATAGGGTGAGTTTAGTACAAGATTTATCTAAATATTCAAACAACCTCCTTGCTAGTTGAGTCTTTCCCTCTTGCTCCACCCAATCTTGATGTGATTGACGCGATTTTGGTGCCACGGTGGTTGTTTGAATAACGATGCGTGGAATCCGTGCTAGTTTTGATAGAGAGTGATCCGCTCAGTGGGATTTACGTTACATATGATTTGTGCACTATGTCCGGAAGCCGCTATATAGCGAAATGTGGGGTTGTTGAGGTTTTGGTGGCGATCCGATCCGGGAATATCACTAATCATTGATTCTTTATAATACGTTCGCCTGCTGTTCCATACACACAGCTAGCGACCAGGAATGTGATTTGAAATTGAGCTATGGGGGTCAATCGCCTGGTAATCAGCCCTTGCTGCCGTTGGCCTGCGGTTCATCCGACCTTAAGAAAAAGTCAGGTTTTGTCAAGTTATTTTGACGCTTTTCCCTTAATTCTTCCCCAATATTTTCATACAATCTAGCACTTCGCATGAGTTACTCATCTGTTCAATGCTTCCTGTATCCCTTCTCCTACCAATTCTACCTGAGCTCATAATACTGCTAAATTAAGATGAAAGCGGTTATCACACAACGATCCTTGCCGAAACGTCTACTGAGTCTCGCTCTCGGTAGTCCACTGGGGCAGGGCGCACAAGTCAACGATGTCCCAATTCCAAGCATCACTGATGATGAGGTCTTGGTCAAGGTGCGTGCAGTCGCGCTGAATCCGATCGACTTCAAAGACATCGATTTTCTCTCCCCACGTAATTCGGCGATTGGCTGTGACTATGCAGGCGAGGTGGCTGAGGTCGGCAAGAACTCAGGACAACGTTGGAAGGTTGGAGACAGAATCGCTGGCTTTGTTCACGGGGGTTTGTATCCCGACGTTGGCTCGTTCGCCGAGTACCTCAAGGTCGATGGAGACTTGGCCTGGAAGGTGCCTGACGAAATCACTCTGGGCGAAGCGACCACCTACGGAATTCCCGCAGCTACAGCAATGCTCAGTCTCTCGTACCTCGATATTCCCTGGGTGGATATTGAGAACGGACGCAGCGCTCAACAAGGTGACCAACCGACCATTCTCATCTATTCAGGGGGCTCGAACGTTGGTCTCTTCGCTATTCAATTAGCCAAGAGAGCAGGATACACGGTTGTGGCAACGTCTTCGCCACGTTCCTTCGACCTCGCAAAGCGCTATGGCGCCGATGCAGTATACGACTACCGTTCCTCTGCATCCATTGACGAAATCAAGAAAGCCCATCCGAATATCACAAAAGCTCTCGACTGCTTCTCCGAAGGCTCCTCTGCCGCTTTCTGTGCCGACGTGTTGCGAGAGGGCAAAGTGGTCACGCTTCTCGATCAAGGAAAGGCAAAGAAGGCAAACGTGAGCTATACTTTCCTCATGGTCTACACTGCATTTGGTCGGAAGTTCCAGCTGTTAGCGCCCCTCGGCCCCGTGTTCCCAGTGAAGCCAGCAGACCGCGAGGTCATCAGCAATTTTTACGGTAACTTTTCGACCTTGTTAAGCCTTGGCGTTGTGAGACCTCCATCCATCACAACCATCAAGGGCGGATTCAATGAAATCTTTGACGGTCTAGAGACACTTCGCCAGGGGGGCGGTCGAGGCACGAAGCTTGTCGTCGAGTTCAAGTGATTGACGTTCTGTACTTCTCACCCTGTCTCTATACATCGTGTTTTCCCGGACCTGGGGTTTCTGGGGTACCACTAGTTCTTATCATTCAATTCCAGTTGCGTAAAGCTAAACTAGCTCTGCGCGGTGGAATATCCATTGTTCTGAATTATTCATCGTCAAGGTAATGCCCCAAGGCCTTAGGTCGGGGCGAAGTGTTGGGTAGGCCTTGACCTACTTAGGTTATTACCATATGAAATTTTACGCAGATAATGAGTTCTACTTAGATTGAACCTCTTGGTTCTCCATGCTTCTAATTCTATTTAATATGATACTATTTCAGCAAAATGTCCCTTACATTCGGCTTGCGGGGCATAGTTAACCCTTGGCGCTGCTTCGCCACCTACGCTTGGACAGAGTCTCATGGATCCATTCTTATCTTTGGAGGCTATACTATGACAGCAATACGCTCAGAATTTCTTTCTCTGAAAAGCCACGCCTTAATTCTCGTGGCAATATCAGCTAGAGTTCCACTTTGCTTGATATACTGAACCCAACACCCACATCACAAGACCGCAATCATAAAGTCATACCATCCTCTGCTGACGAAAAGATGGCATCTGGTTTCCCTCTTACTTCAGGTCCAACATCAAGCCTTTATCCTGTTTTCACAGTTGGTGCTACCGCATCATCGAGCTTTACTAGAATCGCGATATCTCACGAAAGCGGCAGAAAGACTATCCAAGTCCTAATGGGCCCATCACACTCTATGCTTGGACGAAGCCCTATTGCGAAGGCGAGCGGGCGCAGACCCAGTTTAATTTGGTAACATTTATACAAAATAACTCAAATTTCTATCTATCTCCTCGTCCGCTGGAGGGTCAAGAACAACTTGACATTTCTCTCGCAACCAACCTTAGTTCTTGGAACTTTCCGTGTAGTAGATAGACCCGCTAGTTAATTAATATAACTATATTGTGCAGACCCTCGCTTCCCCAATCCAACCTCCAGCCCTTGAACCTTCCAGGGAGTGTCGGCGTGCAAATAAGTTGTCGCCGGGATTTTTGTACGGCATCTTCCTCATATGAATATCTTTGCTCTAACCTTCGCATTGCGCCGTATCTCGAGGGCATCCCTTGTTGAGGCCAAGATGCTTTCCGACGTCGGGGCAATTAATGAGCACTGGGCTGATTGATAATCTAGATGTCCTGCACTTCTCGGACGCGATCACTAATCAAGAAATCTATGCATAAGCAAGCCGAGGTGGCACAAACCCCCACCCAGGCGGGTCCCCGACCAAATCGATATCGCCATTTTTGTTTAGAGTTTTGATATTCGATATCCAGGCACACGACAAAATTGATGCTACCGTCGGCACACAGAATATAATCGTCGGCTAAATAATATCCCTTATGGCCTGGCGTTTTTGAGAGTAGGCAATTTCAATGACGACGCCTGGATATCTTCCATCTTCACGCGAGATAATCGATCTAATGGAGATCTGTGCAGCAGCCGGCTGGAGCGAATACCACCTAATCCAACTCTCACAGGTGGAAAATTTAAGAATCTCTAGTGAATGGCTAGAAAACTAGCTACTGGGGGTTTGGTCCATCGAGGATCATCACTGGAATGGATAGACGAGACAGGTTCCGGTTTTCCAAAGGCCATGCTTCTACCACCATTGAAGAATCCAGTCATCTTCTCTCATGATCTATTCTGCCTCAGCTATCTTGGCCGGTTTCTCAGCGCTTGCAAGCTGCCTTATAGTTCCCCAGCTGGTCAAAGCTTCTTCCCCACCAGTCTTAGATAACCAATGCTTCACCAGGGCCACGAAGACTCTCGCCACGTCCGCGCGGTCACGGAGACTGATTGACCATTTAACACCCTTTGGTAGGAATCGCATCACCTGACCATCCAGGCTCCGCCCAAGCATTTCAATCTGCTGTCGAGCATTCGTCAATTCTTTCTGCTGCATAGAATGGTATAGCCATCTCCTGGCCCTGTGGGCTCTTTGGGCAAATTGATGGAACCGCCTGTGCTGGCCGATTGTGGTGTTCAAATGAGCTTCCGCATTCTGGGTTGAGCGCTCTCGCAACAGGTCTCAATGTGATGTTGGCCATATATATACAGCAGGTCTATAAACAAGCAGGGTATAGCAAATCAATCCTCAAACGCCAGGTCCATAGAGTATAGCCCATTCAAAATAATCTATAGCTTCGCCTTTTCCACCCACTCCCGCTCCAGGAGTTTCTCCCCCTCCAACCGCCACTGCTTACCCTTCTCCAAAACCGCATCCACCTCTTCATCCGTCAAAGGAACAGCGGTTTCAAGCGGAATTTCACGAACCGACTGCAACTTGTACCCAATAAAGGTAATCTTCGCCGGAGTAGGGGTAGCCGCAGTAATTTTTCCAGCCATAACATCATGACAGAACTGCGCCGTGCCGTCCAAGAAGCGACGAGACGAAGGCGTCCCCAAGAAGACCTGTCCGAACACATGCGGCATACCTTCAAATTGCTCGACAATCACAGGGACGCCAACCCGGTGCATTTTGCGGGCGACAACAAGTCCCTCATCTGTAAGACCTTCCTCGCCCATGGAGATGAACACCGGCGGTGCGCCTTTCCAAATATCATCGCGGCCGGCCACCGGGCTGACGAGTGGATGCAAAAGGGCGCTGGCGTTCGTGTAGAGGTCCACACGAGGTGGCTTGACAGGCCAGACATCGTCTTCAGGCACAGAAAGTGGGAGGTAGGCTGTTTCGGGATCCTGGGTGGGAGGGCTCAGGAAGTCGTAGACCGAGTTGTGGTGGACGGAGGGCATAGAGCGAGTGATGTCGCACCAAGGGGAACTGATGGCTAAGCCGGCAGGCAGTTCGATGGGGACATCACGTCCATGGAAGCGAACGGTAGGGCAGACGCGACGGAGTGTGAGGAGCGTTTGGACCAAAACGAGACAGAGGTTTCCTCCGGCTGAATCACCGGAGACGATGATCTTGTTCGGTGCGACGGGCTCGTGGAGAGAGCCCGGAGGCGGGGAGACGAGCGCAAGGTATGCGGTAAGGGCATCAACGAGAGCAGCAGGGAACGGATTCTGAGGCGCAAGACGGTAGCGCACCGATAGCACACGGGCACCGGTTCGTTTCGACAGCTGAGCGACGAGCGGGCGATGGGTGCACGGGTCGCAAAGGCTTCACATCCAAGACGTCAGTATTCAAGCCAGAGTTCCCAGACAGCATTAAGGGCAACTTACAAATACGCTCCTCCATGGAGATATAAAATCACCATATCCTCCTTCGCTTCCTTCTTCAGCTCCTCATACTTGGCTTCTTCCGAAATATCCGGCTGCGGCGCGTTCTTGTGCACGCCGCTCCGATATCCCGTCCACTCTGCCTCAAGCGGGGTTACTCCGGGGATATTATAAGTTTCGTCGCCCTTCTTCAGGTCTTCAATGGCTTTAATAACCGCGTCCTGGACATCCTCTTCTGGCTTGGGAAATGTCACCTTGGACACCCACATGGGACCCTTGATGCCGGGGTCGCGCATGCTATCTCTTTGCTGCTTGCCGACGGGCGAGCTGAAAACGAGGAATGAGCGAATGATGGCGACAGTCAACTCGGTGCGCAGGTCTTGTTTCCCCGTAACTGGCGACAGACGAATGGCATGTAGGAGAACGGTTTTGAGAATGAGGGGAACTCGCACGAGAATTGCCGCCAACAGGCCGAGCGGGTTGTCTAGTTTGCTCATGATGGCAGACTGTAGCTTGCGAAATGGAGAAAGCAGAATAATCAAAGAGTGAAGACTGACTCGCCGATAAGAAAAAAAAAAAAAAAAAAAAGCAATTAACGGAGAGGCCAATCCCCGACGGAAAAAGAAAGTCGAACGAAAAAAAAAGGTTATAGACGTGGAAAAGAAAGAAAAAGATAAGGGGGCAAAAGTGGCATAAATTGAGGAAAGCCGAAAAGGGCAGCGAACCTCCGACAGACCCAGAAAAGCCTCGGCTCAACAAAGTGGAGGGAGACGATGGCTCCGCATGACGCAGGCACACCCGGGCACCAGCAGTTTCCGTTGCTGTCGACAATGACGAAGAAAATACATGTTAGACTGATTATTCCATTTCTGTTTACCAGATACTTCTTCTCAGGGCTATACTGTTCTTCTTCCGGACCATGGAATGCGGAAGTAGAAATTAACCTTCCAAACCCCAGATTTCGTCCGGGTGGCGCACGTAATCTGCCGCCCGTTCTACTACTAAACACTAAGCAAGCCTGACGAATCTGATCTCATCGGTGAGAAAAACACCCCACTCCTTGCTTATGGATCGTTCATTCCAATGCATTAACTAGAACTATAATAGTACAGATTTATTGATCCCCATTTGGATCATTTCATGCAGGTCGTCAAGCGTGTGTTAAGTGTCACCATCCGGGGCCTTGTCTAAAACCGTCCAGCAGTTTCCTTGGCCTTGCCCTTGACCTCTCCGGCGGCTTCCTGTGCTTTGCCCTTGACCTCTCCAGCGGCTTCCTGTGCCTTGCCCTTAGCAGTACCAAGTGTCTCTTCAGCCTTGCCTTTGCCCTGGCCGGCCACTTGGGATGCTTCACCAGACAGTTCGTCGGTCTTGGCCTTGGCCTCAGAGGCGGTGCTGCTAACGGTGCCCTTGACCTTCTCGGCGGCGTTTTCTGCACATCATGATGAGTGGGAATCCCAAACCATAGGTTCTATTAGTGTACATACCTCCAACTTCAATGCCCTTCACAGCGGCATCCGAAACCTTGCGGTCAGCCTTCTTCAGGGTCTCCTTGGTGGCATCGATAGGTCCCTTGTCTCGACGGGCAGTGGCGGAGATCGAGCGGGTGGCACCGACGGAGAGAGCGGGAGTAGTGGTAGGTCGGAGAGACAGCGAAGCTGTGCGAGCAGCGGGAGCAATGCGGGCGAGGAAAGACATGGTGGATCGTAAGGTATTCGAGTTGATGGGATTGAGGGTCGGATAATGTAGAGGTCAGAAGTAGATTATTTAAATTGTAGTTTTCAAATAGACTGATGTGATAAACGATGTTCGAATTGCCAAAGGGCCACCTCCATGATGCTGGCATCGAGAATCTTTATAGCTGGTTGAACTGCTCAAAGACGTCATCACCAAAGGCGACCTGGTTATTATGTATCTCTTACGTCGATGGGCTGTCACTGCAAGTCCCGATTGGGATTAGCGTTGATGGTGACCAAGGCGCGCTTTGGTTCCCGCCCGATCCACCACCACAAACCCAGTCCGGATACCGTCGCGATCGTCCTCTAGTGCATCCTTCCCCTGGTCGGTGACCCGCTGGCTGTTGCGCTCACAGATCTCAACGCGGCGCAACAGCCAGCGGGTACTATCTCATGCAAGAGCATGCTGATGGACTGGTTAGTCTTCTCACAAATCACAAAAAATAATAAGAAAAATTAACGAAAGGCACAGAGAGAGATTCAAATGTTCAGTCGCGTTATCCGATTAACACTAACAAACGCCAATGCAATGTTCCCTCCTGTATGGGGATATCCTTCTTCTACCAACACCTCTAAATGCTATCACTTATCTTCCTATCTCCTGCTCCAGAAATGCATGGCCATAAAACTCGAACACAAAATCCGAAACTCCAGGTGCTTGTGCTGTCTCCTAATTAATCCGTCACATCTTTATCATCACGGTTCGTCACTTTCATTTCTTTATTTATTTTTTGCCTTTTTCTTTCCTTAACTTTCCTTTACCGTCTCTTTGCCAACATCTGTATGATAGTATGTGATTTCGATAGCTTACTCACAGATGTCAGTTTTCGTCTCATCGATCATTGACTCATGCTAAATCCGTCAAAGTCAGGGCGAGGGGGTGAGCTGCCGCTCCGCGCTCGCAGTCCGTGAGAATCTGCCACTGGAATTGCCATCTCATGCGGGATCAATGGCCCGGACAAGTTCGGGTGGTACATGGGATACCCTGGAATTGCTGATGGCAGATGTGCGGGATAGTGAACACGCCCACCCAGCCGCTGCCGGGCGTCACGCACATCCACACGATGGGCCCCGAAATGCAGTGTCGAAGCGGGCTCTGTCGACCATAAAGGGTCCATGGCAGCGACGTGGCCATCCAGTGTGTTGATGGGTCGGATTTGTGCCTGTGCAGCGTAAGCTACCTCCGGCTGACGAGAACTGACCGCTGGCGGTGGTTGCCCCTGTTGCGGTATGTCCGCGACCCAGCTTCCTGCCCCGGATACCGTGTGCGGAGGCGGCACAACATGTGGAACACCACTGGCTATGACAGACTGCGCGGGCGTTGTAGCTGGGAGTGGAGAGAAGCGCGGCGGATACCGAACCGGCTCGGTTGACCAGGACTGCTGTGACTGTGAAGATTGGTTTCGCGTCATCGGCTCCGGAGCGGGTTCTGAGGAATACCCAACAAGCGGTTCGGTAGCCAGAGAGCTCGGAGGTGATATTCCTGGCATGAATGCAGATGGGTGGGCGACTGGCCTCGCTGGACTCGGTGATGGTCCCATGGAGCTTGGTTGGGCCACACCCACACGTCGTGGTACCGTAACCTCGATGTTCCCTTCAAATGGCAGTGGAGGGGGCGGAGGGATATATGTCAGAATAGACGGTGTACTGGCAGACATGTCCCCAACCGGAGGTGCCATTGGTCGTACAGTGGACAAGTGACGAGTCCGGTACTGAGACTCCTGCGCTATCCCCAGATCCATGGCATTGAGTCGATGTTGCAAGTAACCTTGATCAGGCTCACTGTAGGTGGACTGGGTCATACGATCAGGCTTGAACTCCGCTGAAAGTGGTGATGGATGTGCATTGCTAGAACGGCTCTGCAGCGACTCGCCAGATGATTTGTTCTGCAGTGACAGAAGCGCCGGTCTACTATTGCCTCCCGGTGTCGACGACGATCGTTTCTTTGAGTTCAACTCTCCATCCTGAGTATGTCTGGCTGCTACTGTGGCATAGGTTGGAGCATTCTCTTTGCTCAAAGATGATCGGCCAGTCCCTCGCTTCGTGATGGCTGTGATATCCTCGTGAGAGTGGGGAGGACTGGAGTGCTGCACAGCTGTGAGTGCCTCCGACGCGGATGCAAAAGAGCTTCTCCGACTTTTACCCAACGTGCTGCTTGAAGCACTTCTCCCTTCGACAGGAAATATTTTCAAGACTGGAGCTGCGAGCTGGGAGCCCTTGATGTTACGGGGAAATCTCGGCCGCTGCACTGATCTTTCATCCTTTCTGATCTTAGTTTTCGAATGCTTCTTTACCACCATGTGCCAACCATGGTCGTCAATAGGCGGCGAAGAACTGGACGTTAGTGATGACTTGGGCGTCTCTGCTTGATGACTCAGTTGTGAAAGCGCTGGTGAGGTCCGGACTGGGGCATTAGTGCTTTCCCTGTCACTCTCGTATCCATTGTCTCTGTCTAGGCTGGATTCCCTGAAGATATGGGGCAAAAATGGCTTGAGGTTGAAGCGTTGCTGAGATCCTGGGATTTCTTGCGGCGACTCTACTTTCGGAGGCGTCATGTCACTCCAGTCCCATCGTCCCTCCTCGGCTGCTGATTCGGGCACTGACGACGAAGAGCTGCTTGATCGATCAAAGACTGATCTCTGTTTGCGGACCGATTCTTGCGAGGAACTGGGCGAGATCCTCTCAATTTCGGTGGCAATACTTCTGATGACCTGCTTCAGATTCTTGCGAGCTTCGCACAGTACCGCAGGCTCGTTCTGGGTCCTTTTGGGCCAGTTTTCGATCAATCTGAAAGCATGAGTCTCATATTCCCGGTAGTCTTTGACGAGTCCACAGTCATCAATACGGTCCATTCGGGCCTTTGCACTTTCGTACGATGTGCAAAGAACATGAGCAGCGACAACTATCCACGAGTCATAGAAACCAGCGTCAGACGTTCCCGCCTGTGTATTGCATCGCTTCTCTTCCCGGTCCATGATCCTGAGCTCATCTCTGCAGAAACCTTGGACAACACTGTGGGTCTTGATCATATCGATCGTCCCCGCGCCTGAATTCTGATAAACCGAAAAGAATGCATCTTGGCTACTTTCGGTCTGCGACTCTGATAAGTCAGGGGCCACGAACTTCATGTCTAGAACATTATCTTTTTCAAGCTGTGGCGAGAGAGCTTTCGCGTGCAGTGCATACGCGTCCGACACCCTCTCAATCAGTCCGTATCTAATAAGAACCCCAAGAGTCGTGTCGATATCACCTTTCTCACCGGTTCTACTGCTTGTCAGGATATTAACGTTCCATCTGCTGAGTGCGGAGATTCCGAGTGTGATAAGGCCGACGGGGACATGATGGCTGAAGAACGAAACGAGGTTGATCAGGTTCAGTGCTTCAAAGTGCTCCGTACGATAAAGGTCATGCATGATGCTTAGGAAAGGCTCTGCTAGCTTCTCGTCGGTTAAATGAGAGTTGATGTGGTACCTCTCTATTGGCTTCGATGTTGCTGCGAGCCGATGACTGATGGCATGTATTGCCAGAGGAAGGCATTCATAATGCTCAACAAGCTCGGTGGCTTTCTTGATTTGCCCCTTGGTGGGCTTCCTGATGCCAAGGTCTTCGAAGAGTAGTTTGCAGGCTTCCGTGACCTCTAGAGGCTTGACTGAGAGGCAAAACGGCTCATACAGGCGCTGCTTTTTCCTCAGTGTCTTATCGACAGATGTGTAAATGATGCTGCACATCTTATTGAACGGCAAGAATTGTTTGAAGTTGTTGAGATCGCTGTCTTGACCGAAGCTTACACCATCGAACACCAGAAGCCATTCCTCCCGAGTTTGCAGCCAGTTTCGCACCGAATCGACATATTTCTGAGAGGTATTGGTGTCTGGATATTCAAATACCTCTCCTTCGTTGAGTGCGGCAGCCTGTGCGATGTCCCAGAAGCATTTGTAGGTTGACTGGCGGGACTTTGCGTCGACCCAGAAGACTCCGCCGGGATAGAAGGCTCTATGAGTCCAGACATACTGGCGTGCAAGATGCGACTTGCCTGTCCCAGGGCCTCCGCAGATGAGTACAGCCACGAGCCGCTCTGCTCTCTTTTTGGCTTTGTACAGCCTGGTGTGCAATTGATCAAGATGTGCCTTCATACCCACAAAGCTTGCGTTTGGGTGGAAGCCGGGAGGCACCACGAACAAAGGGTCCTTTGGGAGGGTCTGTGATAGGGACAAGTAGATACTATCACCGAGTTCAGACACAAGGGATCTTCTTCTCTCGGCCGGGAGGGCCATTTCAGAACTACCTAAGGAGGAAGAGTCAGCCTTATCAGACTTGACAATTTGTTGATAGGAAAGCGACACTAAAATACAGGAAGCCGATATTACAACATAAGAGGCAGCATTCATGAATCATCATCCGTCTCAGAGAATCTGCAACAAATCAAGCAGAGCGTGACAAGAATAAGAAAACGGAAACACAAAGGTTAATGAAAAGGTGACATGACGTGTTTTGTCTGGTTTTGTGCTTTTTGGGCAGTTCCTCCATTATTGATCGCCAATCATACCGGAGAAGTACCGGTCAAATATGCTTGCTATGATGAACTGACGACTCCGGGGGCTCCTCAATCTCATACTCGCGCAGTGTGACAGAAGATGAATGATCAGAAAGCAGAGGTGTCCTACCAATTGTGCGAAGATCTGGAACGCTCCTCCCCAACTGCTCCGGCTCGATACGCTCTACATCCGTTAGTGCTTGCCATAAGATGGAAAAGGGGCTCTACATGCCATGGCTAAATATCTCCCTGATCTTCGTTTGCTTCTGAACACGACGAGTTTTGTCCTCTTCGACCCAGCGGTCTGCGATGGTGTTCGGGGCATCGCGCGAGTACCGCAGCAGCGCCTCGGCAACCGCTTCAAAGCCAGGAGAGTTATCATCATCGAACTTGCACATGTGTCTGTGGTCGGCTTCGATGCCCATACGTTCGACACCTTCTGCGTAGGGTGCGGCGGAACTTTCGTCCACAATCAACTCGCGGGTCCCTTTGACATCACTCGAAAGTGTCTCGTGAAAGAAGTAAATGTGGAACCGGCTGGTTATGTCGGCGAAGAGGCTGTTAATGTTTTGGAGCGTCTCGTTGTTGGTCTTCAGAGACTTGACTAGCTGAGGAGACGACTCCATGAACTTCTTCGGCATGACAGCACTACAGATGTTTTGCAGTAGCAGGCCCCATTTGGCGACGTCCGAACCGTTATGCGGTGTTCCTAGGAACAGGATCCCGTAGGTGGACACATAGATGGATCGCAGGTGCTCGATCTTTTCATTTGACACGTTTCGGCAGTATATCAGTGTGCGCTTGACGACGAGACCACCGAGCGAGTGACAGACGAAGATGATCGGTCTGTCCGAACCGCTTCGAAGCTAGGAAAGTCAGTTAGTCACT
The DNA here is from genome assembly GCF_003184835.1 of Aspergillus costaricaensis CBS 115574. Lineage (NCBI taxonomy): Eukaryota > Fungi > Ascomycota > Eurotiomycetes > Eurotiales > Aspergillaceae > Aspergillus > Aspergillus costaricensis. The sequence goes on from NW_020291838.1 coordinate 224,284, forward strand.
CTTCTCAAAGAAGGACAAATCATGGACGCAGATCTTAAGGGACCACTTACATTTCGGTTAGCCGCCAAACCCGACGCCAGAGTTTCGGCATGATTATGGATTCTGTCCTTCGACGCGCCATCGGTGAAGGCAGTTACATTCGCGTTATAACCATAAGTCAGGATCCTTACTCGGTTCGGGCCAAGGATCTCGGGCAAAAGATCGGCAGGCCAAAAGGTGCCATTACTGGAAGCCCAAGTGTTGTAAGGGTGGCCATTCAGTCCATGGACAAACACAATATCAACCAGAGGCTTTTCGGGGCTACAGTAGACCTGAGTCAACCCGTACTGCTTCACGCGCGTGGCAAGGTTCGACATGGCTCGAACTGCCCACAACTGGACGTCGACCAAAACTGATATCGATGAAAAGGAGATGCGAGTCAGCCAGACAACCAAACAGGGGACAGAAATCGGAGCGTGGGGTATAGCCTTTTACTTACATCCACGCAGCAAGAATTCCTGAACAGGAAGGCTAGATCGAGTCTGTTGCGACCATGCGCGAAAGAATCTCTGTTATTCCTGACGAACCGGTGGAGCTAGGAAGACAGATTATAAAAAGAAAGAGTGGCTTGAAGGATGAAAAGGGGGGAAGGACAAGAGGTCAGTTGAGTCACTGAAGAAGAAGAGTCAACAGAACAGCTGGAAGGAAAGGTATTTATGCGGCAACGAGGATTACTTGCAGAGAGAGAGAGTGAGTGGGCGGGCAGTGGGGGGGCCAAAGTAGGCAAAGGCGCGAGACTGTGTGCAAAAGACAGAGAGAGCATGAGGCCCGCAGATGACTGGGGCAAACTGAAGGTGGAGGGGGTGCCTGGTGCCTGTGGTTTAAACTGTTTAGTTTAGTGTACTGCAGTTACTACTACTAGTTCTGCAGGGCACAAGCTACAGTAGCAGCAGCAGGCCCGGAACCATAAGCAGAGTGAATTAATTACTCAATCAATTAATGGAATTCTGTTTTTTTTCTCCGTCTCAAAACCAGTCAATTATCCTTTCTACTACTTTTTCTTTTCTAATTCTGTATCGGGAGGATGTTGCTGAAGGTTCCCGTGGACACCAGGGGGGCTGACCAACTAGAGGTCATGCCGCCCGCCTCGCTGACCAGGAAGATCGAAGCTCACCTGCAGATCGCGGGGGGAACTTTGCATCCTGACTTGACTGGTGTATCCTGTTCCCTCACTTTGTATATCCTAAACATCCATTAAGATCCACCAAAAAAAGTCAAAAAGGGTTTCAAGTCCAGCCCATTCCATCCCGATCCTACAACGTAGATGATGTTATCATCCCATCTCGCATATAATCTAGAACTATCCATCCATCCAGCATCCCATCTATGCCATCCAAGCACAGATACTTCAAACTTTCTCCCAAGAAGTACCTACACAGTAAGTTTACGAAATTGAAACACCCGGGCAAAGAAAAGAACATCATTCCCCCTGGAAGTGGCTGTGAGCTCTGACGCCCCGAACACGGCCTAGTCCTAAACTTAGTTTCTGCAGCGCGCCTGGGCAAGAAGGATGACTCTACTCCGGAGTAGTTCAACCGGGTTCAAGTGAACTAGATTAGATTAGGTAGCTCATCAGGCTGGATTATGCAACTTACTGAGCCCTATGCGAGTTGTGTGGTGCGACATTAATCAATTGAATACAGTGATTGCTCTGCTGCTGCCCCGGAGGATTTGAATGTCGATCTGCGCTGCCCTGCGCAGGGCTGTGCTGTGCTCTGGGCTGCATGCAGGTGTGTATGTATGTATGTGTGTATTTGCTTACGACATGATGTACCTACATTTAGTTGTACTTAGGTATACTTAGTAGATGTTTACTGTGGCCTCTTTCTTCATTTCTAATGCGATACGAACTGGTTGGCATGTATCTGAAGTACGAGGCTGTGAGGCTAGGCTTTGCTTTGCTTTTTCTGGGGCTTTAGGATGCTTGTGAATTGTGAATCACGGCTGCCTGGGGCTAGCTTTCGTGCTACTATGTGCCAGTCATTAATACCTTCATGAGTAGTTTACCCAAGTTTTAGATGATCATCTACCTTACAAATAGCAACATATCACTTCCAATTCAGATACATATAGATCTTTAGTAAAACAATCAAATCGTAAAAAGAAAGCTGGCCAGTGGATCAAAGCGGGTCCAAACAGCCGCGGATGGATCCAGGGTTCAAACCAACGTTTTCTTTTTCCTTTCCCGATCGGCAACCTACTATTGTAGACTAGGTAACCAGCTAGCTAGATTGGCTGATGGATGATGGAATAATGATTGTGAATGATAGGTACGTACTTCCATGACGAATGGTTCGTGCTCTGCGGATTCATTATCCTGGGATGTTTATCCGAGATGGGCCAGAAGAATTTGTTCCAGGTGAGTCAGAGTTTTGGTGTAACTTCTTGGTCTTTTGCTTCTTTTTGTTTCTAATCTTGTTCATTCTACTGGACATGTTGTAGGAATGGTGTGCTTAAATCGTAAAAATTTTTCTGTGGCTGGCTTTGTGGCTGGTGGTGGTAGGGATGATTTACTACATGGGATATGGAGGTGTGTATGTAGATGATGACCGCGAGCTGGTTGTGCTAAGTCTTAGGATTGTAGATGAGGTATGTTGTGACGATATTGGTTATAGTTGGGAAACAATACCATCTGTCACAACTTTACTTATTGTAGGATTGTCCGTAGTTTGCTAAGAAATGTACCAAACTCAGACAATGTCTGCATCTTCAAACTCAGGCCTTTATATCAGGCAAGCATGCTTTTGCCTGTAGCATTGTCCCTGGTACCTGGACACCACTACCAAAACAAGTACAGTTCTTCATATCCAGGACACCCAGACATTAACCAAAAGCAACGACACATTACATTGACTCACAATCGAACTAGTTCTAGAATCCTTCAACATCCAAACCTGTCCAACCTGAGTCACAAGATTCCCTGACCGTCTCTCAGCTTACATACGTAAGGGGGCAACACAACTCTTCCAGATGACTCTCTCATCGCCCCCTGAAGACAGGCTTCCGCTTTTCCGCGAACGCCCTGAGAGCCTCATACCGGTCTTCGGTGCCAATCACACCGTCGTACGCCTCATTTTCAGCCTCCTCGCCCCGTTGGAACTCACTCACAGCCTTCAAGGCCTGCTTGATGGCAATCGGCCCGCCCTCACAGATCTCCAATGCCAGCTTGATACTCTCCGTGAGGACCTTCTCCCTCGCCACACCCTCCTTCCCTTCCTCTTCCGGGAGCACCTCCACCAGCCGATCACAAAGGCCGATGAAATACGACTCCGGGCCGGATACTCGCCGTCCGGTGAGAATCAGGTCCCGTGCGCGGTTCACGCCAATCAGACTGGGGAGACGGTAGGTACCTCCAGCTCCAGGGATAATGGCCAATCTTGTCTCGGGAAGTCCAACCATACACGAGGAGCCGAAAACGCGGAGATGTGTGCTCAGAGCGAGTTCAAGGCCGCCGCCCAGCGCCATAGAGGAAACGGCGGAGATGGTGGGAATCGGGAGCTCCGAGAGGTTGCGGAAGGTGCTTCGCAAGTTGTATAGAAATTCGGCTGTCCTAAGTCACAGTAATTGCAAGGGTCAGTAGTTTGTAATGTGGCTTCGGGAATTGGAGGATTGCGTACTCTTCCCGGCTCATGCCCGCGCGTTCTTTGAGATCTGCGCCCGCGCAGAAAGCCGAGTCGACGTTGCTGCCGATGACCAGGGCACGCGTTGGCCCCGAGCCCCCTTCAGCGGCAATAGATTTTACATTCCTGGCAAGCCCGTCGAGGAGATCGCGGGAGATTGCGTTGCGTGCCTTGGGCCGGTTCAAAAGCAGCACGCGAATGTTTCCCGATCCTGGGGCGGGAACGTGCTGGGTCTGGATGACGGCATTGTCGCTGCTCGTGCTAAATCTGGCGGCTGTGACGCGGAAGGAAAAGGCGGACCGTAACGGAGTATATATAGATAGACGTGGAGGCATTGTCGTTATTTTAGGGGCGAAGTGTATAGTTATTCAGCAAGGGATGAGGAGGTGAAGGAGCTGTGAGCTTTGAGCTCGGTTGAGAAATTGAGCAGTGCTTGAGGGCCGCTGTGGGGAAAGCCGGGCGGCTGCGGGGAAGCCGCGGATAAGCGCCTGATAGAATATATTGATTAAATCGCTCTATTTTACAGTTCTATTTACATTAATGTACAGCATGCCTATATCGATCGCCCGCCTCGCGAGATCCTTGCTCCCCGTGAGCTATATAATCCAAAACCTCCTCATCACTCGGCCATGAACCCCAGACTTGCGAAGTAGTGATGATATCATATGCCTCCTGCAGGCTGGCGTCGGAGAATGTCGCGGAGTCAGCTTCAGAGTCGTTGTGCATGTGCACATCATGTGTCTGCTCCATGGACGGCTCCCACTCTCGGAACGCCTGGGGTGACCTTCCCCAGTATCCCTCCAGAAACATACGGACGGCGACGATGATCCGCCGCATCATCCTCTCGCCATTCAGGTTCTCGTCATACTTCTCCTTCAGTGCAGTCTCGTACTGCCGCATCCAGCGAAGTAGACTCAGCAGGCCGTCAGTGTCCTCGGCTAAGCCCAGCGCCCGCACAAAAGAGTGAAGAACTGCGGGTGAGGGGACGTGAACCAAGGATGGCACGGTCACTTGAGAAGCTGTAGCATCCTGGATTGAAGATCTACTTCGCTCGAAGAGAGAAGACGTCTTGGGGTCAAGGAGAACCAGCTCATCGAACCGGGATTTGAGAATGTTGAGTCCACTCTGCACCATATCTTCAAATCGTGTCGAAACATGATTCATGCCGGTCAATCGTCCTCGCCGTGCGAGTTCGCTGACGATTACAAGCCCTTCTTCCACCGCGTCGGGATCCTTGATTCCCGCCACCACGACCCGTGCAAAGCTGTAGCAGAGGACCTGGAACGCTTCCAAGCTGAGCTCGATTTGACGCTTATCCATCCACGCTGTGAGCTCCAAGACTTCGTACCAGGATAGTACCAACCGTGCGTGCCGTCCCAATCTATGAGATGTTGAACCAACGCGGTCTCGGGCCAGGGCAGACATGACTGGAATCCACGCCTGAGGAGAACGCGACTGTTGCGCCTGGAGAAGCCGAAGTGCATGCGCCAGGACTTTCGGGTGACGAAGATCCTCGCGTGTCTTCAACTCTTCGGAGTATGCAAAAAGCGTAGTCGAGTACGAAGGGTTCGTTGAATGACGGCCCAGGAGTATCGGAAACATATCTCCCACAGAACTTTCAGAGTGCGCCATGCTATGATGCCCAACAGTAGAGAAATTGCATAGGAATGCGACGAAGGATGAGATGAGGTAGTCAGGAAAATTGTTCAATGTCTTGTTCTCCTGGGCTTGTTCGCCCCATCTTTGACTTGACACGGTACACAAATCCTCTAATTGCTCCTTTGTCAAGTCACTGCAACGAAGGTAGTCCAACCCCGATCCGAAGGTCGGTGCATTGCGCAGAAGCAAAGCTAGAAATCTTCCCCGGGGCCGGATACCCTGCGAGAGCATTTCACGAAGAAGATCATCTAATGTGGGTGGTTCCGTAGAGACATAGATCCAATCCCGGACAGATGACGGCTCCGCGAAGACCTCTTTTCCGTCACCTGGTAGTGCTTGGCTGCTTTGATGAAGGTTATGTCGAGCTCTCTTTTGTCGGAAGATCAATTTCTCAGCCATCGCGGCGTAAATAGCACCACGCGGAGGCAGTCCTTGGTCGCGGTAGGAGAGGAAGCATGCCCAGGCTTCCCGCACTGTCCTCGTAGCCCGGATCCGAGCTACCCAAATGGCGTGGTGCTTGGGATCCCCGGATGGCCCTGATACAGTCTCCGGGCGAGGTACTAATGATCTCGTTTGAATTGTTGGGCTTTTGTCTGTGTCCCAGCCTGCTAGGATACTAGATACCTCTTCCCAGCGAGAATGTGAATAGCCTGCCTCTTTCATTTGTGACAGCACCCGCATTGCGCGGCTTTTCATACCCTCAACACCCCTCTTGACGTCGAACCCTATCTTGTCTTCCTTCCAAGGGGGCCACGATGGAGCTTTGAGCTCCGCAGATTGCCGTTCTGCTAGTGTCTTCTTATGAGCAATTTGAACCGCGACAATACCCTGGTATCCACGACGTGTCACCGGTAAAGCAGGTTGATGTCGTGCCATGGCTCGAAGAAGCTCAAATTGCGCTTGTTGCTGCAGTGAGGCGGACGTAAACGGATTGTGTCTGCAGGGTAAGGAAAGTATCCGGAGCACGGTATTGAACTTGTCGGCCATGAACTGATTGATTCGTTCTGTCGCGACCGTCCAACCTTTGCCTTCACTTTCGAGACTATCCAGATAAAACGCAAAGGCGCGAGCAATAGTAAGCTGGGCTTGTGGCCATAGCTCGCGAGCGTGATGTAGTAACCGAACAACATAAGTCACGCACATGTTGGGTTCTATCAGTGGCTTTGCGATCACACCCTGTTGCTCCAGCTCTAGATCGTCGGCTATCGCTTCCATCGCCATGCTGGGGGTCGGAAGAGCCCGTCCGCTTAGAAGGTGCAGGGAATAGACCAAGAGCAGTCGGAAAGCCTTGGCGTCTAGGCTCTGACGCAGGAGAAGGAGGGGAATGAAAGGCGGCACCATCTTGATGGAACAATCTGGGCTTGAGCCTCGATCCGCTTCTAAGAGTAAAACTCGAAGAATGGCTTCGTAAGGCGTGCTACTCTTGAGAACCCATGCCCATGCCACTACATCAGCGGCGGAGTATTGTCGAGCTGCAAGATAGTTGAGGTTATCTTCGCTGAAAACTAATTGCAGCGCTTCTGTCTCCGATAGTGAATCAGAATCCATGCTCGAGGTTGCTTGATCCGAAAGGGGATCCACCAGCTCTATGTAATCGGCAACAATTCTCTGTAATGAAAGCCGGTGGTAGCGTTTGAATTTGTCCCGTTGCTTTTGTGTTAAGGAAGCCATGATTCCAGTGTTCTTGGTAGTATAGACCCAGCTGCAGCTTCCGGCGCCATGAGACTGATGCACTTTTTGCAAGGTATCAATAAGGTACTCCGTAGGAGTTGGCTCAAGGGGAGATTCGGTTCGCTTGGCTCGCTTGCGTGTGTTGGGCAGTTTCTTCTCCAGCCGTAAGTGTTTATCTTTTCCTCGTTCCTCCGACAATGGTTCTGTATGTCTAGTCAGGCGTAGAGGCTTGGAATGGCCGTCTGTGCTGTCGAGCTGGCTCCCGCTCTCCTCTCGGCATCCACCTTCTCCAAAAGCCCTGCTTTTCTTCCCAATCTCGGTTTCCTGATATGTATCTATATCACCATCTCTGTCCTCTTTGTGAAGCACAGATTCAACGCTTAATTCTCCCCCTGGCTCTCTGACGTCTACAACTCTCAAGCCGGGGAAGACCGGGCCCGCATTGGAACCATTGTAGGACTGACTTAACGGGGTTCGGAGACGTAATTTGAACCAGTTGCCACCGGGGTTACCGTCGCCTTTATTGTCTGAATGTTCCGTCGCCAATTGTTGATTTTGTACATAGCCAGACCGGAGATGGTCCGGGCCCCCGAGTACGCTTAAGATCCGAAACGATCGAGTTTGGAGACCGCCATGACAGAGTTTCGTCGTCGGAGCCGTTGTAGATTGGAGAACGTTATAACAGGGAAGTCCCTATCGGAACAATTCCAGAGTCAGTAACATGAACGATATGAGAGACGACATTGATTCCGCGATACCTTCCGCCAAACACGGCTGTTGGACAAATGCGCCGCTCTCAGAGAGGTAACCCTCGAGCGGCTCGACGCATGACTTAAGACCGATGACATCCATGAAGAGAGGACATTGAGTAGCCACAGCACAGTCAATCCCGGACGTGATGTCGCTTGTCCTTAGTAGTCGACAAGTAACAAGAGCGGCGGCCGCATGGAGCATCCCGGCGATTGGGGAAAAAAGCTAGGTCACGTGATTGATCGTCACGAGTTGCGGTTCTGGCATGGCGCGCAGGAGGATCTCGCTACTCTCCCGCCTGGAGATGGAGTCCGTCTTGCGTCCTTCCAGCTCTGCGCCCTGACTCGCCCTGATCTAGCCTGCTTTTGTGGCGTCAAGGAGCTTGTTATTCCGTGTCAATCTACTACCGTTGTGACATTGCCGTGTGCGTCGCGATCTAATCCTCCCTAGCTGCAGCGTACCGCTTCTCGATCGAGCCTCGTAACTATTGGCGCATCCGCTTCGGAGAACAAGGAACACTCAATCACCGACGACTATTTTCCGCCTCTCTCGAATCATATCCCTTCATTCCATTTACCTCTTATTATTTTTGGCCGATTGTGTGTTCACTGTCACACTCCGTCGCCAGTTGGACCTTTCTGGACGACTTCGCAAAAAAAGAAGGAATAAAAGAGGCCGTTTTGTACTCGCGTCAAAGAAGAGTTCGAGAACAGCGCGACCCGAAATAATGAGTGCAGACGAAGGCGGAGGGACGGCCCCGATGCCGGTCACAAATGGCGACCAGTCGCAAAATACGCCCGATCCATCTGTCCTGGCGACTCCAGGCAAGCGAAAGCGTGTCGCGAGTCACGACGAGAAGGCCGCCCAAGACGCTGGCGCTTCTGCGACGCAATCGCAGGAAAAGGCAAAATTACAGGAGACGCTTCGCAATTTGGTGGACATTTTAAGCAAGTGAGCACTCCGCGTCACCACTAAATTGTGACTGCTTCCCACTGACCCATGTCAGGAGTGATGCCGATTTGCATCTTCTATCCTGCCCATTACCGTCGTCGCCGGCAAAACCACGTTCGAAACGCGCAAAGGTGTCCGGTGATAAAGACGAGAGTTCGAGCATTCAAGCACGGGTGGCGTCAGACCGATACAGCAGTTTGTCGGAGTTTTTGAGCGATATTGAGAAGGCGTCGGCGGCAGTGATAGAGCGGAACAAAGCTCAGGCAACGCCTGCTTCAGCTGACGGGTCGCCTCTGACAGAGACTGTCAACCGCATCGCGGCGTTCAAGAAACTCCTGAATAGCCTTGTTCGCCAGGCACATGTGAGCCAGGCCAACATCAAGACTGAAGCGTCGGAAGAAGACGGAGAAGCCCCGGCGAAGTCTACTCCGACTAATGTTGAGACCCGTAATGACAGCCTTGTGTTGACATTGTTTGGGAACCCCGCAAATCCAAAACAACTCTACTCAAGCTTGCAGAAGACCGTCAAGGTTCCACTACCTTCGGATGACGCTAATGCAGACAAATACGTGGAGGTGCAAGCGCCCTTGCGCGAAGTCGGTTTGCCCAACGGGATCTCCACCACAAAGGTGCAGCCATTTGAAGCAGAGACTGCTGTCAAAGAACATAAGAGAACTTTCGGCGATGTGTTCGCGCCTCGTGCAACACTGCCCCAGTTAGAGGCGCCCCGCAAATCCAGAACTTCTACACGCAATGCTACTAACGGCTGGATTGATCCTTTTGAAGCCATCACCGACTACAAGGCCTTCCTCGGGGATCGCAATAATTACTGCCTTGCACCTCTCCCTTCGGGACATTGGCTTCAGTATGGTGGGGTCACTTCCTCTCCATCTGTCTGGAGCCGTCGGCAGAAACAGCATTCTTCTCAACAAGCGGGTGACGACGTTCCAACCGATGACCCTGCTCTGAGCATCGACGAGGATGCTGCCCTCTTGCAGGGAGTGTACTCCTCTTTTGCTCCTTCGTTCGATAGCTCTGGGGCTGTGGAACAAGCCGACTCAAAAAATTTGGTATGGTGGAGCAAACGTGGAGCAAGGCGTTTGAACACACTCCTCTCGTTGCCGTACGTGGAAGATGAACAGAAAGATTCCACATCAGTCCAGCCCGGAAGTATCGGCGATCTTGACGAGTCCACTCTCGAAGAGATGGTGAAAACGTTCAACCCCGACGATTTTGCGGACAATATCGTGCATACAGATAAATCCACGGAAAAGTACGCTCAAGAGCGAGAAATGGACGACGTATTGCGCGATGTCTCTGATCTGCTAGAGACCCTCAGCTCCTACCAAAAGATTCGGAGTTTGGAGACTACGGCTTCTAGCGGTCAAGGAACTGAGCCTAAGGAAACAACGCCCGATGTCACAGGAGCAGACACTCCGTCGTCGGCAGAGCAGACTGTGTATGAAACACTCAAGTCAAGTCTAGCAGCTCTTGTCGCAACTCTGCCACCTTACGCTGTTGCCAAGTTGGACGGTGACCAGCTGGCCGAGCTGAACATTAGCCAAACGATCCTCATTGAGAATCCTGAGTATCAGGGCACAATGGAAAAGGATGACTATGCTTTGCAGCAGGAGCGTGCCGCTGCCTTGGCTGCCACCAGTGGTGCGAATAGAACTTCAACTCCTTCACGTTCCGGTAGCTTCCAGGCGCAGTTCAACCAACGATCATTCACGGCCAACGCGCGAACGCAGCCTCAGACTTTCCAGTCGCCACAGCCTTACTATGGGGCAAGGCAGAGCTCCACGCCAGCGCCATACACTCCTGGTCATCCCCAGCAATTCGCTGGAGCCCGCCCTCCGTCAACGCCGCAGCAGCGACCAGGCTACTTCCCTGGATACGCGCAGCAGCCAACCCCACAGTACAATCAGTACCAACGTCCTGGTCAGAACGGCTACCACCCTTACCCGGGACAACAGGGCCCGCCCGCCGCGGGTCAGGGATCTCCGCAGCCCTACACACCGCGTCCCGGACAACCTGCGCCCTATAACGCGCCCTATACAGCCGGACGTAGCGCATCCCCACAGAAACCTCCTTCTTACGCTACCCCCCGAGGCTCCTTCGGTCCTCCAGGCTCAGCCAACCCACAACAACGGTTCGTGCCGCAACAACAACAACCAGGTCAGCAGCCCCCTCCATACGGAAACTACCCCTCAAACCAAGCCCCACCGCCATCGGGAGGATATTCCAACTCAGCTGCGGCCATGACCTATGCCCGGAGCGCTGCCGAGCAAGCCATCATGATGGAGAGGAACAAAGTGCAATTAGCAGCGGCAGCTCAAAACCGACCCAGTTCAGCGACACCACAGCCATCAGGCGAAGCCTCTCAGGAACGAAGTGCAACGCCAGGAAGCAAGCAGAACGGCACGCCAGCGCCATGATGAGCGGGGGATATGATGAGACACGGTCGAGATGTAGGGATATGCGTTTGATTAACTCTTAACTTTATTATTCGTCTTTTCTCACTCTTTCTTAACCTTTTATTTTTAACTTTTTTTTTCCCTCTTGTTAACACTATACCATTTCAATTGTTTCACTTCTTCCTTTCCCTTCCCAATGGTCTTTTACCACTCACAGAGCTTAGAAAACAAACCTCCCCAGAAGAAAATAACCCCACAATCGGGAAGAAAAACAAACCAAATCAATACAATGACGAATTCCAATATGTGTATAGTGGCGGCTAATCCATGTTGGATAATAACCTTCCCGCTCAGCGATGATAACCCTTACTACTTCTACCAATTATTCTTTTATCTTCAGTTTATTTTCCTTTTAATCCCGTTTTTTTTTTATTTCCCTGTGTCACAACGCAACAATCCCCGAGTGATTGATTGCTTCTTCTAGATTCAGCTTCAGATGCAAGTTCTGGTTCCCTTTTCTTCCTTTTTTTTTCTTTTTCTATGGTCAATTCAATAGGACACGACAGGACGGATGTTTCTTAAACCATTGGTATTCTGCGGGCTTGTATGGATGGATTGATGGATGGATGGATAGGATGTTCAATGTTATCATTCATCTCGTTGGTCTGGTTTGCTTTGCTTTTCTATGCTTTACTTTACTTTCTCTACTTTCACATTCCCAATGGAGTTAACTTTACTATTGATTAACCAGAGTCATTTAAATCGATGAACAAATTATCTACATAGTTCCAGAGTCTAGGTACTAGTAGGAATGTTGTCTAGGATGACGGTAATAATTCTCGGATGCTCGGGTTGACATATTTTTCTTAGTACTAGAGTTATGCATCTCATGTTGAATTATGGGGTGGTTAAGACTTAGTTTAATTACCCATTATTGGTAGTTCATAATTGGTGAAACGAATGTAGTATACAGCAATTTCTCATCATTATACACGCTCAAATACATGACAAGAATCAATCAACCAAAGACAGGAAATTAAGAGGTAGATAGTAAGTACGACGACGGGGAAGAAGAAAAAGGTTTCTGCTATTTGGCGCACCCTATAACCCCTTCTCACCCCAGGCTGTCATCTGTTTTTCCAGTCCAGTGTCGTTAACGCCTGCCCTATCTTTCTAAAAGATCCAATTTCTCAATCTGTTCAAGGCTCAATAAAATCCGAGTGTAAGAAACGCTAGAACAACGATGTACGCTACCCAAATAAAATTCGTCGAGTCATTAGTTGATTAGTGGTAATCGTAAGTAGTGGTCAGTTAGGGGATGAACATTGCGGCGACGGTCATGAAGCCGAAGTATCTGAGTCGTGGGGTTAGTTATTGTCTTGTAGAAGGGGGGGGAGAGGAAAACATACATGGTTGCGCATCGCCAGCCGTCCCGAGAGTCAACGAGCTGGTCTGCGCTGGTGGAGTTGGTGGAGGCAATGATTGACGCAGCGACTCCTACGAGTGCGACTACGACGAGACGACCGGAGAACTCTGAAATCATGCTGAATGCGAGCAGTGGTAGGAGGATGGCAGTAGAGGCAATGATGATGGTGGTGAAGATAGGCTTCGCGGTCGAGGTAGAAGCCATGCGTGGAGTTAGAGAGATCAGGTCTTTGGTGTAATCGAGGAACCGTGTCTCAGCGGCGATGACGGGGTTGGTTTGCTTCATCCAGTTCCGATATGTGTTGATATCCTGCGTAGAGGCGCGGGGGAGTGTTTGAAGGACCCTACTATATGCGCTGAGGGCATTGTCTAGAAGATATATTGTTAGTATCCGGATCCACGATCGGCCGGCAGCTGGTACTTACTGTATTGCTCGGTCTTTCGAGCTAGCGCACTGAGGAGCTCCTCACGTCGGTAGTGAACGGAGGAGTATACCTGTGCTTGGACATCCATACGCCGGGAGGCAGGGAGCATTTTCGTGCCCTCTTGCTCGGCCGTTGCGGCCCGTTGTAATTCCTCGTACTCATCCACTAGACGCAGGTCTTCCTCCATTTGTGCAATCTCGTCCTGAAGATGAAGCAGTACGCGATGGTTGAGATTCTCGAACCGGCGATACAGAGGTGGGAGACGGGGCTCCTGGCTCTCCGTGGCCGAGCTCAGCCGTGTAGCGAGAAGGCTATATCCGGAGATGTCTGATGAGGATTTGGTGTTGCGCCTGTTCCGTCGTGTGGGCCGGTGAAGATCTTCTTCAGGGCTTCGCGGCGGCGATGGGGGTAGTGGCGACCGCTGAAGAGAGACAGAATTATGAGGGTAATACGTCTCCGGTCTTGCATTCAAGTCCACGCTTCGTTTCTCATAGTAGTTCGAGCCGTCGGGGAACGCCCCCACCCCACTGTATGCCCCGTCCAGTGAGGGTTTGTGCGCTGGGATGTGGCTCTTCACCGTGTTTGAGGTGACGGTGCTTGGAGGAATGTCAATTGAACTGGGAGTTTTCTGAGAGTTCGCCGAGGACTTTGACAGTATGGACGAGGTCCGGCTGCGGGCATCAGTGCCTTGCGCGGCGGGGCGATACATCTGACGGACTGCGTTCTTGTATGCCCCCTTGGCATTATTGCTGGGTACGTGATGCTCGTACTCATCATCAGACGAATCATCCGTTGTAGTCGAGTTATCTTCGAGGTACTCGAACACATTGGGTGCTTTGCGATCGGGGTCATGTTTGTTCTGAGCTGCTTGTGGCCGCGCAGTGGACCCGTTGCTGTTGCTCTTCGATATAGTAGATTTGGTTTGGCTGTCTACTTTGGGTTTCTCCACTGACAGTTTGGGACCTTTGGTGGATTGCGAGTTTGAAGAGATGACCGAAGCCGTGGATGCTCTGCTCGTTCCATCTTTCTTAGATTTTTTGGAACGAGTAGAGCTAGAGTAGAAGGGCATCATGGGTAGATCGGGTGGTTACTAGTGGTCAATATGGTAGCTTCAAAAGGCCGCAGCGCAAACCAGCCATACCCCAAAAGGTGAACAGAAAGAACAATCAAAAGGTACTCTGAAAGGGTGATGGTGATGGTGTTTGGAGGGGAAGCATCCAAGGCATATCAAGGGAGAAGGGTAGGGCCTCAGAGACGGCGCGAATCTCGGACGAGGGTCCAAGAATGTAGGACAGAATGCGGTTGATAGGTCTCTTCCTCCCTGTGTAGCGGATCGGAATACCCTTGACAAGCGTAGTTTGAAGATCACTGACGGACTATGGATCCCTCCACTGGAGATCCCGCCGATTAGCCGGGTTTTTAGATCGGTTTGGGGTCTAGGCAGTATCGAGAGAGCGAGAGAAAGAGAAACTAATTGTATAGATGGAAGGTAGACGGGATGACAGTCAGAACCGGAAATAATCAACAGTAAATACTGGATGGACAAGGCGAATCAGCCCCCAACACCCAGGACGAAGATGAGACAAATCTCCGACAAGAGCGACGAAGAAAAGCGCTGAACAGGTCCTTTTTTTTGGACGTGAGGCAGCCTTGAGGGAGTCTCATTCGTGGTGGTAGGCGCCCCGAGTTCCTGATCTGCTCCGATCGCGAGGGGCCCTTCCCTGTCAGAGACGGGATGTCGGATGCTTTCTTTTTCTCGATTGCGAGATGGACGATTTATTAATACATTGACTGAAAATGAGAGGAGTAGAGAAAGAGAAGCGCAATAGAGAGCAGCGAAAAGGACGAGGGAGAAGTAAAAAAATGAGGGAAGAAATACAGAAGGTGGGATGTGCAGAGGATCCACATGCTATCGATAGTTGAAGAGCAGCAACTCGACATCTTCTTTTTCTATACTACAAAATCAATCCCATGCGGGCTTCATTTGGGGATCATCTGTTCCCCCTCCATGCTGGTAACATCCTCGAAGTTTATGCTGCGTTGGCTGACGGTGACTCGCTGCCGATCCCACCTTGCATGACTGAAATTCTTCGGCGTTATCGTTGTTGGACACGATGGGCCCTAAGTAGGTCAGTCATTCATCCATCCCCGACGATGAGTTGGTGAGAAGCCATTCATGTGCTGGTATCGAGGGGTTGTTGTTTGTATCTAACTTTTATCCCGCTCTCATTCTCTGTCTGCTTTGTTCCGCTGATCCGCGGGTTGTTGAAGAGATGCATGACATTCCCTTTCCTGGAATTACTCTTGGAAGCATGACTTGCAGCTGAACCGCTGGCACTGGCTGCCTCCGAACACTGTTCACAGCGCATCGCGAATAGGATGTCTTGGAACATCATTCGGGCATATTCTTATTGGTGCAGATGAAGACTATTATCGCACTAAGAGTAGTATTCCCCTCCATTCCATTCCATTCCTTCATTTTGAGTTATTGTATACTTTGTTACCATTCGTACCGAATATCGATATGATATCTATTATCTCGATGGTATACCAGCGGTGAGGGTAATTACCGTATGGTACGGGCCGTGATCTCCGCCCGCGCTTAATTCCCGTCCTTCATCGATTCCAGTCCAGATTCCAGACCTCAAGGATTGTGCCAATTTCTTTGCCATCTCTCCCACCGCGACCGGTCCGATCTTCTCTTCCTTCTTCTCGTGGACCCGTCCTTTCGCCTACCTTCCTTGCCCTCGGGCTCATGCTTCGACCGTGGCTTCGGCAGTGCCCGCGAGCAACCCACTCGCTCGCCTGCCCGCAATGCCATCTTCCCCGGCCGCAGACTGCCAGGCGCGCCCTTAGACCCCTCCCTGCCTTGTCCCTTTCGCATCCCATTCGATCCCTCCAAACAGCGACGACCGACTCGCCGGACCGCATTCCCCTGCGAAAGCAGCTGAAACAGGACGCCAAGGCCGTCAAGGCGCGCAAGCGACAGACTCGAGAGAATGAGGAGGCCTCCCGACAGAAATGGGAGTTGACCGTGGGCATTGAGATCCACGCGCAGTTGAACACCGAGTCCAAATTATTTTCGCGTGTGTGACTGGATTCTAGACAATTGGACTGAATTGTCTGGCTGATCGCTGAGCAGGAGCGTCTACATCATCTACGGATCTTCCCAATTCGAACGTTGCGCTGTTCGATCTAGCATTCCCGGGGTCGCAACCGGTTTGTGGATGATTTCTCTATGCATGAGGTGCAGATACTTACAGCTATGGTGTAGGAGTTTCAAATCGCAACGCTCCTCCCCGCCCTCCGCGCCGCCCTTGCTTTGAACTGCGAGATACAGCCAGTCAGCAAATTCGACCGCAAGCATTACTTCTACCAGGACCAGCCGGCCGGATACCAGATCACCCAATACTACGGTAATATAGTTCCCTCCCTCTCTCGCCGCCTATTAGTGCTCTGACACAGAGTAGAGCCTTTTGCGAAGAATGGCTATGTAGACCTGTTCCGCCATGATGGCATTGCGCCTGAGGACGGCGACACGGTTCGCATCGGCATCAAACAGGTCCAGATGGAACAGGATACCGCCAAGTCGCAAGAATATCCGCCCTCGACGCAACTCCTCGACTTTAACCGTGTCTCCCACCCCCTCGTCGAGATCATCACTATGCCGCAGATCCATACTCCCGCCACCGCGGCGGCCTGTGTTCGGAAGATCCAGTCCATCTTGCAGTCATGTAATGCGGTGACAACTGGCATGGAGCTGGGAGGTCTGCGGGCTGACGTCAACGTCTCCATCCGCCAGCGAGGTGACACAGCCGGCACGCATCAGTACGGTGGCATCGGCGGACTCGGACAACGCACGGAGATCAAGAACCTGAGCAGTTTCAAGGCGGTTGAGGATGCCATCATTGCGGAGAAGAACCGGCAGATTGCCGTCCTTGAGAGTGGCGGGGTGGTAGAAGGTGAAACCCGCGGCTGGACTATTGGAAGCACCGAAACGCGCAAACTACGAGGCAAAGAGGGGGAGGTCGACTATCGCTATATGCCCGACCCGGATCTTCCGCCCCTATACATCGGCGCCGACCTCGTGGCAGCGCTTCAGACCAATCTCCCAACGTCCTCGGATGCGCTTATTGAACAACTGGCTGGGCCGGAGTATGGGCTGCCCATCGAGGATGCGAAGCCGCTGGTGGAACTGGAAGACGGCGCGCGGTTGGAGTACTATCAGGAAGTCGTGGACCTCCTGCGAGCGCTGCAGTCGGATCAGGACCCCAAGGCACAAGAAGGACTGGCGCGGGTGGCCGGCAACTGGGTTCTTCATGAGCTTGGGGGTCTATGGGCCAAAGCGGAGGAAGCGTGGGATGCGGCGCGGGTGCCTGCCCCGAGCCTGGCCGCGCTGATCGACCAGCTGCAGCGGAAGCACATCACAGGGCCGACGGCGAAGCAGGTACTCGCCATGGTGTTCGCGGGGGATGAGCGGCCGATCCCCCAGCTGCTGGAGGAGGAGAACCTGCTGCTGCGGCCACTGTCGCGCGAGGAGTATGTAGCGCTGGCGGAGGCAGCAATCAACTTGAACCCCGCCATGGTAGAACAGATCCGACAAAAGAACCAACTGGGCAAGCTGGGCTGGTTTGTCGGGCAGATGATGCGCATGGGCGAGAAGGGACGAGTGGAAGCGCCGAGAGCAGATGCGATTCTGCGGGAGTTGATCTTGGATCAGCGATAATGTATACCTGTATAGTACATAGATAAAGCAATAGATAGCAATAAGCATGCATGATACCCATCACACGGTGATTTTCCCCCACCCTTATCCCCTCTTATCCCCGAACGTCATCTGTCGGGGGTGAATTGCTAATGGAAACGGGCGGAGGAAGTGGATGCTCTCCTGGACCTGTACTTAGGGGAACAACCGTTCCCTAAAAGCAGGTCTTAGCGATCGCGGACGCCCCACGGCTGAGAATGCTTTTAACCGGCTCGTCGCCCCTGCAATCCGGTTTCATTCTTCTTTCTTTCAGTATTATCTGGAATTCTACTTCTTCCTTCATCCCTTCTAACTTCTCTTCTCTTTTCCTAACTCTCTCCCAAGGGTCCAACTTCTTGTGGTGGTGCTTTGGAGTCTACCTCGGATCGTCTCCACTCACGATCTTATCTCATCTTTGGGTCCGCCCTTCTAGAACCTTTTCTTTTTCTTCCTTCCTTCATCCCACGCGACCTACCCCTCCAACTCTTCCCCTCTCCTCTCCTCTCTCTCTTACACACATTCACCATGACTTCTCCTTCTACAATCCGGCAGAGATTCCTCTCCAAGCCCAACCAGCTGGGCGTCGTGGCCGTTGGTTTCAATGGCGGGCAGGTACGTACAGAAGAATTCCATGACGACGGATCCGTCGATCATCTAGTAGCGTGCATAGTAAAAGGAAGAACCCCCACTAACCATACACACCCCGACCACAGTGCAAGATGGGCGTCGAAGCAGCCCCGATGGCTCTCGTTCAAGCCGGTCTGCTCGAGCAACTGCGCGACGATCTGGGCTACGAACTGCACTATGACGAGAAGGTCCACCACTACGAAGATAAGATGCCCGAGTCCGACCCCGACCACCGCGGCATGAAGAAGCCCCGGTCGGTCAGCGCCGTTACCGAGTCGCTGAGCGCCCAGGTCTACGAGCACGCCAAGGAGGGCAAGTTCGTGCTGACTCTGGGTGGTGATCACTCCATCGCTATCGGTACCATTTCCGGCACGGCCAAGGCGATTCGTGAGCGACTGGGTCGTGAGATGGCTGTCATCTGGGTGGATGCGCACGCCGATATCAACATTCCTGAGATGAGCCCTAGTGGTAACATTCACGGTATGCCCATGGCGTTCTTGACGCGCTTGGCTCGTGAGGAACAAAAGGATATCTTCGGCTGGCTGCAGGATGAGCACATTGTCAACACCCGCAAGCTGGTGTACATTGGTCTTCGGGATGTGGATCGCGGTGAGAAGCAGCTGCTTCGTGAGCATGGCATCAAGGCGTTTAGCATGCATGATGTTGATCGGTAGGTTTCCTCCTCCTTACCCTTGAGTATCCTCCGATGATGCAGTGGTGTTCTGACAACCTGCAGGTACGGCATCGGCCGCGTGGTCGAAATGGCCCTGGCGCACATTGGCAATGACACACCGATCCACCTGTCGTTCGACGTGGACGCGCTGGACCCGCAGTGGGCGCCTAGCACGGGTACCCCTGTGCGTGGTGGACTGACGCTGCGCGAGGGTGACTTCATCTGCGAGTGTGTGCACGAGACGGGTAACCTGGTGGCGATGGATCTGGTGGAGGTGAACCCCAGCCTGGAGGAGCATGGCGCTAGCGACACCATCCGGACGGGATGTTCGATTGTGCGGAGTGCCCTGGGAGATACCTTGCTGTAATGCAGAAGCCTGTGGCTGTAGGGGGTGAGAACTAGAGTAGAACTAGAGAACTAATGAGCAATCTGAATCAATCAATGTTAAAGCTTATCCGGAGTAACTCTAATTAGTGTGAGCTTGACCATGCGGAGAATGGAAGATGGATGGATGGATGTAGATACTACTAAATTTACCCGCCCTGCCACCGCATTAGTTTTCCTCCTGCCACCGGAATTTCCAACGCCCATGATGAAGAGTAGTAAGTACTCCATAATTGTCTGTCTTTCTTTCATTCTCTGATTTACTTTTCTTGCATTCTTTCCTTAACTTGTCAATTGTCATTCCTTGATTTTTTGCTCGCCTCGATACTTTGATACCTACACATCAAGCACAGTTCTAGACCCGCCAGGCATCATATCATATCCGCCCAACCCACGCCTCGTCTCGCCTCGCCCCATTACGGTCAACCCTGATGCGTTGTCAATACTAAGTTGAATGAGGGTTAAGGCGGAGTTATTGTTTCAGCCTGATATGATGATATAATGCGATATTAGATTTATATCAGCATACCCCGGAAGATCATTCTTGATACATACTACAACCACCACTGCACTCTACCACTTACTACTACTTACTATATACATCCGGTCAACCCAATTGTCTATATACTACACACCACACTCACCGCACACATCTATACTCACCACCACCCCACCCCCAAAGGAACAAATACTAAACCAAAATGGCAATGCGAATCTACCACCGCCGACCCCGCCGCTACCACTGGCCGGAACTCCAACTCAACATCTGGATCATCGTGGTCCTCTCCTCCTCCGCAATCTGTCTGGGAATATTCGCCTGGTTCATGACAGTTCAAAATGACTTGGGATTGGAAGTTCCTTGGTACGATACCCTTCATTCCTTCCCCATATCCCCCAATTTCACCCCCAAAACCACCAAACTAACACCCCCCCCCTCCTCCGGAGGAAATAAAATAGGCTCTTCCCCTACATGATAACAACCGGCGCGCTCGGCATCTTCTTCGTAATCTTCATCCTAATCCTAGCGGCGCAACGCTTCCTCCTGCCCGGGATAATCATCATAGGAGGGTTTATTCTCTTCGTGCTATGGTTAACGGGACTAGTGGAGACATCGCTCCAATTGTATGGGGTCGTCGCGAACGTGAATGATAATTGTCGCAATTATATTGATAATGTTAAGCCTGTGGGCGATGGGTGGAAGACATTGGCGTGGATTGAGGAGGAGACTATTTGTGAGTTTTCATTCCTTTCTCTTTTTTTTCTTTTTGATAAATTGGGGGGTAAGGGTATGCTAATTGGTGTTTCTGGGACAGGCAATTGTTGGAGAACGGCGTTTGCGTTTGAATTGGTGAATACTATCTTTTATGTCTGGATGATTATTATGTCGTGGCAGGTTAATCGGGATCTTTATCGTTGATTTCTATCCCTCTTTGAGAAGAGATGGGTGGGATAGTTTATGTATTATGAGATATGATTGTATGATTTCAATGGATGATACAGAGCTCTTGCTCATACTCAACCTTATACTGGTATCTGTAGCATATATTCAGTGTTGTATTTTCCTATATATCTCAAACGCCCTCGCTATGCCATCACTTATTGGCAAACATGGCAAACATGGCAACATGGCAAATATCACAACGCCAAATACATCCAACTAAATATCCCAACCTAGCTACTGACTATCCATTCTCATTCGCAATTTGTTCCTCCGCCTCCGAATTGTAATCCCCTCCCTCCAGTGCTGCCATCATCTCGCGCTCCAGCTCGTCATCCTCGTCGGCCGGATCCACCTCTGCGGGATCAGGCGGGCTCGACTTGTCAGCAACCTGCTCCGGCTCCTCTGTCCCCGGTTCAGTTGCAGATGCTGTTGTGCTTGCAGTCGACTCTACCGCCCCTGCGCTGGCTACCTCCTTCAGCCCCGTGCTGCGCTCGTATGACCGCTTGATCCGCTGAGCTAGCCGCGAGCCTGGCTCGTCGCCCTCGCCGGCACTATCCATATCCTGGTCGTCGTCATCGTCGCCGCCTTCTCCTTCCTCGCGCTTCCGCTTCTTGCTGGCAGGAGTGCCTGGCTCATCCATGAATGTGGCTTCGCTGTCGCTCTCACTCTCATCATCACTGCCCAGGAACTCCTTGAGCTCATCGTGGACCGCGGCCTGCTCCTCGTCGTCGTAGCCGAGGGGCGACATTTCGGATATGCCTGCGGATTTGAGAATCTCCTCTGTTGCCTCTTCGTCATCCGCTACAGAGTCGCCCGTTGCCTCGTCCGACGATGAGAGCCACGCGCTCTCCGCTACTTCTTTGGATCCCGGTGAGATCGGCTCGCCGCGGTCGTCTGGATGCACAGGCAGGAGGTACGGTTCCTCCGCTAGGCGCTTCCATTGTGTCAGGCAGTCCAGGAGCCATTGTGTCGTGACGATCTTGACTTTCGGGTACCGGGTCGCTTCGCGCACTTTGGCCGTGCGGTTCCGCCCCGCGACGAGGTGCGTGGTCTTCATGTTGATCTTTGATGCAATGACTGCCCCGAAGCTCTTCGCCCAGAGGGAGATGTCGGCGTTTTGTGTATCCGTGCCGAGGGGAAGCACGCCGGAAAACACGAGGGTCACGCCGCCGAGGATGCGATGCTTCATTTGAGGCATAATGATCTTGACGTCCGGGACTAATTTCAGGTCGACGTCCTTCTCCTTAGACGGCTTTTCGCCGCGCAGGGCGGCGACTCGTCCACCCAGTGCCCGTGAACGTCGTCGGTCATATTCGTCGAAAAAGTCCCGGTGTACTTGCTCCAAACGCACCTCGAGGTCGAACAGCTCTCGGTCGTTGTCCTCCAGTAGGTGATGTCGGTGCTTGCTCAGATCTTGTGAGTCGTCTATGCTGCTGGATGTATCGCTGCTCTCTGCTGCATCGTCCTCCGCGTCTAGCTCCTTTTGCTTCTGCAGTAATGGTCGGTCCTCCACTTGATGCATGATTGTCTCCTCTTGTGCATCGCTCTGCTCTTGTAATAACCTGGGATTATCGCCGCCACCCATGGTTACCAGCTGTTCCAATGTCGATACCTCTGTCTGGTCGTCTCTCTTTGCCGTCGCCCCGTTGACATGATGTTCCGCCAACCCCCCCTTGGCTGTCTTCGCTGCCGGCTTCTCACCCCCTTTGCTGGGAGGTCCCAGCTCCTGCTTCTTCGGGAGGAAACTAGAGTTGATGTCCCCGATGCCGACGAAGAAGTCGTACGGCGACACCTTGATGAGATTGGGGTTCCAGCGCCAGACGTCCCCGCGGTCGTCGATAATGACGACCATCTTGGTGTCCACCGGAAACAGCCGGTGCAGGTTCTTGGCCACCAAGCTGCCACTCTCATCTCGGCTGAGAATACGGTCACCAAAGAGTTTGCGGTCTGGATCTATGATACTAGCGATATGTTGCGCATAGGACCTCGTTCCCATGGTGTAGATATGCAGCTCATACATCTCCGACACATTCTGTAGAAACGACTCTAGACCCGGTCGTAGCTTCACATAGTACCAGCACCCGCGCATTCCCGGCCCATCATCTACCAGCTGAAACGCACGCACATCGCTCAGAGCCTGATAATTCGGGTTTTCCTTGTCCTGCATCCATTCTCCGACAGTCGGGTCGACGGTAGCATGAATAATGGTCTGGTCCAGATCGACGACCAGCGACAGTTTCCGATTCGCCAGTAAGCGGCGTTTCGCATCCTCTTCCACCCGCGTAGCTTCTTGTTCACTGACAGTCAACGTGGTATTATCGTGGGCCATCTGAATCGGCGCGCGATGCACATCCGTCACCTCAGTATTGTACGAAAAGCTGCAAACAATCGTAAGCGAAGCCCAACACCAAAACACTGTTTTCACCTACTCAGTCATATCCTTGCCACAAATGGCACAGAGCCCACCAAACTGGACCTCATGAGCACATGGCTCATCAACTTCCAAAACATCGACCCTAACCAAATATCAGCATCCCAACACCAGCTCCAAATAAGTGACAGCATCGGAACATACGGCTCATCAATAACATCCCCCTTTTCAATCTTCCACTGCACCACCTCCCCATCAACCGTCGATTCGAACTTCGTCGGGAACTTGCGCTTCACATCCACCTTATTCCCCAGCCCATCCCCCTCCGTCACAGTCGTCTGGTACACATACCAGAACAGCGCCTCATCCCGTTCCACCTTATCACCGGGCTGTTTCAGCAGCGACGTGACGGTGATCGGGTAATGGAGGCTAGGCGGTAACCGGAGAAGCATGCCTGGATAACTCTTTCACACAGGTCGACTCAGCAAGCTCTCCTAGTAATTGTAGGTATCCAACCCCCCTCCTGCCTCCCTAACACCGAGAGTGAGGCAGTGTCGGGCGAGGGGCCGCGGACGGATTTATTTTCGATAACGAAAGGGAACGAAAGGAAGAAAGAAAAGGATCGAGCTCGATAGCTATGAAGCCATTCCCGAAACTTCTGCCGTCGGTAGGAACAACAGCGACCTAGCTTAATCGCAGCGGCGCACGAGGATCTCGATACGAAGGAAGTGTATTTGAATGGAACGGGGTCAGGTGGACAAGTGATGGAGTTGTCGCGGGATGGTTCGCCACGCTAGGACGCGACGAAGTCAATAAGGCGGGCGCGGGTTTGCGCTGTGGAGGTGTATCGGGTAAAGGTGGAAAGCGGGTCAATCTGG
Organism: Aspergillus costaricaensis CBS 115574; assembly: GCF_003184835.1. NCBI lineage: Eukaryota > Fungi > Ascomycota > Eurotiomycetes > Eurotiales > Aspergillaceae > Aspergillus > Aspergillus costaricensis. Next base: position 248,359 of record NW_020291838.1, read on the forward strand.
GCTCGTAATATCGAGCGCAGACGAAGGGACAAAGAAGCGATCGGGTATGGAGATTGAAGAGCGGCTAAAGAGAAGGGCAGTCGTGGGGGATGATGAAACAAAGACAGAGCAGAGAGAAAGTCTGGATGGAGGAGGTGGTGAGAGCGTGATGAAGAAGGCTTGGCTGCCAAGAGAGTTGCTTGGGTTTTGGCGCCTGGCCTGTGCGGGGCGAGACTCGCCGGCCCAGACTCGGCTGGTACCGCGGTTGCTTCTTATTGTTACTGCATCACGCGGTTTACGTCAATTCCAATCAGTTTGAGGTTGTTACTATCATATTGCATAACCATTTACATCCTAAATGCCAACATATGTCAAATAATATCACCGGCTTTCCATTGAAGATCCCTAGAATCTATCCGGCAACCGCTGCAAACATGAGGATAACCATTCACAACATTACGTGTGTTCGTCTGCCAAAATCATAGATCAAGCTACAAGAAGCAATGATGAAGCAAAGGCAGCATCATAGATACCACATCATCCCGCAAAACCCGCTTACTTAGCCTTAGCCAGACCAACAGCGCTGTTGCCAAGGTCATACACACTGTACCACTTGCGCAGGAACGCATCGCCCAAAATGGCCAAAGGACCAACCGGCTCAGGGAAGTCCATGCCCATGAAGGCACTGACGCAAGAGCCCTGCACCTCCAAGGTGTAGTCATACGAGGTGATGGTGAAGTTGTGGCCGGCAAGGGTGAAGGTAACGTCGGGCAGGGACGAGCGCTTGTCGCAGTCAACGGTGTACTGGCCGGTCCAGCCCTTCTTAGCACCGATCTGAGCATTGCTAGAAGACTGTTAGCAACTTGTTTGTTCAATCAAGACATCCAAGACTTTTTGACTTACATCATCTCGGCCAAGTCAGCAGGCAGAGCAATCAGGGAAGTACCAGTGTCCAGGATGACACCGGTGTTATCCAACTCAGCAACATCGTCGCCAAGAGCAATGGCGTCAAGGTCAACCTCCCAGTAAGCCTTGCGACGGAGGGGGATCTTGATCAGCTCGCCAGTGTAGTGGTCCTTGTCGACGCCACCGAAAGTCGCCACGGAATCGTCACCCTCCTTGTTGGTGTCTCCAAGGTAAAAGGCAAAGACAGGCTCGTCAAGGAGACCCTGGTCAAGCATGTTGTAGAAGGGAGGAACAATCTTGTTCACGGAGATGGTGTCATAACCCAAGCCGAGAATGCCATCGAACCGGCCGAAGGCAAAGGCAAGACCAGGCTCGTTGGTCGCCTCAGCGAAGTCCTGTCCCTTGACCTTCAGGTCGCCAATCTTCAGGGTGTCCTGAGAAATGAACCCGCTAAGGCTGCCAGAGCCGTACTTGATGGCGAATTCACTGCCGTTCTTGTGGTACGTACTCGAGGCAGAAGAGTCATACTTGTTGTGGAGGTAGCAGGCAATAGAGCTGCATTCGCTCGAAGGAACCCAAAGATTCGAGCTACCAGTGTCCAGGACAACCTTGAACTTCTGGGGGGGAGTACCCAGCTCGATCTCAGAGAAGTCTATGGCAGGAAGGGTCAGCAGCGATCAGCCATATAAGACGGTATCTCCATACACTGTGCATTCAGGAAGTTGTCCACCAGGACATCATGACGGCTCATGTCATTGATAGGGTTCTCCTCGACCAGCTCTTTGTGGATGGACGGGCGGATACCCATGTACTTCTGGCCCAAAGCGCGGACATGGGCGTCGATGTTATGCGTGTACTATAGACCACGGAATCAGCTTTGAATCATACTGGAGCTTCAAAGAAGCTAGCTAGCTAGCTAGCTAAGAAAAAGATGTAATGATAAGGCCACACTCACAAGCTGCTCTTCCAAAGGCACCTTGTTAAGCTTGAGCTTGTGAACCTCGGCGGAGGCACAGCCCAACAGCACGGATGCTGTGAGCAAGGAGGCTGACTTCATGATGGGCGACGGCGGAAACGACTACCCAGCGGGATAAGATGGGCTGGGTCAAGAAAACTGACAGATGCACGTATGAATAGAAATGATGATAGGGACAGAGAACGATGAAGAAGAGATGGAGGATAGCAGGGGAAAAGAGGAGGTCTGGGGGTAGGGAAGAGTGATGCGGGTGACTTAGAGCCGGGAGGCGCTGGTTGCGGAGCGACCTGCCAGGTCGCAGCCAATGGTTGGCCAGCCTGGCTGCGTCATTTGGCAAGGGGATCGTCACGGGTTATCGCTCCAGTTGATTGTAGCTGCCAGGTCGCCCAGGTACATCTTCTCTAGGGTTCAAAATATCAGGTACAATAAGTTTAGTCTAGCTATCCCATCTTCCCATCTTTGTATCTCTCTCTGAGCTTCATCCGAAGCTTCCTGGAGGTCTCCTTGTTCCTTGAGGCCTTATCGTGATGGTCGGATCACGCGAATCCGAGCGCGGGTGATGATGTAAGACCGCCTTAGGTTCCCGGTGCCTGCCTACTTCAAACTAGCGCAACCGCCTTGCTAAACTAACCAACAGCTGCGGACAGGTCCTATCTACCTATCGCTGACCTGTCTACTAAATAGGCAGCACAGAGCCAGACACGTACTCCTGTAGATCCTGAGAGGCTCGGGTAGCCGTCCAACTGGAGCTTGCATCTGTTGAATGACCGCCCCGGCCAAGTGGCGGTATCAACGTGGGTTACTGTTCTACTTTCTACAAGGTACTTGGTCCCAACCGATAGACTACCCCAGCGGAATACCCAATGCGTCAGTCGTTGTCCTAATGTGAAATAGCCTAGATGTTGATAATACAGCTAACGGTCCCCCTGTTCGCCTTGCGTAATCCGATATCCAGCTTAATGCACGTCCCATACTTGATTTACCGGTAGAATTCGAGTCTGTATGCTTGGTTAGCCATGTCCCGATCGCGGGTAGCATAGACAATGCTCCGTACCTATCCGCTTCCTGTCCGGTCTTCACCTGGGCGGCGTAAGCATCCTCGAGATCCGACTGGATGATGTTGTAACGGTTCTTTCGGACAGCACGGAGACCAGCCTCTTGCATGATGGCGGCAATGACCGCACCAGAGAGGGGCTCGTTGCGCACAATCAGCGAGTCCAGGTCAACTTCCGGCGAAAGAGACATCTTGGATGCTATCGTAGAGAAAATCAACCGGCGTTCACGCCGGTCCCGCAAAGACGGGAACTCGATCTTCCGGTCCAGACGACCCGGACGAAGCAGGGCCGGGTCCAGAGTATCAGCTCTGTTGGTGGCCATGATGACCTTGACGTTGCTCGACTGCTCGAATCCATCCATCTGATTGAGAAGTTCCAGCAAGATACGCTGCACCTCACGGTCTGCACCCGTCTGGGCGTCGAAACGCTTCGTGGCGATGGCATCAATTTCATCAATGAAAATGATAGCCGGGGAGTTCTCCCGCGCCATTCTGAAAACATCACGAACCATGCGAGGTCCTTCACCAAGGTATTTCTGAACGAATTCCGAGCCGTTTACACGGATAAAGCTGGCGGTCGTGCTGTTTGCCACCGCCTTGACCAGCATAGTCTTACCCGTACCGGGAGGGCCGTAAAGGAGGACACCGCGGGGAGGATCGATACCTATCGCCAGCATTAGTAATGGACTCTTAACAGAAGAAGCAGCATTGAAAGGAGGGTATGCTCACCGATCTGCTTGTAAAGGTCAAAGTGCGTCAAAGGCAGCTCGACTGCTTCCCTGATCTCCTGCTTCTGCATGTCAAGACCACCAACATCCGCATAAGTCACATCTGGCTTCTCGTTCTCGCCCAGCATAGCAATGGAGGAGTCAGCCTCCGGGGGTAGGATATCGACAAGGGCATTGGAGTGACGGTGGAGTGCGACCGAAGACGAAGGCTTGAGCTTCTCGCGGTCGAGCGTGGAGAGGATACGGACGACATAATTCGAGCCAGTCGACGATTGAACAATACCGGTACTAGGATAGTCAGTTATTGGTTCTATGTCGAAAGCTCTGCGCGGCACCATACTTCTGATCGATCGCCTCCATAAACTGGCCGATAACCAAAGGCACACTCTGTATCCGCTTGATCTCCTCCTGCGCACGAACGAGTTCTCTCTTCAAGCTCCTGTACGGGTAGCAAATGTTAGCTCGGGTAGAGTAAGCTCGAAGGAGGATGGTATATAGCTTGCCTTTGCTCATCCTTGATGTACTCCTCCTGAAGTTGAATGTACCTGTTATTGAAGAGTCAACATGTGCCGCGGCAACCATCATCACCGTTGGAACATACTCTAGATGTCTCTGCAATCTCTTCAATGTGGCATATTCATCGCTCCCATCGTTTCCTGTGCCCTCGAGCGAGTCTATGTTGGGGATCGTGTCCAATGGAGCTGCCTTGGTGAGAGGCGTGACGTTGTTCGCCGGGGTCTCGACGGCGACGTCTCCCATGGCGGATATTTGGTAAAAGCGGAGCGGGTGTGAAAATAGCAAGCGCAGTTAACTGTAAGCTAGAGAGAATATGTCCCAGAAAGAAATGGATGGATCAGTCGTGGGCAAGTTGGGAAGGATTTGGCTGGTTGGATCTATTGCGTCGATGCCAGACAGCCCGGCTCACGAAGCTCACGGGCAGTGGTCATGTGACTTGGTAGCTCGGCGGTCCAGCTGATATAATGGCGCAGGACAGAGCCTTTCGCTCAGTATGGACGATAGCTAACAATTTGGCACTCACGACTCGTTTTGGTGCGCTTATATGTGTATTCTATAAGTTTCTAGGCTTCAAATATATAAGTAAAAAGATTACTCCTTTTGTGAGTGTGCTGTTGTGGCTTCGCAAGTAATTCAGATATGTTAGCCGCCAAATTATATACTTCCGGCAGACATTGCTAACAAGAGATATTTCATAAAACCCAATAATATAAACACTAAGTTATTTCATTTCGCTACTCTTATTTCCAACCACGGGCCAACGTATTTCAAACCATATCTAACCTCAGGCTCCTACGTTAAGCCCATCAACCACTTAGCTATCAGACAGGCGACAAATGTTATCATCTATGTAATAGCACTGAACAACGCCAACTTAGCGAACGGCTAAATCCAAATGTTGCTAAGGAAAAACAAGTGACCTGCATAGTGTAACAACTATGAGGCAGCGTGCCTGTGCCATTTAGGATGAAATATTGCGAAGATTATATTGGGTCGACTCAAGCATCTGCGGAGGAAAGAAAAGTCCCCATTTAATCAACTATAGTACCCTTTGTGGTAGACCCGAAGATTCCAGACTCAGTTGGGCTGAGTGAATGCCTAAAGTGGGAATGGTGCATGGTCCAACACCGTCACATGACATGGTACCATTACATAATCTTAATTCTGAAGCCTAATCGGGAAAAATAACCAGCAGGCTGGGGATGAAGCCTCATTTTCTGGGGTCGGATAGTAACAGAACACGTTGTGTGCTCTGTTTAGCCGATAGCAGCAGCGGTCACCGGGATTTCCGCCGTGAGGGCTTTGGAGATAAGGTGCAGTCCCTGCATGTGATGCCATTGCCTTATTAGGACATCATCAATTATTCCTTCCATGCGAAAGTAAGCCCGCAGGTTGACGGCGGAATGCCACGAGCTGGTAGGACTGTAACGACCCATAATGTATGTGATAATCTGATACTTATCACTTGTACAGGTGCCGCTTGCTTGACCTGCCGGCAAAAGTGCCGCAAGTGTGACCGTGGCCGTCCGAGTTGCCAACGATGTGTCTCGAAAGGTTTAGTATGTGGAGGATACCCAGAACGGTTCAGATTCTGCGGAATTGCTAGTCGAGGTAAATGGAAGGGTGCTCGGATACCGACCAACAGTAGATTTCCTACCGGAGGTCGATCAGGAATAAGCGATGCTGCCTTGGATACCCCGGTGCCACCGACCCAGGAAGTTACGGAGACCCCTCCCCCCAACTTGGAAAGTGATCAAGCTTGTTCAGCCAATCTGAGTGGTAGCCCGAAGACCACGGCACAGGGAATACCTGTTCCTGAAAAGCCAGCTGAAGCTCACAGTCGGCCACTGCCAAAGCTTCCAGACGATGTAACTACGCTTCTCGATTCGCCCGACACAGCTAGGCTGTTAAGCCATTGTAGGCCTCACCCCTCGAACCATTGATAGCAAGACACTAAAGACACGCTGCAGATGATGATGTTATTTGCCCTCATCAGATCGCTGAGGTTGGGGATGACGCAGAGAACCCTTACCGAGCATATATTCTCCCGCTGGCGCGCAAGAAAATCGGGCTATTGTACGCTCTTCTTGGGCTTTCTGCTTCCCACCTCGGGCGGGTGATTGGAGATGAGTTCCTACACGAAGCCACGGCGGTTGAATATCGTATGAAAGCCATACGTGCCCTGAGCGAAGAAATCCGTAAGAGCCAAAGGACATCTTTGCTCGAAGACGAACAAGATACCGTCTTAGCGATAATACAGGTCCTGTTGCTTCATGATGTAGGCTTCGTGTGCCCTATCTATGCCACAATTAATTACTCGAGCATCTAAACTTACAGGAAATAGATTTCTGAATCAGGAATATCGAGTCATGGCATTCACATCACAGGTGCCATGTCCGTCTGTAAACAGCTGTTGATCTCCGAGGGGCTACATGGCCGACGTCAACGGGCCATGTTCTTTCTCGGTAACCTGGCTTGGTATGTTAACCCAGGCCTGATGTTTCCGATACAAGGCTCACTAGTGAAAACCTAGGCTTGACATAATTCGAGCATCTGCTGGCCCCGAGAGAATGTGCTTTTCTCAGGACATTCGTGAGCTAGTCGCTTGCGCCAGCGATAGAAAGTTCGAATTGGTAAATGGGTGCCCGAGAGAAGTCTTTCTGGTCATCGGCGCAGCACTGGAAAAGGCAAAGGAACATACACTAGGCTGGCTTACTTGGGATGAGTATCAGATCGCCCTGCTCCTAGCAAAGCACAAGCTCTATGCATGGGATCCAAAAGGAAGAGAGTACCCTAGTCATGACCCTCTCTGGCTGTTCATAGCAGAGGCTTTCCAGTTTGCATGTATCTTGCGTATTCTTCGGCTACTAGACCCGTTGAAGCCAGCTAGCAGCTCTGATATACAAGAGTGTGTTCGAAAGATTCTCGACGCGACGGCGATCATTACTCCGGAATGCTCGTTACTGGAAATTCTTGTCTTCCCACTCTTTATGGCAGGATCTGACTGTATCTCGCGTCATTCGCAGTATTATGTCCTTACGAGACTGCGCGAAGTTGAGCGAAGATCGGAGTTTCGCAATCCGGTCCCTGCTGATATATTAAGAAAGGTTTGGGATGCTCGTGCGGCTCAGGCCGAAGATGATTATACAAATATCTCATGGACGGCATTTGTAAGTGACACCTTAATATTTCGGAAATTTCAAAGCTTACCATTCAACCTAGACACACTCCCCCGGACTTGCACGACAGCATGACTACCTAATCATATGAAGTTATACGTACATCGGTTACCATCGATGATCATGCCGCTTATTTGCAGGATCTGCAAATCGCCGATGGGTTATCGATTGTCTATCTAGAAGTAGATCGCGAATAATGACATATTGTAAAGATTACTGCATCACTCGGGTTGACTTGCTTTGCGCTGATCGGGATCCATGCTCGTTTCGATGCGGCGAATGATGCGTGCTGGGTTTCCGGCAACAAAATGGAAGGGAGGAACGCTCTGCAATTAAATTTAACCGATTCTTTACGAGACATAATAGCCAGAATATAGCATGGCATACCCTTGTCACCACAGATCCAGCTCCCACCGTACTGCCTCGTCCGATAGTAACTCCGGCTAAGATGATTACACTGCCTCCTATCCAGACATCGTCTTCGATATGCACTTCCTTGCCGGCTTCTGGGCCCTCTATACCCCGTCGCACAGCTGGGTCCAAAGGATGGGTAGCCCCGTAGATACAAAGATTCGGACCGGTAAGCACCCTTTCACCAATGGTCACGGGACATGTATCCAGGACATGAAGGTTGTAGTTCAGAAAGGTTTTTTTGCCGACCTTGAAGTTCAAGCCGTGATCCACCGAGATGGGAGGGTCCACATAGGGATCTGTATCGTCAAAGAGCTTCTCATCCTCCCGAGGATCGGAATGGGCTGGAGGCAGAGGGCGCGTATCACCTAGGATGCTGTACATCAGGAGGTCAATTTGAAGAGCACTCCCAAAAGCCGGTAGAAGAACTCACTCCCGCCATAGTTCCACCCTGCGCCGCCGAGCGACCTGCCCAGCTTGATTGAACCTGTCGCATGCTTCTTTGCAGCGCTGCCGATTGGCCTGAAGGTCTGCATCCCAAGGAGCGTAGAGCTCGCCATTGAGCATCTTCTGCCATTCTTTCGATGTCGTCATTGTTCTAATGTAGAATGCTGGCAGGGACTCTGATATCAGAGGATGCAGAGGCTGGCGAGCGATTGTAGCTCCATTATATAGTATCAGTGAGCAGACTAAAACAGTTCATCGAGTTGTGGCCATTCATTATCCAATGCGAATCAGCTGGGCGGTTGGGAATACTTCCGAATTAGGCAGGTTAGGCCTCGGCCGGTGCGAATCACGAACGGCCAGCTTGTGGGTACGCCGAGCCTGAACTAAGTACTATGAGACTGAATTTTGCTCCAGAAGATTACGATTTAATATCGCTCTTTCACCATGCATAAGCTGCTGAGCTACAATTACGGTTTTGGATTGTGGGATCAATGCATACTATATTGTGTCACCGAAGTTGGATAGTAAGGAGACAGCATGCTATTCAAATTCCATGCCTACGGTATCCGAGACCAAATGAATACTGAGACAATGCAAGGCCCTTTCAATGTAGTACAATTGACAGATGATGCATGTATAGTTTCTGCATCACAGATAATGGTATGATAGTAATAGTATACGATCTAGAACCAGGGATCAGGCAGGATCTAAGGCTGCCACTGATGACGTAATACACGACTCTACATGGTGATTATTAACTTAACTAACTAATCTGCCACCAGGGTCCGCCTACTGAATTGGCTCACCCCTTTTACCCGCTGCCCGACTGCTACCGACCTGTGCTCCTGCTCCTGCTGCTTGCTGCTCGCTGCTGCTGCTGCTACGTACTACCGGTAAGATAAAACTTACTGGAAACCCTTACGCCAGGCACATCCGAACTTGCCTATCGTTTTTGTTCCCTTGTCCCGTCTGGCTGAAATCTGATTCTCGACTCGTGAGGCGCGCCTCTGATCACTCCACGCCCGTCCCCATTCCTGCCTTTCCCAACCCCGTGTGCCTCTCCACCTTTCCAGAAGGAGACGCCCCCTCCCTTCCCTTGGGAAGCAAAAAGGAATCTAGAAATTCAAAATTAATCGGCTCAAATAAAATACCAGATTTTCAGGTACTGCAGTGTACCAAATCTTTACGGAGCTTTAAGTCCAGGTACGCCTGTCATTCCTCACTATTGATCCCATCCCCCCCGCTTGTCTCCCAGTCATTGGATTTGCCTTCCACACGCCTCACACAACTGTGGCCACGCACTAAGTAAAGTGCTGGCCACCCTTTTACCCTCCCATTCCTCGGGAGTACCGCGCACGTTGCCCCAAAAGCCATCGCTGGTGGTCCCTTTCTTCCATGGGTTACAGGCCCTTCTATGGCTGATCCATCATTCTGCTTTTGATCATTTTAATTTCTGCAGCCTGTTGTTTGTCATTTTCACAAATCCACTTTGAAACCCCCCTCCCATACTTCCCAGGTCGCCTTGCGATTTGCTGATCGGTCTTCTGCCACTCAGTGCCGCTCGCAACGCCGCTGCGAATCCTCACTTGATTTTCTGCCCTTTTTGCGGTACCAGCGACCTTCCATGGTCCCGTGACCTGCTCGATCTCCTCGCAATCTCTCTCTCCGGCCTTCCAACCACTGCTATTCGGGACCGGCCTCCATCCGCTTGTGAGTCGGCATTTTTAGTTGTCCAGCCTTGTCGGTATGTACATCCTGCCTGTCCCTTACAATTTTCCTTTTTGAGAAAACATCAATCCACCCACCCCAGATTATCCCATTTACCCCCCGTCTTTCCCCCGTCTACACGTTGGGGTGGCTGTCCTCGGTGTGGTGTGTGGTCGCTGCTTCGTGTCGCAGAGCGACAGCGCGACACCCTTCACTGTCAGCTTCCTCACCTGACGCGTCTAGACCCTCTTCCACCTTACAAACCTGGGAGATTGTGTCATTTACCCCTAAAAAACAAGCTCGTGATGATTGTAACACTACTGTCCTTATCGGTCGCGTATCGATGATGACCTTGGTGCTCGTGTCATTTTTCTGACAGCTCTGGTTACCTTACAGATGGGTTGGTAAAACCACTCGACATGAATGCCTGGCTAGCCGACGCCTCGAATCTTCCGAACCATGACAATGGTGCTTTTCACCAAGCGACCATTGATCCTTCTGCGGCATTCCTCCATACCTCTCCTACTCCCGACCCTACCCAGTTCCAGCGCATGTTCAATGGCGTACCGCGAAATGCCTCCCCTGGCTTCCACAACCCGAACCAGGTGATTCCGTCAAAAAGGCCGCGACCGGAGGATGCCATGTCGATGTCGCCTCGACAGGCTCCCGGGGCTATCGCGGCATCCCGGTCTCAGACTCCTCACCAGGTGCCATTCCCAGGGTACCAAGGAGCTGCAAATGGCGCACCTCAATATCCTCCGCATCCCACTCCGTATCAGCACCTCCAGCAAGGAGCTTCTCCGAACGTCACCCAATCTCCGATCATGCAGGAATTCGACCAACACGGTGTACAACGAATGGGAACAGCTTCGCCCAGCCCGTTCTCCCCAGCCGGCCCTCAAGTAGGCTCCCACATGTCTCCGTCACAGTCCGATCATCCGAGTAGGGTGAACACGCCGCAAAACAGCTCATTTATGCCCAATCAACCGTACCCTCAGGCCATGGCGCCCCAGTTCCCGCCCGCGCCTGCAATGACTACTGCCGCTGTGCAGGCGCCGATGCAAGCACATTACGGCGGTATGCCTCAGGGGTATCAGCAGGCCATAGCTGCCCAGCAGCAACAGCAGCGAATGCATGCCATGCAGATGCAAAACCAGGGTCGTCCAATGGCGATGAATCCCGCCATGGCCGGGCGACCCGTGGCAGCTGGGATGAACGCGATGGCCAATCCTCAACAAATGGCCGCCATCAGGCAGATGCAACAGACTATGGCAAAACCGCCTAATCCGGAAGGGTTCATGAGGTCACTGCAGAAGTTCATGATGTCGCGCAACCTTCCCCTCGACCCTAGTCCCGTTGTTTGCGGTCGCCCGATTAACCTGGTCCAGCTTTATGCTACGGTCATGAAGCTCGGAGGATCAAAGAAGATAACGGCTGCGAATATGTGGCATGTCATTGCACAGCAACTGCAGTTCCCGCCGATGCAGCTGCCGATGGCCATGCAGGAGCTTAGGGAGCATTATCAGCGGAACCTAGCTGCGTACGAGCAGGCCTTCCTCAGCACCCAGCAGAAGCAATTTGCGGAGCAGATGCAGCAAACCGCGGTGCCACGCCAGCCCAGTGATCCATCTGCTATGCAGTTCCAGTCTCCAGCCATTAAACCGGGCCAGGGGTATGACAATGCACAGCAGATGGGACACCCATCGCCAAGTCCCGCGTCTGTATCGAGTAGCGTACAACATAACGCTTCGAATGGTTTCGCGACGCCTACACCTGTTAAAACTCAGGGCAAACCGCAGAACCAGCACCGTCTCAGTATTTCCCGCCAGTCACAACCTCCAGCAACGCCAAATGATCCCACTGGCCAATTACCGAGTCAATCGCCTGCGCAGCCGGGTAAAGCCCCAGGCCCAGTCCCTGTGAAGCCCTCAGAACAGCTGGACCAGTCGGATCAGCCATTGAAGCATCAAATTGAGGATCCGTACAAACCCATGGTCTTGCCAGAAAGCAGTTTCCATGGACCCATAGCCATCGATGAAATGTATCAGATCGGGGAGGATATTTCTCGACTGAAGCCTAATGTCCCCAGTTTTGCTGAGTTGGGTGTAATTGATATCCACGCTCTCACAATGAGCATCAAATCCGGGATCCATGCTGAAATGCGCATGGCTTTGGATACGCTTACATCCATATCTTCAGAGCCGGCGATCCAAATATCGTTAGATAACTGCGACGATCTGGTGGAGAGCTTGATAGAATGCGCCGAGGACCAGGCAGAGTTTCTCGCGGAACATGCTGCCGAAGTGTCTGATATGATGCTTCTATCTTCTTATGAAGAAGTGACTCGTGGATGTCAATCGGAGTGGACGTCTTTGGCGGATGTACCAGAATTCGGCAGCCTCGACTACGAACTAGACCGTGCCGTCGACCGACTCATCTGCATTACAACCATACTACGCAATTTTTCGTTTATCGAGTCGAACTTTGGAATGTTGTCTACTCCTCCAGTTGTTCAATTCATGTCGACTATCATTCGTTACCTCGGCACTCGCAATATGCTACTGAGAACACATCAAAACACATTGGATTTCATGAAGGACACAGTCACTTACCTCAGCAACGTGGCTCACACCATTCAGTTACCGAGTAAGGAAGAAGCACTTTGTCTTCTGCATTTCCTTCTTGCTTTTGCACCATTCCCAGGTCCTATGAGCTCGGAGGGCATAATGTTCAATTCATACAACCCCTCTATTCATAAGTACACACCGGCAGCGGTTGATAGCTTGGCCAAGCTTTTGGCACGGGATGAGCCCAACCGGACATTCTTCAGAGCAATCTTTTCTGGCGATGGTGCCTCGATCCAGCAAGAGTTGCTGACCCGTGCCTTTGGTCTTGCCATTTGCCCGGTCCCTGATCAACCGCGGAAACCCTTGGCTATAGCGGATGCTCGGAAGGTTTTCCTCATGCAAGGCCTATTGGCAGCGGACATCCTTTCAGGCTTTGCGGATGGACCTATTGCCAAGTCATGGCTGGAGTCGACCGACGGGTTTGCGATCCATCTACTGCGGCTCTCATGCCTCCTGAGCACAGAACGAGTTCCTCCACCGAGCACCAACTCCCGCCAATCCCATGCCGCAAGGGGTCAAGCCGAAGCCGAGGCTGCTGCTTACAGCTCCATAATCAATCGGGGTTTGGCAATTCTGCGTCGACTAGCTGAGAAGTCAAAGCTTGCTGATTCCAACGCCACGTTACGGTTCCCGTCGGGAATCATCCCAAGGAAAGAAAGCTTGCTTGGCGCACTGTTGATGCCTAACATAGATCCTGGTGTTGTACGGCAATTGATAACTTATGCACGACTAGCGGAATGAATGCGGTAACTTCTGGAACGGTTAGGGGGTTTTTTTTTCTGGGATCATTTCTAGCGCGCTGGTTAACCCGAAGGTTTCATGTTTGGGCCACGCTTAGAACATGCCTTGTTGATGTTTGCTTCTGTCATGTCTTCTACTTCCAACCTTGAGTAAACAACTATCTACATCTCCGTTTTCTCCCTTGTTTTTTTTTTTTTTTTTTTTCTTTCCTACTCTTTTACTCGATCTCGTGTGTTAGGCGCCGGTGGGAAGAACCTTTTTTTCTTTTATCGAGAGAGGCGTGACAATGTGTATCTCTGTGCTTTACCGCTGTACAATGTTCAATACCCTCGGGCGACAAAAAAAATCATGCATGATGTCTAAATGGGTAACTCTACTGTATTAACTGAACTGGACCGATTCCGGTTGATAGTACGCTCTTGGTCTGAGCGTTGCCTTTCCAAATTAGGAACAGTTCGTAGGCTACTAGGCTGGCTAGTTGGCGGTAAGTCCTGGCATGTTGTTGCGTAGTACCCTTGTATCGGCATCTCTTGTAATCGTATGACGTGTAGTATGATTGTAGTATGACATGTAGTGTGATCAAGAGATCAGCTGCTAGTGAGGATACCGCTAGTTCTCTCAAGGATTCAGAGGGTGGAGGGGGTAAAATAGCGGAAGACGTTATATCCACTGATACTAAGCTACTACTACGAGCCAGTAGATGAAAGGGAAGAGGAGATGAGACCACTTTCGGATGAATAGATAGTAATCATGTACCGAACCCGCAGCAGTTCGCCGTAGACTTGAGAGATATGGAAAAAGCGAAAATAGAAAAGGTAGAGATCACGCCAGTATACATACATACATACAGCAGCCAGAAAAACAGAAGCCCCGCAAAAATAAGGGAGTTATGACAGGAACACCAGCACTAGTAGGAGAGAGAAAAGTAATACAAAGTGAGGAATAAAGTAAGTAGAGGGAAATTTGGAAAAAAGGAAAATGGAGTCATGGGGGGACATTATAACCAAAGTATATCGATCATCCCTGACCATTGCAGATATGCACTGCTTATTTTCTTTTCATCCCGTCGTTCTGGTTCGGCCCTTTTTTAGTCTTCTTCTTGTTACCAAGTCTGCAGTGTGTGGTTTCGTCCTGTCCCTGAACCCCCATCGCTCCCTGTGCTAGGCGTGACAATAGACAAGTGTGTGTATGTGGCAGTGTCGTTGGGTTCAATGAGTTGGTGCCGACGTAGGTTTGATAGTAGAAGAGGAGCGAAAGGGATCCAGGGATGACTCCGGTTTATTCTCTTGTCGTTTTGCTTAGAAGTTGCGTTCCTGGAGGAACTTCAGGATCTCAGGTTTGCGCCAGCCCTAAGTGAAGCAGCGAGATTAGCTCGGTCGTGGTCAACTGGAGGATCGTATAGGACATACCTTGACAATGATGTGACCGTTAAGACGGTTAATGGTCACATCCGGGCTCTTGGGAGCGCGGGGGTCACCCGACTCCAGTCCCAGGTACTGCGCCAGATCGTTCCTCAGGGCATCCAGATCGCCTTCAGTCTTCTGGAGCTTGGTTTGTTGCTTGGTACCGCCGGCCTTAGTGACGAGATATACGGGGAGTTGATTGGAGGCTGTGCGACGGATGAAATAAGGGAGGTTTGTGAGTTGCAGGTTGGGCGGCGGTTGCGATACCGGGGTTTCCTTGAGTGTCTGAGATTGCCGCTTGAGTTGAACGAGGAAAGTCCGACATTGCTGGGCGGCAACCTGGGGCTGAGAGATAATTTGGGAGGAGTGACGAGAAGTGAGTTCTAAGAGCAAGTCAGGAAAAGCTCAACGGATCCTTTTTGATACCCTTCGGGCATTTGCTGCCCAGGAACAGCCACGCTTACTATCCCGATGGGATAGGCCGTGGGTGGAACGGACGGAAAGGGTCGCGACATACGAGAGGGGGTCAATCTAGCTGAAGAACATAGCGAGGAGAAGGAGCTACGCGTCCCTGACGAGACTCTAGACTGTGAAGCTTTGTGCAGATAGAAGGGAACAGCGGTTGACTGCTTGCGAGAAGCCGAGCAGACCGGCAGAGACTGCATGAAGGATGCCATCGGGGTTGGTAAGGGGGAGGTCAAGGGGGAGGCAACGGAAACAGCCTGAACGATTCCTAGGAGCCGGGGAATCGAGGAACAACCCAGAAGGGAGTTTAAAAGAGGGAGAGGGGAGGAGACAGACAAGACGAGGGCCGGAGAGCGCGAGAGAACGAACATACGACATGCAGAAATGAAGCGATGATTTCTTGCTTCGGCGCGGAGACCTTCCGCTAGGCCCAGAAGGGAATAGCGCGCCCAGCAGCCCTTCGCCCACATTTTCGCCAGCGCAAAAGCCGCCGCACACTGACTTTGAAGTCTGCCGCTGCTCATTGTGAGAGGCTCTCCGTTCGTGAATCGCTTCCTCTCTTCTGTTTTTGTCCTTTTTCTCCCTCCCCTCTTTTTCCCCCCTCCCCCCCTCCTCCTCCACCACCCCCCCCAATTGATTCCGATCCCCGCTGCTACTGCTGCTATATCTCCCACCATGGCAGCCAACGTTCCTCCTTCCGCTGAGACCCTTCTCAGCGGTGCTGCCGCCCACCCGCCCAAGACCGCTGAAGAGATCGCCAACCAGTATGACCTGCTGCCCAAGTTGATCCCCTATCTCGACCGCCATCTGGTCTTCCCTCTCCTTGAGTTCAGCTCCGGCTCCCAGGAAGATGACAAGGAGATGATCCGCGCCAAGTACGAGCTGTTGAAGCACACCAACATGACCGACTATGTTGCCAACCTGTGGAAGGAAATTAACGACTCCGACACCATCCCCGACGAGTTCGTCAAGAAGAGAGAGGAGGTTCTCGCCAAGTTGCAACACTACCAGGAGCAGAGCGCCAAGATCACCGAGCTGCTGCAGGATGAGGATGTCGTCGGCAATCTGCGCAGTGACAAGGTCGCCAACTTGAAGTTCCTCGAGGAGGAGCACGGTGTTACCGCCGATATGGTCAACAGCCTTTTCGACTATGGTCGCTTCCAGTACAGCTGCGGTAGCTACGGCAATGCCGCTGAGTTGCTGTACCAGTTCCGTGTTCTTTCCACCGACAACGACAAGGTTGCCTCCGCCACATGGGGTAAGCTCGCCTCGGAGATTCTGACCACCAGCTGGGATGGTGCTATGGAGGAGGTCCAGAAGGTCAAGGACTCTATCGAGACCCGTCTCTTCAACAACCCTCTGGGTCAGCTCCAGAACCGCTCCTGGTTGATCCACTGGTCTCTCTTCCCCTTCTTCAACTACGACCCTGCTCGCGATGTCCTGACCGACCTTTTCTTCTCCCCCGCCTACATCAACACCATTCAGACCAGCTGCCCCTGGATCCTGCGCTACCTCGCCGCCGCCGTCATCACCAACCGCAACCGTGCCCACAAGAACAGCAACGTCTACCAGAAGCAGCTGAAGGACCTGATCCGCGTTGTTCGCCAGGAGGGCTACGAATACAACGACCCCATCACCGACTTCGTCAAGGCGTTGTACGTTGACTTCGACTTCGAGGAGGCCCAGAAGAAGCTGGGTGAGGCTGAGGATGTGTTGCGGAGCGACTTCTTCCTCGTCTCGGCTGCCGATGCCTTCGTTGAGGCTGCCCGTCACCTGATCTCCGAGAGCTACTGCAAGATCCACCAGCGGATCGACATCAAGTATGTTACCCAACGCGAAGGACATACATTCAGAGCGTAACCGTGCTAACCGATATCTCCAGGGACCTGTCTACCCGTCTGGGTCTGAACCAGGATGAGGGTGAGAAGTGGATCGTCAACCTGATCCGCGACACTCGTGTCGACGCCAAGATCGACTACAAGGAGGGCACTGTGATCATGAACCACCCCCCGCAGTCGGTGTACCAGCAGGTCATTGAGAAGACCAAGGGTGCTTTCTTCCGCACGCAAGTTCTGAGGTTCGTCCAATACCCTGTCAAATCGACCCATCTCTATTGCTTGTCACTAACGCCAGGATAATCATATAGTGCTGCCGTTGCGAAATAAATGACACCCCCCACTTCTTGAAATTATACCGAAACAAGAAACTTTCGTCCTTTTACCGTTCTCTTCATGGTTCTGTTCATGTTAGTAGTATCTTCCGCCGCAGTGCGGACTTCCTGAAATGATGGGACCAAGCAGAGTGGCATCAGGCTGGCGTTCAGGTGGTCCACTATTCCTTTTTCTCTTTTTTATCTCTCTATCTTATTTCCCCTTTTCTATTTACGTTTCGTGTCCCACTTTCCACCCACTATATCGTTTATTTCCCCCTGTGTATCTCTTTATGATGTTTGACACCCTTCGGGATTTTGGTGTGTGTGATGACTCCCTTAAAAAGAAGAACGAAGTACCGTCAAAAATTCTATCCAACTATATCTGGACTTTTATTTTTGGGTCGACCAGAGGATGAAAAAAGGAAGGAAGGAAGAAAAGAAGCAGGGCCGGGGGAGTTTTCTTAAAAGTGAGAGCAGTCCTTTGCACACTTCTGTCTTATTGGGGTGTGCTTTCTCGTCCGAATAAGACGCCGTCGCTTGGTTACGTGTGATCGAGCTATGCTGTTACGAATGATCTATAGAGATGATGGAATCCAATTATCATTAACTCACTCAACAACGAGACCGGCTGCATTATGGTTTGAGGTGAATTTTATAGAGCCGTGGTCCTCAAACCCTATCCTAACTATATTTATCATCTTTCATCGCATGCGGAACAACCAATCCCACCCTCCCCTCCTCGGAACCACCAACAATTACCAATCCTATATAGTAGTAACAAAAGGTATCTGTAGAAATGAAACCAACAACTAGTAGAAAACCAAACCAAAAATATCCCCGCTACCCAAAAGACCCAAAAACCAGCATTAAACCAATATCGAAAAATGACAACCCATCCCTCCCCTTCCCCCCTTTTCTTTCCCATCTCATGTTCCAACCCACTTCATCGACTCCGTCTCGGTTCATAATCCATCATCTGCGACGATGATGATGACAGCGGTGGTGGTGCCCTGCTTCTCCTCCCCGAACTCCTGACAGGCACAATCTCATTGATATAGGGTTCGTGTCTGCCGAAAGTGGCGGCGGCGGCGGCGGCGGGGCTGGCTGAGTCACCTGCCATTCGGAGGGATTCTTGACGTTCGTATTCTCGGGACATGGTTGCTAGGTCGTCGATTTGTTCCTATTATTTTATACTATTAGTTTGGGGGACGGATGGAGGAGTAGGTGAGTAGGGACGCACGCACTCTTGTAAGTGGTACACCGACTATTAGGTAGCCGTCGCGTCCCTGGAGAGTTGTTGGGTTCATGTGTTAGAAGAGTGTGTTTGGTTCTAGGTGTTTTGTGTATGTGGCTGTGGTATATTGTCTCTACCTGGTATGAATATGGCCTGACGCTGGCTGATGGCCCTAGAAAGTATTGTATGTGGCCTAAGACTATATGACGGGACAGTCCGTATCCTGGGAGCCAGTATTGTTGGACTTGAGACATCTCCGTGAGGTTGTAGTAAGTTCAGTTAAGTATAGGGGAGTAAGTAGTGTGAGAGAAGTAGTGAGTGTGAGTGATGTAGTGCTGTGTTTGTGTTGTATACTAGATTTTGAACTGAATAGAGTGGACTACTTTCGATCATGACGACCATTCGATTGGAACTGGAACTCTCTTCTAGGGACCCCATATATATAGCTAGCTTCGGGTTTCTGGTCATGCAAGGAAAAAGGAAGAAGAAGATAACAAACGGACATAAGATTCATTCGTCACGCCTCGGTGGGTTCGATGTGGATGTGTCTCTCAAAGGTGTCGGAATGCCCTAGGGCAATGTGACTGTACATAGTGGGCTCCATCACTTAGGATGCTGATCAGCACGCCCGCCATCGGCCCAGCGAATTTTCTTCCAGTCAAGACTGCGCCTTTGCGAATGTGGCTTTTTACATAGACTCTTTTGCGAGCAAAATGGAACGGCTGCAAGGCCTGCTGCTCACGTCCGATTCCGGGGAAAACTCGCCTCACTCTTTCATCCAACCCCTTTGCGTCGGTAAAAGTGAGGCTTGGGCAACCCCCCAAGGGAAGACTGACAATTTCCGCAAATCGAAGGATATTGCGCCCACCTTCTCGCGTGCCTCTGTATTTGCACAGCTTGGCTATTCCTGCGGTGAACATGCACCACTGAAGTGGTCGGAGATGTAGGTATGTAGTAGAGTCTGTATGTGTGATGCCGTGGCTCCATGGACCGAGCGTTTCGGATGCAGCTAGTATGCTTGCTCGAAGTTTATTGGCGACTCCCCTAGATCTTGCAGCCCCAAAATGGTTTCGTACATTTCGGAATTTCTTGCGTCTCGAGTCCAGACGTCCTCATAGCCGGTGACACCTGCATGAGCCTGGAGCCATTTATACAGACCGGGTTGTTCGCAGATCTATTGAGGCCATGCCATACTGTATCCCACTTAGCCGACCGGACTGTTTGTGCCCGCGGCTCTCAGCGGCAGCTTGAGTCATAGTGTTCGGCCCGATTACTTCTTGTTTTTATTTCCGGGGTCCTTAATTTGACCTGTAATCGCTCTGCAAAGTTTATCGGGGCTGTAGTCGGTGCTATCTGTATATCGGTGGATACAGCATAGTTGTCACCTAATGTCGCAGATTCCGAGGTCTAGACTAGAGATGCATCATCTGAAGGGGAACATCTAAGCGTCGTGGCATGATTGACCATGTAGCCTGTACCCACGAAATATCGTAGCACAGAGATTTATGCCTCGGAGTTCGTCTCAGACCGTTGATGCTGTCCTTGCTGGGCCGAGCTAAGCTTGACGATCGTTGAAGACAGAATGGGTAGTGACATGATCCTACAGGGAACTAGACCTGGAGGCCCATTGTTCCTTTCCTGTATAGCCAGTCTTCGCGGCGATATCTGTGGCCTTTAGCCTTAGCTAGGGGTCACCTGCATCAGGGCTTGGGCGACTCTGATTTGGTAGTCAGCCACGCTTGCATGAGCCGGTCTAGCTAGGCCATGTTCTTCTTAACAGGGCTTGGGCTTCCTCTTTTTCAGTCACCCATCAAGCTTTGCAAGCGCCGGAAAGTGACTGCCACTGTTGTGACTTGTGACAGCCCGGATATTGCAGACACAGTACACCTGGTATGGCTCACAAAATCGTATGAGGCTATATCCAGCCTAGCCATTGATTGTTGTGGGCCCGGATATAGAGAAAGCGATGCGACATGGCAAACCGATTGGTCTTCAACTGAATAGTCAGCTGGAGGTGAGGCTTCACCTCACTCACCAAGCCTTAGATATTCGAAGCGCAGATGCCTACCTCTGCCATCGTTTGCCTGTGGACAGGGAAGGCTCTGTATTCTCCAATGGCGTCGCAATATCCACGAACTGGGCAGCTCCATCCCTGCCTCAGATCGTTGCTTTTATTTGCCCTCTTATAGTGACTGCAGGTTTTATTCGGCAAGGGGCTGAAGGTGAGGCTGAAGAAAAGAGTTAGCACTTCCTAGATCAAGGAAAGATGATGAATACATCAGGAAATAAGCTCTCTAACTTACTCCCAGGTTTCTTAGAAGTGGATTGTGACCGAAGCAGAAGCTGCGATCTTGGGGCTACAGCGGTGCAGGAGAAAGAAATAAGGCGGCTGAGGATTGAGAAATCAAGCTGGCAAGTGGACAGGAAGAAGGTGATTGCTTGACAGTGTCCCTGCCCTGAGGCGGAAGACCCACAAGTGATCTAGTCCTGGTCACAATCTCATCCCTGAAGATCTGCAGAGGTAGCTAGTGGGAACCTCGACAAGGCGACAGTGAGGCGTTCGGAGAATTAGAGAGGCAAAGTCAGGTGTGATAGAAAGGAAGGCACAGAAGGAGAGCATTGAGCTCATCAAACTCATTCAGCACGGTTCAGGATGGCTAGATTCACAATTTTCCAATGAATGCATCTTCACGCTTGCATCTTCACGCTTCGTATATTATAGTCTATACTCTTTTCATGACTCGTCCAAATAAACAACGTTCGCAGCAAATCTTAGATTGAAAACTCTCCGCTAATCCGCCTCAGTTGCCCTCCGGGGGTACATACGGGTTCACAAGCATGTCGCTGAATCTGTGGACTGGTTAGCAATCCTGATACTTCTCACAACCGGATATCTAGGGGTCGACGTACTTCTCAAGCTTCTCCTTGCCTCTGACTTCCTCAACCAGCAATGGCATCCTGACCACGTTGAAGTCTTCATACAACTCTTCAATCTGCTCCAAATACTTCTTCTGCATCTTCCTTCGTGCATTACATTGTTCGCACTCGCTGCTTTGCTTGGGGAACAGGAGCTGGTTGACCACAATGGCATGGGTATCGATGTTGTAGCTCGTGAGCTCCTGAATCATACGCTCGGTTTCGTAGAGGGACAAGAATTCCGCGATACAAACACAGACGAAGGTAGTCAGATCAGCGTCCTTGAACTGCGAGTTGACTTCGCTAATAGTCTCCCTCAGCGACTCCATCTTCTGCAACAATTCATCGATGTTTTGACCGCCGGGCAGACCGCCACGAGAACCAAGGATCGAGTTCAACATGGGACCAAACTGAGAGGACAGCTGCGACAGCTTGGCGAGAGCCTTCTCTAGGACAGTAGGGAACTGGAGGAAGCGGAGGGTGTGACCGGTCGGCGCAGTGTCAAACACAATAACTTCGTAGGACAGCGACTTGACCTGCTTCAGGACTTCGGCAAAAGACATAGCTTCATCAACACCGGGGATCTGCTCCTATTAGCCTTTTTTCCAACGAGAGCAATGTTATTCTGCTGGTCAGCACTGGTGTATGACGTACACTGAACGCAAGATCCTGCATCATTCCACCAACACCCATACCAGACAGAGGGTCGTCGCCCTGGCCTTCACCACTAGCCAGGAGATCTTGAATACTGCCGTTAGGGTCGATCTCCATAGCGCTCAGGTTCGAGTATCCATCGACCAGCCGGGCCTCCTTTCCGAACTTCTGACCGAAGGCATCGCTAAGGTTGTGCGCGGGGTCGGTGGAGATGAGGAGGACAGATTTGCGAACTTTGGCAAGCTGAATTGCAAGAGAGCAGGAAGTCGTAGTCTTGCCGACACCTCCTTTACCGCCGACAAAGATCCAGCGCAAGGTCTTCTGGTTCACCACCGACTGGAGCGTGGGCTCCATGAGGTCGTCGCTGTGCACAACGGCGGAGGACATGTTGCAAACTCGTTGAGATTATTATCGGAATTGATTCGATGTCTGAGGACGGTGCGATTGAGTGAGCTTCCTCGTTAAAGAGGCAGTGTCGCGATATTGAAGCTTGGACTTACCACGTATCGGTTCCCCGCAGAGGCCCAAAACTTTCAGTAGTGGCGGTTAGACAAGTTCGAGAACGTTCTCGGTAAGATAGAGTCACCCGAGCACTGGCGTGAAACAGGCCTATTCAGGTCCAGATGAGCGCGGTAGGAAGGTGCTGAAGATTCAGGTACAATCACTCTAGTGAATCATGTGCAGCGCCAAAGAAAAGCGTTTCCATTCGAGCCGGTGCAACACGCACGTGCGGATGCCATCATTTCTCTGCCTGAGGCGACCCCACCCGTCAATAAAGTGACATAATGCCTCATTTCTCTGAGATAATCTTGACTACTTATCTGTGTAAATCTAATCGAGCCGGCGGCTCTTTGTCGCTTTCCACGGACTCAATTATGAAGCTATTCGTTTTGCGACCAGCAACCCATTCCTACCAACCGAGTTCAGATAAACAGCTAATGGTCATTTCCAGCTAGCTTCTGTCTGCGTTTAGAGGCATTGAAAAGCAGTACAAGATTCTATGACACTACACCATTGCAGCAACCTGACATTTACAAGAAAGAATAAGCGGACATCTCCACTTAAAAGATTCTGGCTTGTTCCCGCATGATAAAAGCCGGGTCTTGCGTTACAGAAGTCTAGGTTAGTCAGATCGACGGACACCATGAACCCCAATCGTTACTACTACTTGGTATCGTAGCATCCCAAGCCGGGGTTGCACACACACACATCCTCATATCAAAATTGATCAGCTAGTGGGTTTGGAACTCTTAAGTTCAATCCAGGGGCACTAAACAGATTGGAGCTGTTGTAGTGCTACGGGCTTTTGGGACCACCCCCGAGTTACCCCACCGATGGTATACTCCGGCATCCCAGGGTAGCTCTGTCGGTGCTCTCCGATGCATGAGAAGCGGAGATAGAAAAAGCCCCTCGCGCGCTGAACACTCTCGAGACAATTCCTACTTTTCTCTCAGTATCTGAAATAATTACCTATAACCTACCCTATTCTCTCTTGATGGACCCTAGCTCGGAAATCAAGCCGTCAAGTGGTCAACTGGATAAAGTCACAGACCGTCTTAGCCTCTACCGCAACCAACTCCTCCAATCCCCGATCCACTCTACAGCACAACCCTTCAACAACTACAACGCAGCATCGACCCTCCCCCAAAATACCACCGCAATGTCTCGCGACCCCATTACCTGTCACGTCCTGAACACCCTGACGGGTACTCCCGCGGCGAACCTCCCAGTGACACTCACCCTCCTATCTGCACCCTCCAGCAGCAGCCAGAGTCCCATCACTTTCCAGGCGACGACCGACGCAGACGGACGAGTCAAAAACTGGGAACCCACCACAACTTCATCGTCCGCTTCGTCGGTCCCCGCTATCCTTTCTGCACTCCCAACTGCCGATAGCAAGACAAATTGGTCCGTTCGCTTTGACGTTGGTCCATGGTACGAGGCACAAGGTGTTGAGAGTTTCTGGCCCGAGGTCGAGGTGAAGTTTACAGTCAAGGGACGGGGCCGGGAGGGAGAAGAAGGATGGCGGCATTATCACGTTCCCGTGCTGTTGGGACCCTGGAACTATTCGACTTATCGCGGCTCATGACGAAGAGATACCTAGAATAGAAGGCATGGGGCGATTGTGTATGGATAGGACAGAATAGGATAGGATGGGATCTTAATCTTATCGCTGCCGACTACTTATTATTAAGTTACTTAAGTTATTTTATCGTGGAGAGCGCCCCATGCATCCCCATACTTATGACGTATCTGGAGAAAAAGCTGAAACCATTCCATGCACGGCTCAATAGTTTTGTGACATGCCATTGATAATGGGGTCGCAAGCTTAATAGGGGATGTTAATTGCTACCCCCCTACAAACTCACTAAAGGTTAATCAACACCGAAGATGAGAAATATGGCGCAATTTTACAACCTTCTTCCTATTTCACGTCTGTGCGAGCGATGGCAGGCAATGGGATTAAATTAAATTGACCCTATTTGCCAAGAAACACGCACAGTTATCATGTCCTTCGAAATAACCATAACCATAGCTATAACTACCTACACCAACAGTCCGCGATCTAGACTTTCCAACCAACTTCTCGGAAAGGCTTGCATGAGCAACCGCTGATTTCGGTGGCTGCATAGGCAAAAAAGGCTAAATTATGGTGAAATCAGTACTTGTGTGTTAGGTGTATCGACTAGCGTGAAGAGCGACAGACAAACCCCGGACAAGCCAACACAGTTTGTTGTGCTGAGGGGTGGGAAAGAAGGAAGAGGGGGAAAGGATCAATTTGTTGTCACTTCGGCTAGCGCAATTAATCTATGATATGTCCCATAAAACTTGGGACTATACCTTTTTGATCATGCAGCTGAGATGGAAGCGCACCGCAGCTGTAGATACTTTCACTAGTATTGAAGCCGTTGGGCCTAAATACTCCCTTATCAAAAAGTACCGTTGAACGACAGGGGCAATTTATTTTTCATGCACTTTGAAGGTTGTGAAGTAGCGGGTACATCACATACAGTAAGTGAGTGATTCTTCGAAGGTACATGTGCATACTTATGTGCAGGAGACTTTGGCAATGATGCAACGCATAAGAAGAAATTATACTATCACCGGAGCTACAGTGAATACTGGACTCCTTTCAATGTCGATATCGATGGTATGTTCAGACAGGACTGGTTTCGATAGGACTGGTAACGAACATATTGACCTGTAGCACTATCATGTACTGTCTGGGGAACGCAGTACCACTGCCAAGGCCTAAACGAGACGCGAACTGACAGTTTGTAGGGGCCTTCTCAAGCCTAATAATGTGGAGGGAAGGGGGGGGCGTATACTCTACTCCGAACCTTCTTGTCCGGTCCACCATTCAACCGTGTAGCCTGTACCACCCACGGGGAGCAATGGAATAGATTGTCCAGAATCCAAGTGGCAATCCACTAGATTCCTTCATCCTTGTTTTGGGCCCCAAAGAGACCGCGCGAGACACTCTCACGTGATGGATACCCACGGGACGAAGGCCCTAGAAGTATTGCGTCATCAGCAGGGGCCCAATCAGCAAGCGGACGTGTCACTCGATGTCCCGAGCGAGACTGATTGGAACAACACTTCCCCCCTGAAATGAGAAAGAACGAACCCAGAATCTGGGCAACGGCGATAAGAGAGCCGAGGATTGGAAGGATTTCCTTGTTGGACCCGAAATCTATGTATCTCCAGATTTGGGCGTTGCTCCATGGGCCATTCAGGGAGGGAATCGATGGCATGGAAGTGGCATCGACCATTCGAACAGATGAAGATCCCTCACCGCCCTGCGGCCGGACAAACATGGCGTCGTCTCCATGATTCGTTCACCCGCTCGAGATTGAGACTCTGCAGGGCGGGGGCTCGGAAACGGGCCCGTGAGTGGCTGGACCAAGTGGATGCGCTGGTACATTAGTGGTCTTATGGAAAGGTGCGCGAGTGGCCACTGCCGGCTGGTCCGACTGTCCGACAAGCCCAGGAAAATTCCTGTCGTCGTCACCGTGATCTCATTCATGGTTTTCTTTACCCCTTCCTAACTCTCTCGCCCTTAACCAACTTTCCCTCTTCTGCCTCCAATACATTTTGTTGACCAGTTTGTGGTTACAAGTGCTTCGAATCCAAAGCTTTAAACTTTTGGGCAACCTCTTCGTGTACTTTCCACACATCCCTGGATAGCGACCAACATTCTTATACCTTTGCAATTTTCTTTCCTCGGGACCCGGAAGTGTGTCATACTATCTACTACCACTTTCTTATTAGGTTGAATTTGCCTATCGTTTCCGCCGTCATCCAACAATCGTGTCCACCCGGGTTATTCTTTGCTTGGATTGGCTGACAAGTACTGCCGGGAATCCACTCCGTCTCCAAGTTTCGTTTTTGCAAGTAAGGGCCAGCCAGCATTTCGCCTGCATAATCATACAGTGCCTGGTCATTTACTATAGGGTAAGTTGTTCTTTTTGATTTGCTGTTTTTAGTTTCCGGTGCTTTTTTTTTTCTCTTACCTCGCCTACCCTTTATTCATTTCATTTATTTTTTTTGGGCGAGATTCTGTTGCGGAGTTTCAATATTCCTGCTTTGAAATCAAAAATCATAGGGTGGATGAAGCAAAAAGAAAAAAATACGGAAGAGAAAAGAAAAATACAATTCTAAACAGGAAAGACCAGCAAGAACAAGATTGGTTCCAAATACAGAACCAGAACCGAAGATAAGAATTAAGAAAAAAAGAAGAGTGAAAAGAACCTCAAAAGAGAAAAATAGAAGGGGGGAAAAAAACAAAACCAAAAGAATAGAAAAGGAAAAGAAAGAAAAAATCTTTTTCGAAGAAAAAAAAAAAAAATTCCATGTTAGTGGTTTCGAGGTTGCACTCTGGCTGGTTGGTAACCCGCGGGCTTTTTGTACTCTCAGGGTTGCATGGTTTCGGCGTGACAGACAGTCGAGACCAAATAGGCATAGCGTGGCTCGACGGCCACTCGACCGCCTCCCCTCTTTCTTTTCCCCCCTAAATAATCTCCCTGTCGAAGCCCGGACTACGTCACAACTTTTTCCTTTCCCTTCCCCTTCCTCTCCAACACGATCTACTTCTGTCTGAACTGCCGTGTACTCGCTCAGTGACCTCTGGGTACAGGCGTTTGCGCTGCAGTATCTCCAGCTCTCCGAAGCATCAACAACTTATCGCGTTTTACTAACTTCAATCAACCAGCTTTGTCTCTTTTTAACTTCCCATTCCCGTACCCCTCCAGTTGTTTTTTTCTTGTTCAGCGTCCGTCCCCGTCCTTATTCTTCTTCGTGTCCTCGCCACCTCCGTCCGCTCGCTTGGCTATTTTTTACCCTTACATCCCCGGGGTCACCTGTCGACCTCCCTCGATCTAATATATCGACACCAACCAAAATATCTTCCCCCTCCTCCTTTCTTCGCTATTATGTCTGCGGCTGTTACTTCGACCGTTTCGACCAGTCTAACTAATCATACCGATACTCGTAATTCTTCCCCAATGGGTGCGAAAAAGGCGGGTCTAGACGAAGGTGAGTGAGTGTTGTGCATCTTTAAAAAAAAACTGTTTCGATCCTTCGTTTTGCGCGCGCGCGGAACTCTGGTACCTCCCATATTCCAAACTCCCGAATATCTGCTGTATCTTGCACTTCCTTACTTCATCATCGACCCTTGACCTGTTCTGGCTTGGTTGTACGCCACTGTTCCCCCAAATGTTCTGTTGACTACCCGCCGCCGTCGGGATGACCTCACAATTGGCGTCATCGATGGGGGTCACTGTTATCAGATCCCCTTCCTCTCAAACTTCGGCCTGGACCGCCTTATTTGGCCAACCTCTTTCTACCTACCCCTGTTTCAGATAACCTCACTGTCGCGTACTCCATCATCATCATTATTATCATCATTATTACTATTGTTGTTGTTGGTCGTCATACTAACGCGCACATCTGCTCCGGATACAGACTCCCGGGCGACCTCTTCGGATCTCAAAGATACCAAGCCTGATGTAGATCCTCAGACCTCGTTGGCGCCGCCTCCGCGACCAGCCATAACAAGCGCGACTGATACTCCCGATTACTTCAATTCCGTCCACAACCCTTTCTCTCTGGAACCCAATCCCTTCGAGCAATCTTTCGGCAGTGGTGGTTCCTCGGGCGAAACACCCGGAAAGTCGATCCTTCCTCCTGTTGCAGCACTTACTTCACCTGCCCTGCCGGGCACAAGCTCTGCCGGCGGCGGCTACGGTTGGTCCAACTCTCTGCGATCCGGGCCGCTGAGTCCTGCTATGCTCGCCGGTCCGACTGGCACTAGCGATTACTTTGACAGTATTGGCAGGGGTTTCCCTACTCCTAACGAGTCTTCTCTCCGCACTGGATTGACACCGGGCGGAGGGGGGTCTATGTTTCCCGCTCCTAGTCCAAACTCTCAGGCACTTCTGCAGCAGTTGCAGAGTGGTGGTGCGACACCGTCGACTATCGAATTCCACCGTACTGCTCTCAACGCTGCCAAGAAGAACAGCTTAGGTGGTCCAACCTCTAACCCCACTTCCGAACCTGATCCAGCGACGCAAAACTCCAATATGGATATTAAGCCGAACCAACCTACAGGTTCCGACCCATTCGGTCATCATGACGCTGCCGATGCGGCCAACGGGCTTTTCATGCTGGCCAAGGGCGGACAGGCGAATCCCAATCAATTCGCTGTGTCGAACCAAGCTTCGATTCAGCCACAGAGTATTCAGGCCAATGACCAGCAACTTGAATCTGGCGCTGATAGACGTAACTCGCAAAACATGAACGGTGTATCAGGCAGAGAGACCAGCGGCGACGCTTCCGACATGCAGGGTGAGCAGACAAAACCTGCTGCCAAGGGCAAAGCCAAGAAGAACACTGGTTCCAAAGCCAGCACCGCAGGAAACAACAGGCGCAAGGCAGAAGATGCACCTAAAGGGTCAAACAAGAAGGCCAAGACGAGTAACGGGTCTGGTAGTGTTGAGCCTCCTTCCGATGTCGGGGATTCTGAAGATGATGAAGATGATATGAAGAGGAAAAACTCGACAGACACGAAGAAAATGACTGACGAAGAGAAGAGGAAGAATTTCCTTGAGAGGAACAGGTAAGATGCGCTGCTTCATTCTGGCGCAGCTATGTGCTAACGTGGATTGCAGGGTTGCTGCGCTCAAGTGTCGTCAGCGAAAGAAGCAGTGGCTTGCCAACCTTCAAGCGAAGGTGGAACTGTTTACCTCCGAGAACGATGCGCTTACTGCCACTGTCACACAGCTCCGTGAAGAAATCGTCAATCTCAAGACTTTGTTGCTTGCGCATAAAGACTGCCCAGTCTCCCAGGCCCAAGGGTTGGGTCCTCTCATGATGAATGGCATGTCGGCCGGATTTGATGCGCATCCATACAACATCCCTAACGGTATGATGCAACCTGGAGCACCTATCCCTGCTCAGGGGCTACGACGGTAATGAGTCCCTATGCGAGACCATGATAATATATGATGGGTCGTGTTCATTCGGTTGAAGAACGGCCGATATTCTTTGAATTCTTTTTCTTGCGTCAGGAGTGCAGGCGCCAACGTGAGAGTGTGTGGCGCCTTGTCTGCCTGCTACCTCTTGCTCTTATTATTTGGCTACGCGCCACCGGCATGGATAGGTGTTAATGATGTATACGATTTCTAAAAACGGACGGCTGAATTTGAAGTGGAATGGGCATTACTTGATCACCAGAAGGTGCAAACTTGGCGCAAAAGCTTGGCTGCTTTCATTTTTCCATCACTTGTTCTCTCTTTCTTTTCACTTCGACCCTCAAGAGCCCTCGTCCTGTCTGGCATTTGGTACTTTCAGGCTAGGGTGGTGTATTGTGTACTCATTATCTTTTGCTTTCTCTTTTTCACTTTTGCTATCCCCTTTGCTATGAGGGCTTCTCTTCGTCTGTCTGATACTTGCGGGCCACTGGGTGTTTGCCTTCGCTATTTTTTGTTGCTGCGAAACACGGTACTGGGTGGCGTACTGGAGGCTTCTTGCTATCGTTATCTTTTCATGCTAGATGCCATTTAGCGTCTAGGGAATTTGCTGAGCTTGAATTCCAATTGATACTTCGATCAAAAACTGCGACACCTGTAAGAATGTGCGTAATCAAGACAGTAGTCTGTAATGTACTTGATAGATTGACGGTCTGCAATTGGTGATCAGTAACGGCGTGCTTGGCAGGACGCGGTGGATTTAGGTTCAAACCGTACAAACGGGTCAAACAAGACAACAACATCCTTTCCATACGCGGGTCACCCAGTCTTCGGCGATGGGCTCCGACGCAATTGATACCTAAACACGTCAAACTATATGCCATAGTCACTACTTCCAGGTCTTCCTCTGACTGGTGCGGGACGCCATGCCCTAGACTCCGGAACTCCAGCGAATTGGCAGGCCATCCACTTGTGTTCGACCATTAACTTCTCGCCGCGTCTAACCTCGAAAGGCGGTATTCTGCGCCAGCCGACCTATAACCCATTGTCTCATGGTGGGCTGCGAGCTGTGAACTACCCAAGAACAATTTGAACCCCAAGAGATCAAAAGAAAGGGTACAATCCAAATACCGGAAAGCTCTACAATCGAGCTAAAACCAGGCCCCCAAAGAAGCATGTCCACCCGCCAACCCGCGCGCCCGCGGCGCATCGACGACGCCCTCTCGCAGCTCGTCGACTCCCTTACCCCTCCGCTCTCATTTTCCGATATCGACGATGGCTACTCCGACGACGCAGAAGAAGCCCTCGCAGCAGCAGAAGAACGACGACACCAAGACATCCTCGAGCGGTCATGGCGCATCCTCGACACCTACACGAGCGCCGCCAACAACGATCCGGCCTCGCCGCCGGGCCCCGGAATAAACAGACGGGGAAGCTTAGCAGGCGGGGAGAACATCAACAACGCGTCGGACCTGATCAAACGGAAATTACTACGTGAGAATGCGAGCCCCGATAAGGCGGTGCGGTTCTCGAATCTTTACTCGCGCCTGTTGACGCAACCGGTGCTGTCGCAGAAGTGGGCTATCTTGTACTTGCTTTATCGGCTCTCTGGGGCGGATGATCATGATGGGTTTATTATGGATGATGAGGTGATGTTGGAGGCGAGGAGTCCGCCGGTCGAGCCGGCGAACTTGCAGAATGTGTTGTGGAAGGGGCAGAGGACGAAACAACAGGGTTGGGGGGCTGGTGATCAGTCGGATGAGGAGGGGCCGGCGATTAGTTCGTCGGCGTCTCAGTTGCCTGGGAGGATCGAGAGGAAGGCTTCGGTGCGACGGCAGGAGTTGTTTGCGGATAAGGAGCGAGAAGCGGAGTTTGATGGGGGGTTGCAGACCACGGAGAAGCCTCGAGAGACTCGGGTTACTCGTAGTCGGGCGAATACTGGGGTGAGAGAACCGTTTAGTGATGATCAGAAGACGATAATGCCGGATCCTGGTCTGGAGAAGGAGCAGAAGCCTACGGGACCTTTGGAAGATGGTCTTCTTCGTGATTTACCGTTTAATTTGCAGGGGTTGTCGTCCTCCAATCTGCAGTTCTCCTCATCGTCCATCTTGAAATTGCCGCCGTCACTGCCCTTGCCGGTCATTTCGCTTTTGAACTCCCTTGCAGAGCCCTGTCTGTTATATCGTGGGTTGTCGTCCTTTGTTGAGAGCTCGGGCGGTGGTCTTTTGAGCCAGAGCTTGCGGGCAGCTCTCTCGAATGAGCTCCGTTCGTATCTGGGCCTAGTTGCCACATTGGAGGGAGAGATGCGACGGGCGTTGGCGGCACCTGCAGATCCCAATGATCCTAGAAGTGCCTCTAAGAGTGGTGTGACGTTGAAGCGATGTGTTGTCTGGACGCGAGATGCAACCATGGCGCTGCGGTTGATGAGTCTTATTGTTGAGGAAGCTCAGAGTATGTGCTCCGATTGTGAGAGGACTGTATGCAAGCTAACGTTGATTTTGCAGACAAGAAAGGTGGTCAATTGATCTCTCTGATTCATGGCTTCTCGACTTCTCATGGCGACCCGTTTGTATGCGCTCTGGCAGAAAAGCTTCTCAATCACGTCACCCGGCCCTTCTACGATATGCTCCGGCTTTGGATCTACGATGGCGAACTATCCGACCCCTACAAAGAATTCTTCGTTGTCGAGCCCGAGTTTAGGCCCAGTACGGACCCACGTCGCATTGCGACCAGTGTTTGGGAGGATAAGTATAAGCTTGACGATGAGATGGTGCCCTCCATCATCACACAAGATTTTGCTAAGAAGGTGTTCCTTATTGGAAAATCGTTGAATTTCATACGATACGGCTGTGGAGACTCGGGGTGGGTCGAAGCCTACTCGAAAGAAGCCTCCAAGGAACTGCGGTACGGCGATACGGCTACCCTAGAGTCCTCAATCGACGAAGCCTATAAGACTACGATGGCACGGCTGATCTACCTTATGGACGATAAGTTCAAGCTCTTCGACCATCTTCGCGCACTAAAGAAATACCTATTGCTCGGACAGGGTGATTTCATTGCCTTGCTGATGGAGTCATTAGCATCCAACCTCGACCGGCCAGCTAATTCACAGTACCGGCATACACTGACTGCCCAGTTGGAGCATGCTATTCGAGCCTCAAACGCGCAATACGACTCCCCAGATGTCCTCCGTCGACTTGATGCCCGCATGCTAGAACTCAGCCACGGAGAGATTGGCTGGGACTGCTTCACCTTGGAATACAAAATTGACGCCCCAGTAGATGTAGTCATCACACCCTGGGGCTCCACTCAATACCTGAAGGTCTTCAACTTCCTCTGGCGTGTGAAACGAGTCGAATTCGCCCTAGGCAGCACCTGGCGACGATGCATGACCGGCGCGCGCGGCGTCCTAGGAAGCGTCAACGACAAAGTCGGCTCAGACTGGAAACGAGCAAGATGCGTAATCGCCGAGATGATCCACTTCGTGTGCCAACTCCAATACTACATCCTATTTGAAGTGATCGAAGCAAGCTGGGACCAACTGCAAGCCTCCATCTCCAAGCCCGGCTGCACCCTAGACGACCTAATCGAAGCCCACACCAAATACCTCAACTCCATCACTCACAAAGGCCTCCTCGGCTCCTCCACCTCCTTCAAAAACAACACCACCTCCTCTTCCTCAACAAACGCCAAACAGCAAGAAGAAGGCTTCCTCACCCAACTCCACCAAATCCTCAAAATCATGCTCGCCTACAAAGACGCCGTCGACGGCCTCTACTCCTTCTCCGTCGCAGAATTCACCCGCAGACAAGAACTTAGCGCCAAAATCGAAACCCGCACCGCCCAAGGCCGCTGGGGCATTACTGACCGCGACCTCCGTCGCCCCCTTCGAGGCCACAAGGACTCCGTCTCCTCCTCCATGTCCCCGTCCGTCGCTGCTTACACGCCAAACCTCGCCGGTGGTGGTGGCGACGACTTTGGCATCGGCACCCCTTCTTCCCTCAATCCCCACGACCTTTCGGCAGACGACCACATGCTCGCTTCCCTGCGCGTCCGCCTCCGCGACCTCTCTGCGGAGTTCCGCTCCCGTCTCAACGTCCTACTAGGCGATCTTGCCTACCAGCCTGATGTGGACATGCGGTTCCTGGGCGTCGTCATGAACTTTAATGATGTGTATGAACCCGTTCGGAGACGCAGGACCGCGGGCTCCAGTTCGCGTGACAAGGAGAGGGCGAGACGCAAGGCGGCCGCTGTTGCGGCTGCTAATGCGAGTGCTGCTGCGGAGGGTAATGCATCGTCGTCAAAGGAGGCGAGGAGAGAGAAAGAGAGAGAGAAAGCGGAAAATAGCGGGACTGGGAGCGCTACTGGGTAATAAGTTGTAGATGTTTGTTGTGAGACTTGGGCTGTATATCTATTCCCCTCCCTCAATTGAGGAGGCATTTTGGTCTGCGTGTGTTTGACTGTCTAATTTGTACGAGTTCATGGAGTCAAGGATGGAAGTATGGATGGCATGGTACGGGCTGGATGGGAACTGAAGCGAAGTGATGAATGCATAAAATTCATAAACGAGAAATCATAACGATCTCATGTATAGTCAATCAATTTTATTAGAGCAAATAGATTGTATGTAATTACATGTCCCTCCCGAGTAGTTATATTCCTAAGTAAATTCTTGTAGTAGGTAGATAACTAAGAAAGCGGAGATAAATCCAGATAAGTCCACTTAAATTTTATCTCCGCACCCTCACGTGGAAAATTTCCCCAAAACTTTCTGGCGACCATCAATCCTCAACCCATACACCTCACAATCTCTTTTTCTCCACCACTGAAACACGATTACTTCTTCCGTTGTACTCCCACTGTTATTATATTTGGGACAACGCGACTCATATATACACAATTTTGTCTAATATTGTCTATTGCCCGGTCCGCGAAATCGAACGATTCTTACTACGATACCGTCGCATCGCTCAATGTCGAGCAGCCCCCAAGAATCTCCACAACAGCACAAAGAACAACAACAACATATTCCGGCTTGGAAGAAGATGGGTCTGAAACTCAAGAACGCTAAGGATACGGTGGAGGGGGCGGAAAAGAAAAAGGGAGATGTGGAAACAGATTTTGAGAAGAAGCAGGATCGCAAGAAGAGCAAGAAGAGACGGCTTGAGAATGATGATGATGAGGAGGGCAAAGAGGTGAAGGAGGAGGATGCCGAGAAGAAGAGAAAGAAGAAGAAGAAGAGTGTGTCGTTTTCGGAGGACGCGAAGAAATTGGATGGTGATGCGGACGATCAGAAGGAGGAGCAGGAACAGGCTCAAGAGAAGGATACAATGCAGGTTGATGCTGAGGGTAATGGTGATGATGATACCGAGGATAAGGCTGATGATGAAGGCGAGGGAAAGAAAAAGAAGAAGGAAAAGAAGAAGAAGAACAAGAAGCAGGACGGTTCGAATGATGCTTCATCCACCACGACACCGAGAATCCACGAAACGCCTATCCTTTCCTACCTGAGTCTGTACCACAAGCATCGGTCGGCGTGGAAGTTCCAGAAGAATCGCGAGACGCATCTCTTCAAGCATGTTTTGTCGCTGGAGCAGGTCCCGACACTGTACAATGCGGCTTTGCTTGCCTATTTGCAGGGGTTGAAGAGCGAAGGTGCGAAGTTGCGGTTGCGACAGATTGCCGAGGAGGTCATCAAGGCGGAGGTTGATGCTGAGGAGGATCAACCTAGTAGTGCTCCTGCAGAGACGGAGGAGTCGAAGGAGGGCTCTTCTTCTGAGGCCAACGAGAGCACCGCGGCGACGGATAAGGCCAGTTACGACAAGGCTGTTGGTGTCTTCCGGACACGCTTGGCTGCGGGTCAAGAAGATATCGATTGTCAGGATGTTACTGCGCAGCTCAATGCGGAGACACTGAAGAAGTACGAGAATAGGGCACGGGCTGAGCTCATTCTGTTTGCTGTTAACGGCACGCTGTTCAATTATCACAAGCCCAAGCCTGCTGCGCAGAAAGGAAAGAAGGGGGCTCAGGCCCAGCCTGGCAAGAAAAAGAAGAAGAACCGTACTGCTATCGTTGAGATCTCGAGCAGCAGTGAGAGCGAGAGTTCTAGTGACAGTGATAGCGACAGCGACAGTGACGATGAGAAGAAGACCAAGGCTAAGCCTGCAGCTGCTAAAGCCTCGTCGTCTAAGGACAGCAGTGACAGTGATAGTGACAGCAGCAGCAGTGATAGCGACAGCGATTCGGATAGCTCAAGTTCGAGCGACTAGCTTTGATGACACTTTTGGATTGTCGGGTGCTCGTGCTTTCGTATATTGGCACACCCTATCAATGACCTGCTGTTTGATCTTCATGTCACCAAAAAAGCGAGATGTTTATAGAAATTATATAGACCATCATGTCCAGTTATAGACATTGCTATAGCTCGGTCAATCACAACTCTGGTAGTTGCCTAACTGCTATTGCCACACTGAGTTTTGTCATGATAAAAAGTAGATGGGTAGTAGACAATTTATAGTATAGTAAGTACTTTCTAAGTAGATGCAAGGCTCTTTTAGTGGACTGATTCTACCTCCCTATGACAACAGCAGTCGATAGATCCTTCCAAACTAGTGAGAATGACTTTAAAGCTTCTGGTAAGTTTCCTAGAATTAATACTGGATCACAGCTAGGTTGTCTTAAACCACTCCGACCATTAGATAGTATATCGTGATGACAGTACTGAACTAGTATATATAGTATGAAGTAGCACCAAGATCTAAGTACTAATCACCGGTACTAGCGATATTGCATTAAACAGATACAACAAGGAAATCCGGCAGACAACATGGAAGACACAAAGCTCAAAGTATAAAGTCAAGAAGAACAATCTCTATTGGTTTAAGAAGAGATCGTTGAGCGATGATAGATGAGCGGCACAATGATGAAGCCGTGAAGGCGGTGACGCTGGAGCTTACTCAAACGGGGACCCAAAGCTTAGAGCTCCGGCCAGGCACCCTCTGGCACGCGTCCTCTGCTAACGTCCCTCCTCCCTCGTCCTCGATCCTTCATTCCCCCATCTCGATTCCATTTTCATTTCGCTATAAGACTAGTTAACTTCCATTGTAATCTCGAATCGAGTTTGATATACCACCGCCATTATGTCTGGTGAGACTTCCCGGACCCTCTTGACTGAACCGGCTTCCATGACTTCATCGATAGACTGACAACCTCTGTGATCAGGAAGTGCATATGACAGACACATTACCATCTTCTCGGACTCGGGTCGTCTGTACCAAGTTGGTAAGTGACTCTCTCTTCACAAAAACCGCCTCTCCCCGACGACCTTCGAAGTACTCCGATCACGGACCACGTTAGACCTTCAAGACCGCCTACTCACCATTGATGCCCTCGGCGCTTAGAATATGCCTTCAAGGCTATCACCTCGGCCAACATCACCTCGATAGGTGTGAAGGGCAAGAACTGCGCTGTGGTTCTGTCCCAGAAGAAAGTTGCTGTAAGCTCGTCCCCGCCGCCCGAGACGGCCTGTCGGTCATCCTCTGATAAACATACCAGGACAAATTGATCGACCCCTCCTCCGTTTCGTACATTTTCAGACTTTCCCCGTCAGTGGGCTGTGTGATGACCGGCTCCATCGCCGATGCGCGGGCCAGTGTTGACCGTGCTCGTGGTGAGGCGGCTGAATTTCGATACAAGTATGGCTACGAGATGCCCTGTGATGTCCTCGCAAAGCGACTTGGCAATATCAATCAGGTCTACACGCAAAGGGTATGTGTCACCTGCTTCAAAGATCTTGCCCGGGACATTGGCTGATGGATCACGTTCACTCTCTAGGCTTACATGCGTCCCCTCGGAGTTGCCACGACCCTGGTATCCGTTGATTCGGAGAAGGGTCCCCAGCTTTACAAGGTCGATCCTGCCGGATACTATATCGGATATAAGGCGACTGCATCTGGACCGAAGCAGCAAGAGGCGATCACTTACCTGGAGAAGAAGCTGAAGAACAAGGAATACGCTGACGGCAGCTGGGAGGAAGTGGTGGAGCTGGGAATCACGGCTTTGAGCAATGTGCTGAGTGTTGATTTCAAGAAACACGAATTGGAGATTGGAATCGTGGGAGGGCCACGAGCAGATGGCCAGGAAGGGACAGACATTGGTTTCCGGAGTTTGACGGAGGAGGAGATCGACGAACGACTACAGGCTATCAGCGAGAAGGACTGAGCTGGATTTCATTGTTTTTTACTGGGAGCATCCATGTTGGTAGACGCAAACGATCGATGAACATCATTATTTTTCTCTGATGCCATGAGCTGGCCTGTGTCTGACGAAACTCTATTCCCCCTCCTGGTCGGTTGACTTGCTTTTTGCACCGCTGCTGTACTTGACATCCAAAACCTGGAAAGCCCCCTTGCAGCTACTGTAACCGGGGCTCCTGTATCGGAAAGACCCGTCGCCTGTTCCTCCGCACTGGTGGCGAATATGGGGATAGACAAGCACGGTGCGATAAAGTATGGTCTTTGCGATCTGACAGGCTTAGAGAGGGAAGTTGCTT
Source organism: Aspergillus costaricaensis CBS 115574 (assembly GCF_003184835.1). Lineage (NCBI taxonomy): Eukaryota > Fungi > Ascomycota > Eurotiomycetes > Eurotiales > Aspergillaceae > Aspergillus > Aspergillus costaricensis. Next base: position 286,474 of record NW_020291838.1, read on the forward strand.
ATCTGCACGTTCCATGCTGCAGCACTTGTTACTAAAGAAAGGGACGGCGGTACCGGGATTATCGATGCAAAGCAATGTCAGACGTCTACTGCTATGATATTTATTGAGCGTGCTATCTGCAAGCTTCAGCACTCAATGGGAAAGCAATCTCTCCGGGCTAGCGTTTCGCACTGAAGCAACGTTGACCATGCTCATTGGAGGAGGATGATGAAACTTGCCACCGAGGAAGCCGGGACGGAGATACTACTACTAGTACTGTTCGTATCCTGCAAGTAGACGTGAAGTGACAGACAAGGAAGGAGAGAGCAACAGCCCCGGATGAACGACGGAAAGGAACTAGTAGTATTCCGTAGTATGGAGTAAGTAGTAAGAACCAAGTCAATGGTGGATTGCGCGAGTAAACTTCAAGCCTGAGGCTGCGGTGTTTGCTTTTCCATTTTCAGCTGGTTTACTCGCCTCTTTGTGGCTGAGCTGGAAGTTGTGGCTTTCGCGGTTTCTTTTTGGCCGCCGTTCTATCTTTGTCCATTTTGCTTCTTTTTTTTCTTTTTCTTTTTCTTTTTCTTTTTTTTTTTTTTTCTCGTTGTTGTACTCTTACTCTTGACGCCCTTGCCTGTTCGCCGTGGGACCGAACGGTGCCTGAACCTAAACCGAGTCAGTGTCAAAGCCAAATCCTTGCGAGGATTTCCCTGCACTGGTACTCGATTATTCCCTTCTTGTCGATATCTCCGTCCCAACTTGCAGCTGATGTGAACTATGAATTACTAGGGTGTGGCGTTTACCGAGGGTGGATGACCCTCATCCCAGCTGGCAGTAACTCGCACTTCCCACTTACATTTTCTTTCTTTTTTTCTTAGTGTGTCTTTTGACAACCTAGAGTCCCGCTACTTACTTACTAGGATTAGTACTAACTAATCATGCCATGGATTGATGGTCCATCTGCTCATGCTTGCCCGTCTCCACTCAGTCTGCAAGATGAACCAAGATCCAGCACTTTTCCCCTAAAACCAAAAAAAGTCAAAATATACTAAAATAATCATAATATAAAATTTTCATTGTGGCTTTATCGGTTTTACCCACTGGTGTGGTCCTTCTGTGACACATGCGGCGATGTATCACCCTGTCCACCTTCTCCACCCACAAGCCGGTGGAGTCTCTCTCTCTCTCTCTCTCTCTCTCTGCCCGGCCCCAGTCTTGAATATCGTTTCTAGTGTTGATTTTCTTTTTTCAATATTCCCACCCCTGCGTTGACTGCTATCGCCGGTTGCCGTGACCCAGTTTTGTGTATCTCTCATTTCCCTTATGCATATGCAGACCCATAAGCATTGATCCCCCTACCTGGACCAGCTGCTTAGCGTCGCGCTTAGATATCAGCCTTAGATCCATTCGCCGTGGGTGGACATCCCAGGCCCTTTCGGACACATGGCTCTCATGGGGCCCGTTTCCTACTATTGATCCACAATGGGTGTCATTATCCAGCTGCAGTCCCTAGCTGTGATGTCCTCCTTTCTCCATCAGCGTCCGTCAACGCAGCCAGCCACTACTCATGATGATGATCCTCTTTCACCATGTTCCCCATCGCCGGGCTGATGGCCCATGGTCATCCAAACTATCCATGGCTGAACGTTAAGCTTAAAAGGATATCCCACCCTCGGCCTTCAGATAGAAATATCATACAAGACATCAGAGCTCGACTCAACAAGAATATAAAGGTCGCCTTGTCTCTTCTAGTCAATTGACTTGACCGTTACTCTAGCACACTCCATTCATTCTCTCCTCTTGGATATAGTTCTCTTTAGTGCCTTTTGTTGCACCCTTCATCTCTTCATACCTTTAATCACTTTTCGGAGGCAACTTCAAGTTTACTACAATTGCAATGGCTGACGGACGTAAGTATTCGACCTCTTCACCTCACCACACTACCCTGGAGTCGTCAATGGCATTGACATGTTGTAGTCAACGAAGCACGTGCCCTGCGGGTGGCCGAAATCATCAACGACTACCGAACTCTACTTGTGCACATCTCTCAGCAGAACGTCCAAATCCCGAATGCAGAAGCCAACGAAGAGGGCTACAAGACGATCAGAGAAGGCCTGACTGCCGCCCAGGCATTGATGTCGTCCAACTACAATCCCAGCATGACGCCTGCCCAGTCGAACGTGGAGACGGAGAAGGCGGAGTTGCAGAGAGTGATTCTTGACGCCAGCGCCCGTCGCTTTCAAGCCCATCGTATCTACCTTCGCGTGGCAGCCGCCAGAAGATGGGCTATCAACCGTCAGAACATCCTGCGCGGACAGCAACCTGGACCTCAACACGCTGCTCAACTCAAGACTGTGAGCAACACGTTCCGACAGGTGAGCAAAACCCTGAGCGTTACGATCATTAAACCATTGGCTGACCCTGAATACAACAAAAGGAAATGGCTCAAGTGACAGACCAATACGTTGTTGCTGATCTCCGGGCTGCAGACACGCGGGCAGGTCATTGGCTTGCCGACGATCCTTCCCTGCCAGTGATCCTTACCTGGATCCGTTCTCACCCATGAATTGCTGGGCTCACGATGTGCAACTTACTATACACCTGATTCTTTCGGGACGACGAGAAGTTGTTGTGTACGGATATATGATTTTCTGAATGGTTTTCGGGCTTACGGCACCAATTTGTTTGGTTATTTCGGTATACCCTTGATGTGGGCGGTTTGTTATCCGCAATTTTGGGCGCAGGTCGCTCGTCATGTTCCGTTTTTTGGAAAAGAAAAGCTGTTTGATTCCCTATGATACGCCTCTTATGTTCGGTTATACTTTTTCTTCTTTGCATTTACCCTTTTTCGGCTTTCATGGTTGATTTGCTACTTTGTTCGGTTTCCCTTCATGTCATGATATCCCCCTTGAATTATGGCTTACGCTAGATGCGATTTAATTGGATATCCCCAGCGAGGGTCTATTTACTCTATTTTTGTTTCTCAATGTGCTTTTTTTGTTGGTAATTATTCCCCTGTATTGCCTTGGGGTTGCTCCGAGCAGCCAGATTATTTTGGGACTATCGATGCAAGTATGCAACCCAAGGCAGGGATGTTGCTGCCTTAGCGGTAGACTAGCGCAATTCCGACACTTTCCTCATTATTGACGGATCAATTTTCCGCTCCGCAAAGCTGAAGCGAACAATCAATCTATCGGTGATAGTACTTGTTAGTCCTTGGCATGTTACGTATTTCTCCTCCTAGCCGAGGGAATTGGTACGACCAATGCCATCCACATGGGCAACGGTCTACTTCTGCGACATGCCACAATGATGTCGAAAGAGAAGGATGTTAGCGCGTGGCTTGCCAGTCGTTTCCTGTCAAGCAGTCGGCAAGCCCGCGCTGTGGACCCGACGGGTTAATGTGGAGAAAGGGGAGAATTTTCGAATAATTATCCAGAATTTTTGAAACAGGAACCTTTTGAGTTTGCTCGGAATAGTAGTAGGTTCCAGTTTGTCCACATGGCTAGGGTTGATGCGGGAAACGGCCTACCAGCTGAATTGCTGGAGTCGAATTTTTCTCATTGGCGTCGAATTTACCGTGTCGAGGGGCGAAACGCTCTGGCCGGAGCGACAGATAGACACGAAACGAGATCCTCACGTTCGACTCATCCAATGACAGCCGCCGGAGTTACCGAAGTGCTGGGTCGCTGCTAAAATCTTGGGTGCAGCTGGTCGAGGACATCCCAGCTGAACTGGATGGGGCGGGGAGGATCCAATGCTGCATGCGCCCGGAAAGCGAAATGGAGATGGGTTGGAGAAAGCAGAAAGTCAAAGATAAATTGAAAAAAATATTAGGGGACTAGCCTCTGACGCAGATGCACGGCGGTTCCCTTGAGATCTGTCCATTCTTCTCAACCATGTTGAAAAGAATTTTTCATCGCAGGTCAAATTCTGATTTGGCAGATCTGCTCCAAATTGCAATGCTGGTGGATTCAAACTGTGGCCGTGCAACCGTGCCCTGCAGTAGTTTAAAGTCCCACGCGCCAATCAGTGCCCCGGCCGTGCGGTAGAGGCAAAGGTTTCAGCTGAGAAGGTCCAGGAAACTGATCCACTCGGTCGCTTTCACGTTCTTAACTTCTTCTTGATCTGTTTCCTGGTCTGGCTTAGGGCTTTCAGTCACTGGCGAGGCGGGGATCCCGTCGGACTTGCTGCCGCTCACTGATCATCTTTCCCGGATGGACCCTCTTGTTTTACGATCAAGGTGATGACTACGTATCCTGGTCCTAACTAATTTAGTTACCTATCTATCTAGTGACTGGGAGTTGATGTCCCTTTCGGTCGTCGATGGGTCCCCAAACCTAGGCCACGAGGTTGCAGGATTAGTGTCATCTGTCACGTTCGGCCAGGATCCATGGTACAACCGGGAATGCTCATTCCTTAGTTTCGTTTCCGCTATTCCTCTCATTCGACCGTGCCTCGACAATGCTTTCTACTCGTTACAGAACTAATAGCTACTACTACTATGGTTGCATCTACCCCTGTCTCCCCGTGCCTCGATCTTGACGAGGATGAGATCGGTAACAGTGATGGTCTTTACAGTCCAGAACAAGCGAGATGCATCATGCGCACGCTCCCACCTCGCATCCTAATTACTTGGTCTGATCGGAACAAGTCATTCAATGCTCCCTTACGTGGCCTATACTTTTAACGCTTCATCACAGAGCACTGGACCATAGAGTTCTTGCTACTTCGATGTTACCCACGGTCATGCCGGACGTCGGGAAGTTGTAACCTCAGCTCCCATGATATCTCCGGAGACGTGAACTACCCCGAGATACATCATGCGCTTGGAAATTTCCCTTAGGAATGTCATCTGAACTGAGATGCACCAGGGACGATCTATGCAAGTCTGGGGATTGGATTGTCGAACCAGGGTCCCTCCCCGATTGCCGATCTCCTTGTTCTCGTGACAGATACTCAGGCACAGATCACTTGAGGAGTTTTAAGCGTCCCCGCCCTGTTCTACCCGGTCTAGTCTCATCTAACCTCCTCGAGAGGTGAACTATCAAGGAAGCACACGATATAGTGTCGTAGCCATGGAGCCCTATACTGCCAGGAAGACTATCTTTTACAATTCAGAGCATGGCATGGTCAGACAAGAAATGACCGACGCCACCGACGGCACATCTTGTGTTTCAAGAGGACTTCACAAGCCGAACATGACAGTGTTCTATTCACTGAATAGAGATATAAATTCGGATTCTTCCATTAGACTCCTGGAGTAGTAGTAGTAGATGCCCATCAGCTTCCTGAAATCCCAGTCAGCCACATTTTGATGATCACATAAGCGCAGACCACCTGTCTCCTGCAGCCACAGTTGCACCGCCGCGATTGACTCTGAGCCAATCAGAAGTCTGAACTGCTGTTATTTATATAGTACTACTTAGTACTTACCATACAGGAGAGGTGACCTAAGGCAGGTACAATCATCCCTGCTGCATCGTTCATTCCTTCCGACTGACTCTTCCCGGGTTCTGCTTACCAGCCTCTTGCATTGCTGGTAAGTGCTTTTGATTCTTGCCGACCATGGCTTTCTCGCGATTGATCCACTGTCTCGTACTTTTCATCGTTGTTCTTATCCTGTCTGCTCGGTACTTTTGGAATGACGCAGCTGTGCTTCCGCTCCAGCCCAATCCTGCACCTACTACCGACACGAACGCTACCATCCCAGCCATGTCTTCTGGTCTGAAGTCCGTGGCCTACTTCGTCAATTGGGTGAGCATGCACTCGATCTTGGCTGTCGTATCCCAACTCGACACGGGAGGCAGTTCCACTCGTATAATAGTAATTCTAATGCCAATGCCTAGGCGATTTATGGCCGCAACTACAATCCTCAGGACATTCCGGCCGACAAGCTGACTCATGTCCTATACGCATTTGCTAACGTTCGCCCGGACACTGGTGAAGTGTAAGCTCTCCACTTCTCTGCAGCACATGGCTGATCACCCCCTTGCCACCGGATCAGCCGCACTGACTTCTCGCCACAGTTATCTGTCCGACACCTGGTCAGACATTGAGAAGCACTACCCCACAGACTCCTGGAATGACGTCGGTACCAATGTCTATGGCTGTGTTAAGCAGTTGTTTTTGCTCAAGCAGCAAAATAGGAAGTTGAAGGTCTTGCTCTCCATTGGCGGTTGGACCTACTCTCCCAATTTCGCTCAAGCCGCTAGCACTGATGCTGGCCGCACTAAGTTTGCTGAGACTGCAACTAAATTGGTCACTGATCTTGGATTCGATGGTATGTGACTGGTTTGTGACAATGCGTGAGACATGATTCGCTAATGCTGGTGATTACAGGCATCGATATCGATTGGGAGTACCCCAAAGGTTAGTTTCTCGGATTGTTGGGGAGATGAGTAACCAGTTCGGTGTGGATACTAAGACGACTACCTACAGATGATACAGAAGCGCAAAATATGGTCCTTCTGCTTCAGAAGTGCCGTGAGGTGAGCTTTCTCCTCGATCGTAATGCGCGCACGCATGCACTAACTTTGTCTAGACTCTGGATGCAACTGCTGGTGCGAACAGGAAGTTCCTTCTCACTATCGCTTGTCCAGCTGGTAAGTGGATTATATTATTTGTTTTACTCGGGACGAGACCAAGTCAGACCCAGTGAATGCTGATCTCATGTAGGTCCTGCTAATTACACCAAGCTCAAGCTGTCTCAGATGACGCCATACCTGGACTTCTACAACTTGATGGCCTACGACTATGCCGGAAGTTGGGACACTGTTGCCGGTCATCAAGCCAACTTGTATCCCTCGGCTGACAAGCCAGGGTCGACGCCATTCTCGACCAATGAGGCAGTGAACTACTACATCCAGAAGGGTGGGGTCCCCTCGTCCAAGATAATCCTGGGAATGCCGCTGTATGGGCGTGCCTTTACCAACACTGATGGACCCGGGACCGCATTCTCGGGGGTCGGACAGGGAAGCTGGGAGCAAGGTGTTTGGGACTACAAAGCATTGCCCAGAACGGGAGCCACTGAATATGCTGATGCAAATCTGGGTGCATCCTGGAGTTATGATCCCACGGCACGCACCATGGTTTCCTACGACACTGTGGCCGTGGGCGAGATGAAGTTGGACTATATCACCAAGCTTCAGCTCGGCGGTGGCATGTGGTGGGAAACCAGCGGTGACAAAGGAGGAAAGACCGCCAACAAAGCTGACGGCAGTCTGATTGGAACCTTCGTGGAAGGGATTGGAGGCGTGTCAGCCCTCGACCAGTCGCAGAACGTGCTCTCCTACCCTGAGAGCAAGTACGACAACCTGAGGAACGCATTTCAGTAGAGCGATTGATACTCTCATCTATCTTTCAGTTTAGTTGAGCAGGCTTTTCTCATTTACATATGGTTTATCTACGTATTAGGTAGTCTAAATTGAGAGCGGTTTCGAATTTTTTTCATTTCTCATTGCTCGGGCACTATGGGACGATCAAAGCGCACACGTCCCGACCTCATCCACCACACATTCACGACCGACATTGCTAGGCGCTACCGGAAAGAAGACATGGCGAAACGATCGACTTAGTCCATTTATTTGGACTCGTCGAAGACGTAGGTGAGGTGGCACTTTCCGCAGTACTGGCGGTTGTGCATAGCGGCCATGAAGATACCAGCACCGCACTAGGAGAGTTAAAGTTAGTAAGATGCGCCAACAGCAAGATTCAGCCATACGGCGGAATATTAGACATACCTCGGGGGAGGGGCACTCGCGGCGAAGACGCTCGATCTTGCCATCACCGTCGACCTTGTAGTACTTGAGGACGGCAAGCTTGGTCTTCTTGTGCTTGTGCTTGATCTTCTTGGGGGTGGTGTAGACCTTCTTCTTGCGCTTCTTACCACCACCACGCAGGCGGAGCACCAGGTGGAGGGTGGACTCCTTCTGGATGTTGTAGTCCGAAAGAGTACGGCCGTCCTCGAGCTGCTTACCAGCGAAGATCAGACGCTGCTGGTCCGGGGGGATACCCTCCTTGTCTGAACAACATCATTAGAATATGTTCCAACTGGATTATGTAGGTCGTGTGTGTATGCTTACCCTGGATCTTGGACTTGACATTGTCAATGGTGTCCGAGGACTCCACCTCGAGGGTGATAGTCTTACCCGTGAGGGTCTTGACGAAGATCTGCATCTTGATGAAGGTCTGGTTTGAGGATAATTTGTTAGTTGGATATTCTACTGGTCTTTTTGAGCAAAGATAGGAGATGAACATCATCGGCGTTTCGCATCTCATCTTCGTTTCTTGATCACATATTTTCGCCCCAGGATTTTTGGTATCTTGCGCGCTAAATTGTGCACACGAGATATTTTTCTGGAATATGTGGAAGAAAATGAAGATGAGATGTCGCAGATAATATTGAATCCCTTTTTTCTTTGTCACATAGTAAAATGTATAGGGGCCTCAACTCACCTCGACAAGACTTGTCTTCCTAAACCTTCGACGATCGTGGTAGGAAAATATCCTCGGTGGTGGTGGGCTTCGTTAAAATCGGTTGTGCGGTCACGTGGTGCCCATATTACCGTGTCGGGCGTAGTGCGGGTGGACCACTCGGATAATCAGCCCTCCGGGTCCTCGGTCATGTGATGGTCTGCGGCTGAGGTCACGGGATGTTGATGTTGCTGACTGATGACTTTGACAACGGTTTCTTGGATACGTCAGTTTTTTGGTGCCTGTATCGCCAGGCAGAGACACGGCACGGAAAAGCCAGGCAGAAAGTACGACTACTAATACTAAAACCAACTAGACTTGGTGCAAAATCCAGCCTCTCAGAGCATCGACGTCAATCTCGTCATCGTCATCATTTTGCCCGCCCATCCCTCCGCTCAGTTGCTAATTATTGATTGAATAACATGCGGACAGGAGTCAATTATTAAATGGGCTATTGCAGAGGAAGGGTGAAATAATGTTTCAAACCCTCACAGGCCACAGGTCGCCTCCTCCCGTCATTTATAAGAGGCAAAATGTGGGATTAGATCGATAATGGAGATAGGGTGGTTGTCTGGACCGCTGGTAGAAGCCAGGCGAGAAGCAACCTCCTTGCAGGTTGCAACTAAACCTGCCGGATCGTAAGCTTTAATTGTGTTCGGACCACTGGTTGCTGCGGCGGGCTGCTAATGCTCCGTGCTGGAACCAGGGCGCGATCCACTGCGCAGGCCAAATCGCCGGGCTCCATGCCAAGGGGCGCTGGTTTCCCTGACGCCTCAGCCGACCCTGTTGCTAGGCCAACCACGCCATTGTTGATCTGAACCGTGGGCGATAGATCGGGATAGCTTCATCATCTCCATCCACCTTTCCCTGGTTCCCACCTCTAAATACCTTAAAAGACTTCCTTGGTTCTTACCCTCCCCATCTTCCCACTACCAATTCGCGTTGCAGGGAAGCTTCTTATAAGGGCTTCGATTGCATCTTCAGTTTTGCGACTTGTCCAGCGCATTTTAGATAGCTGTCGCAAGAAATCTTCCTTTGCATAGATCTAGTGCAGAGGCTGCGTTAATTCCTTAACTGCTGCGCTTGCTTTCGTTCTTTCTTCTGCGTCTTCTTTAACCTTTTTTTTCTTCCTAGCGTGAGTGTTCTAATTGAGGAGATCACCGACTGACACCACTGCAGGGCGGTTCATTACCATCTTGTCGGCCCAGCCGTGTGGCTAGTATTGCGTGAGGTTGGTAACTCTCGGCGCTGGATGTGAATCCTTTGCACAGTAACATGTTGCAGAAAGCTTACGCATTTAAATCCTCCAGATCCGACCAAACACCAAGGTCTGTCAATCCGTCGGTCAAGCACCTTGCGATAAGCGCTCGAAGAAAGAGTCCCTTTTCGCCCATCATGCTGTCCACGGCGCACAGCAACCTCCATGAGCGACATCGACAACACAGGCGGCAGATCTCGACGCCGTCCGCTCTTGATGCCGTGAAAGCCCCCAGTCTTCCGGCGCAAGCGATGCATCGTTATCATGCCCATCGTCGGGGACAGAGTTTTGACAACAGAGCTTTGCGTGTCCAGCGATCGCAATCCATGCAAGATGGTACAACTCATACTACTAACACAACAGTACCGCAGCCGCATCATCCCAATATGCTTGGGGACAGCCAACACCAACGATACCTGTGTGTAGCGCAGCCGTCGTTTCCCCAGCAATCAGCTCCCATGCCCGTCATCACCGACTGCTTCACCCCAGAAGAGGTGCAAAACCTTCAAAGTCACAATGGCCAGGATAGTCAACCAAGTATGGCCTACCTGAATGCGCCCTTCGGGAAGGACGTTCCGCACATGAACATGCACTTCGATTTGATGCAGCAACAACAGATGCACAGCGCTAAGGTTCCGTGCGGATCTGGAACGGAAGGTCAATTTTTCGAGACGGGACTTTGGGACTTTTACCAGCCAACTTTTCCCGGTCAAGCTGATGTAAGGAAGTTATCGGTGCAGTCGGAAGCTACTCCGTCTCAGCACCCGCATACGCCTGAGCACGGCAATACACGTACGTTTATGACTCCTCAGGTCTCTGCTAAGCGCAAGATACTAATGTATTGTGCAGAGTATGCGCCGATTACACCAGCAACAACACCATTCAAGCAAACCGTGGGCCTAGCTCAGTACAGTGGGGACATCCAGTCAGGATCCACCAAAGACCAGGGTAGCGCGATGCCCGGATCAGCCCAGTCGTCGTACATGCAGCGAGCAAAGTCTCTCCAAGGCGTGGCTGGAACTACTTTCACGCAGCAGAAGTTTGATGTGTCCTCCCCCCCGAACACAGCATCATTTGAAGTGGATAACTTTGATACCTTTAACTATGAGCAGGGTTCTAGCTTTGAGGTTCCTAAGTCGGAAAGTCTTTCACAAAGCCAGTATGCCTCGTCGTCAGCATCGTCATCCTTCATGTCATCTCCTGAGCTTGCGGCTATGCCTTGCCCCGAGGACGATGCAAAGACACCAAAAATACCTATTTATCCTGCCACTCCCAACCGTCCGCACCACAGGAAGACGCCCAGTGCAACACCTAGCTCAGCGGCCAAGCCGAAGCTTTCTCCACGCGTCGCATCCATTGATAACTTGAATCTCGACGCTCGCGTACAAGCTTCAATCAAAGAAACGGGTGTCACCATTGACGAGATTGCGTCGTACATTCACGGGCCTGACCCGGAGGACGGAAAATGGGTGTGCCTGCACCCCGGTTGTGAGCGCCGCTTTGGAAGAAAGGAGAATATCAAGTCACATGTGCAGACCCACCTGGGCGACCGCCAGTACAAGTGCGACCATTGCAACAAGTGCTTTGTTCGGGGTCATGACCTTAAGCGTCATGCCAAGATTCATACCGGCGACAAACCCTATGAGTGCCTATGTGGTAATGTGTTTGCGAGACACGACGCCTTGACTCGACACCGGCAGCGTGGTATGTGCATTGGCGGCTACAAGGGTATTGTGCGCAAGACAACGAAACGGGGTCGTCCGAAGAAGCACCGACCAGAGATGGATGAGAGGCAAGACAAAGCATCGAGAACGCGCCAGAGGATCGCAGAGAAGTCATCTTTCGACTCTTCCACATCCGAGTCCTCACGCAACACGCCTCCTTCCGAAGTCTTCGAGAATATGAGTCTCCACGGCTCTAGCCCAGCGGAAGAGATGCCGGTGTTCAACAACCCCAACTACTCGTTGCCACCAGAGGTTTTCACGTTCACGCCTCCCGCATCTCCCGGATACAGTGTGGGAATCAAGCCGTCGCCTTCTCGGGACGAGAGATCGATTACCCCCAGCTCAGAAGACGAAATGCTTCCTTCCTCCCCATCAAAGCGGCCTCTCGAGAGCCTCGTCACGGACTCCAGCTTGCCCTACATGTCTGACCCGGAGACATGCCCATACACAGATGCTTCCGGTGCTGCCAGCCACTCTCTGTCGTCGCCTCATGCCGCTCCCACCCTGTCTGAATCATCCAACGGATCTGATCTCGACATCTTCATCAGCCAAGATTCGACCTCTAGTTTCGGAAAGCCCGAATTCGGAGACCTGGCTGATTCTGACATGGCGCCATTCCCTGACTATGTGAACACGACGTCCTTTGAAGGTGGTCTAGAACTGTTCCCCAACAAGCCCTTCTCCTCGGGCCCCGTCATGGCCGACGACTTCTTCTTCCAATTTCAAGTGGACGAACAAGCCTCGGATGTTATGACCAAAGAATTCTTCATGGATTAAAGAGCAACGACCATAACGGAACAAGAACCTGAATAACGACCGACAAGAAAGATGACACGGAAAACGAAAAACATCAAACGACCGGCGAACTTTGACGATGCAACGACTCAGGCTTACCAGCCGAATGTGCAAGACTTTTAACGATTTAGGACCGCAAATGATTTTGAACCCATGCATATAAGACGCGAAATGATTTTTATGCCTTTTCTTCCCTTTTTACACTACGACACGAGAACCATGTACAATTTCCCTCCCTCATTTCACTTCTACGACCAACCTCATTTCAACGACCAATTTTATCCACTGCAAGCTGATGAACTGTGACAACAACAAGAACAACGTTTCCAAAAAGAAATATTGTTTTCGGGCATATGAACTTTCTGCTTTTTCTCCTTGGCGCTTACTGCATTTGATTCTTTTGTTATCTCGCGCAACGACACCATGTACGACCACCAACCAACAACCATTCTGAACCCCCGGGATTTATCTGCAATATCTTGGGAGTTTTTTTTTGTTTACAAGATAAAATGACTTTTCTATGTTTTCTGGCCAGTCAAATTATGGAGTTTTTACAGGTCGTCCGTTCTTTTCTTTATTTTATTTGAATCTTTACGTGTTGATTGATCTTGATGAATGTTTGTAACGTCTTTTCTTTGTCTCCTTGATGAACCCTTTTATGATGTTATGCTATGCTATTGAATTCGATTTTGTTGCTTTTTTATTTATTTCCTTGTGTCATTTGGATTTGCCTTTAACTGCTGATGAATTGTGTGATATGTGAACCGAAAGGGACGAACGGGTTGATCTGTAAAAACTTCTATTTTCTTCATCTTTTATGCTACTATTGCATCTTTGTTCTATTGGCTGGCATTGCAAAACAAAGGTCATTTTTGATACTCTCCTTTGGTTTGGTTGCTGACGAAAATTTACTTAATCGCCTACTTACCCCTGCTATCATCAACTTTGTCTTGGTGGTTTTCGCATGGCGCTTTCCCTCCTCGCCTGTACTTTAGCTTTATGATAGAACTGACTGACTCCCCATGAATGTCAATGATGCTTGAATGGATTGCTCTGTCTTTTTTTGTATAGTTCTATAGGTTTGTTTCATTCAGAATATAGGTAGTACTAGTTAACAGTGTGTATGGTTTGTATAGTATGCCAGAAATGCAAAATAACGTATGGAGACATGTATGATTCTATGTGCGTTCGAATGTTGTATATGGCAAAAAGACCGAGAAGAGAAAGTTAAAGGAAGTGGGATTATGCTTCTCTCCATGTGATGGAGAGCTCGAGAGGATGGTCGTCTTGCGTCGCAAAGACTTTGCTCTTCGTTGGCCCTTTGGGCGCTTTGTCAGCGAAGAAGGTCGTGTTGTCGTTGTAGGCGAGCATGCCGTCTTCGACCTGGAAGGGGTTAAACAAAGTCTACATCAGGTGTTTTGGTGGGGGTGCACGTGTATTTTGGAAGGGATGGGCCGGGATGCTTACAGTAAATTGAGTCGGGGACCTGATGAACCCGCCGCAGGTGAAGACATCATGCGAGAACCCGCAGTCCCCCTTGCTGGATTTCAGGGTGACAGTGTCATCTGCGGAGTCAAGAAGAGTCGTTAGTTAGTGACTGCCCACCTGATGGGGGGAAGCATCGCGGAGATTACATACCAGACGCCTTATTGGCCGTGAAAGTCGCACAGGTTCCCGAGGTGAACCACGCGCCGTGGCTGATGATGCAGCCTCGCTTCTGGCCGTTCGTTGAGATCATCAGATTTCCTTTTCCTGAAAAGGGAGCGCTCGGTGCGGTCGGCTCAGCAGGTCCGCGGGATGTCTTGGTGGGCTCGTGACCGTTTCGGGGAGTCTTGGGAATGTAGTGGATGCCGCTGCGGGGGCAGTTGGATGTTTGGCCATCTATTGTAGTTGTTAGTTTAAGCAACTTGTGGGGTGGCTGGCTTGCTGACCTGGATCAGATGGGACGAATTTGCCCGTCTGCAGTGGCCCGGCAATGTTGAAGTAGTACCAGACTTCGTTGATAGCCTGGTGTCGGCATCGGACTGTCACCTCGGCACCGTGGGCCTTGGAGAGAGCATTGACAATCTCATCGCGAGTGTAGGTTTGGGTGTAGGATGGGGTAATGCCGGCTTTGGCGAGGGTCTGAAGAGATAAATGTTTAGTTCCCTTTCTCTTCAACTAGTGCAGGGAGACAGACCTCGTAGGTGGGCAGGGTTCGGAAGACTTCGACTGTCCGGTCGAAATAGTCCACGACCTCTTGCTGTGGGTAGTAGTCGGTGTAGCAGTGTGTCTCTAGCGTGCTGACACAAGTGCCGTGCTTGTTCCACTCATGTTCCCAGAGATTTGCATCATCGCCCCTGAAGTCTTTCCAGAAGTCGCTCATGTAGTCCAGTAGATCTCCACGGCCAGAGTCGACTAGAATCAGCGAAATGTTGCTGTAACGTCTCCCGGAGTCGCAGTACTGATCGAAGCCGCCGTTGCAATGGTCGGGCCTATAAAGTGGGGAACGCATGTCAGTACCGGGTTGCAATAACATAGATTACATGACTGGTATGGGTTGGTGAAGACAGATCAGAGTTAACCTACCAAAGTCCATGAATAGTCCAGGAATCTGCTGGGCCAATGGCCGGATCAGCATCCCAGAACTGCGTCTGGAGCATCTGTCCGCCGGGGTAGTTGAAGCAGCAGGTATCCTGGCCATGGTACTGAGCCTTGCAGCTCACTTCGGAGGAAGGACATTGCCGGAAAGTGGCTTCAGACGAACTATAGTCTGAAACCGACAGCGACGAGACACCTAGAGTTCCCGTTATAGCTTTCAAGACCTGTTGAGGTCCTGGGAGACTCTGAAGCAGTCGGTCCCTCATGGAGATGGCGGTGGACCCGACCGCACTAGTGCTACCGGTATCAAGCATGGGGTTCTGAGGGTTGTTGTTGCTGCTCAGCAAGGAAATAGAGCAGACAATACAAAATAGAGATGAAGATGAAACTCTCAACGAAGCATCAATTGGCAAAGCAGTGGAAGACAAAGGGGGAAGAGAGGAAAGAGGCGAATGATTGAGTCCCAACAGCAGCAGCACGTGCATCCATCCCATGACTTGGTCTCCGTACCTGAGTCAGCGGCTTGTGATGTGACTGGTCCGATAAGCACCCTATCGTCGATCTCCCCGGATTGACTTGAAGCTTCTCTTATCGTGACCTAATAATGCATGCATATCGGAAATTGGACAACGCCTGGGGTATCATATTCGAAGAACTCCATGAGATGAGTATGTACATGAGTAGAGATGGTGGTTACATTCGAGAATTAGCGTCCAGTAATCTGCTCCTTCTTCGCCTCTTGTTCGTGGACGCGCTCTTTCCACAGCCGAAGGACCTCAAATCCTACCTCGACAGCAATGAGTAAGATGATAATCCACTCGAGGCGGAGTCCATGTGTTTCGCTCAGCCTTTCACGAAGCACGCTTGCGATTTCCTGTGCATAATCCATCTTCTCGTTCAAGAGCTTGATACGGATCCCCACATCGAGCGCTCGTCCTACCTGTTCATAGTACCCTTCTAATCCCAGCTCATGCCGACTGTCCCAGAAGATATCTGGCAGGGAGTCTGTGAGCTCCGAGTACAAGTTCAGCTGCGCACGTACACTGAGCAGCTGACCCGTTTTGCGAAGTATGAAGTCCCGAGTGAAGGGGAGACGTGAGCCCTTGGATAGGAGCGTGGGAATAGGTCGAGTAGACTCAAAGTAATTGGCCAGGAGAGATTCCAATACAGCCAATTTTGTACTGCGAGCCAGCCCTGACGAGAATGCCACCTTTGTAAGGACCGTATCTACAGACTGCCGAGCGGGTAAGTGGGAACTAGGCCCGTCATTACCCGGCTTGGTCCCCAGGATGATGGTGTCGCCCTTAATGCTGCTATTCTCTCGTTGAGAATCTTCAACATATTCAAGGTCCTCTGTTTCCAAGTCATCAAGGTGGGCCCCCTCAGCTGCAGGTAACAATGTCCTGGTTGCCAAAAAGGAAGTAAATCCTTCAGGTAGTGCCCATGCGACCACGGTTCCCGAGGGAAAGACAAACACATCCCCCACTTCGCTCGGTGACAGATCTAAGGTGTTCGGATTGCTCTGGCGGCGGATTGAGTCTAGGGGAACCTCAATGTGGACAACTTGTGGATACAGACCCGTCTCGTAGGGGTCCGGCTCGTAGCCTCGCTCCTGTAGGATGTCTCTGACTTTGCGAATATTGAATTGTTCAGCTACGGCATATGCTGTTACGGTCTTCTCATCAATAGATTAGCAATTATCCAAGGACGGTCGTGGCTCTTGACATTGGCACCTTGGGCTGATAGAGCCCCTGCTCCCTGAGCTGGGCTTTGGATAACATTCCATCCTTCGACCGTTGTGCCTCCACTGCAACTCTCCGGAGTGACGTCGATGCGGCCGGCGACCTATTGCTTCTTCTCCTTTGTTTCTGGGATTCTAGAACCGCCTCGTCGGTCGTGTCGCCATTTTTCATTTGCTTCTGATAGAGATATGCATTGGATGAGAAGAAGTCTTTTCGCCGGGGATAGCTCAATGGAGGGGTAGCGTGAAGATATTGGCTTCGGGGCTGCCTGAGAAACTTGACAGCCGAAGGCCGTGACGAAAGAGTGCAGAGACGTGGTCTTGCGAACATGATAGCAAACCAAGGGGAAAGAAACTCAGCCAAGCGCCAATTTCAGCCGTAGGATATTACCAAGAGAAAGCGATGCCATAACGAGGCACGTCCAGATCCGGAGAAAATCTTCTGAAGCTTTCTTTATTCGATGAGTTGTGCAGCAGAAAAGAAAGCCGGGATGGGGTATGGATGAGTCAGCAGGGCCCTAGCTGGATGCGGTGACGACCCTCAATGAAGCTCGCCCGACCGCCGGCAGTAACTGTTGGTTATCTACCCCAGCTCTGTCTAGCTGTGCTTCTGCTCGGCCGATGGGTGCCATGAAGCTGCCCATTGTCTGCACCAATATTCCTCACCTTTGATACTAGCTTCCTGCTCTCGCCATGGATGCGCCTGGCGCGACGCAGGCAAACGAGAGTGTCCCTCAGGACCGCCGGGACTCCGATCCCAATAACGTGGGCGACAATACATACCCGGACAGCGGGCGGTCCGACCGGGTCAATGACGAGGAAGACAGCCACAATGGGACCCAGAGTGAAGGCGATGATATCGACAAAGAACACGACGAGGACGGAACAGAGGAGGAGACTGATGAAGAAGAGGACGAGGAGCCCCGGCTCAAGTATGCATACTTGACCAAACACCTGGGGGCGGTGTATCGCAATGGAGATGCAACAAGCTCCTTTCTCGCGGCTGGGGACAAGATGGTATGGTATCCAGGCATTTCCTAGAAGGCGCATGATGCTGAGATAGTGTCTAGGTAATTGGAACGCATAATGGAAACATTGTAAGTAGCACTGTTACCGCATCGAATGATTGGAGAACTGACGCCGACCAGCATGTACTATCCGTTCCTCAAATGCGCTCTCTTCGCGTCTACCATGCGCACTCCGCCAGTATTACCTCGATCTCAATATCTCCGTTCCCTCCTCCGTTGCCCAGTCTCAGACAAGAGTACTTCAGCAGAGTCCCCGAAGACCAGGAATATTTGGCGCGGCCGTCGTCCGGCACAGCTAGCCTCCGCGGCCGGCATCGACCAGCTCACCAGCAAAGCCTACCTGCCACGCCATCCAATTCGATATACATTGCCACATCTTCTATGGACGGAAATGTCTGTGTCGCATCATTAGTTGACTCCAAAGACGTTCTCTTGCGGAATTTTGGCCGGCCCGTGCAGGCTGTCGCGCTCTCACCAGAGTACAAAAGTGACAGGGCGTTTCTGTCCGGAGGACGTGCAGGCGACCTGATACTTACAGTGGGCGGAAGAGTTGGTGCTAGCACGAATTCCACAACAATGGGAGGTGCTGCGGCTACGGCTTCGAGTTGGCTCGGATCTCTGGGGCTGGGAGCCAACACCGGCAAGGACACTATCCTTCACAGTGGGGAGGGCGCCATCAGTACGATCAAGTGGTCTTTGTCGGGGAAGTACGTCGTCTGGGTTAACGAAGAGGGCATCAAAATTATGCGATCGAACTTGTACCTCGATTCTTCCGATTCTGAGCTTGCCTGGAAGCGGATCAGCCACATTGACCGGCCCAACCTTCCAGGCTGGGAGGAAATGGCGGGAGTCTGGAAGGCTCGTGCTGAGTGGGTGGACGAAAAATCATTGAACATCGACACCGGTTCAAACAGTCAAGGAGGATCGTCTACAGCTCAGTCGACTGTTGTCAGAGAGAAGGTGGAAAAGTTGGTAGTTGGCTGGGGAGGCACGGTCTGGGTCATTGACGTATATCCGGATAGACCCAGCAAGAACAACAGGGACCTGAAGATCGGATCTGTTGAGGTTTCTACAATCTTGCGGACCGACTGCGTTATATCTGGCATCTCGCTATATACCCCTAGTCTACTGGCCGTCCTTGCGTACATTGAGGCGGAAGAAGACGTCTCGGAAGAGCGGACCAAGCTAGGAGGTCGCCGTCCGGGAACGCGCCGCCGGCCAACGGGCTTGGAGCCTGAACTGCGGATCATCGACATCGAAACGAAGGAGGAGCTTAGTGCTGATACCCTTTCAACCAGTCGCTATGAGACCCTCACTTCCTCAGACTATCATATGTGCGTCCTGCCTCCTTGGAAATCCAGCGCTCCTGTTTCGCAACGTGGCGCCTTAGAAGCTCTGGGGAACGGTCTCTGGGATGCAACGCTCTACCCGGCACGTCTATTCAACTCTGCCGCTAGCATTCGCAGTACAACGAGCAGTGACAAGGGATCCAGCCGGGCGCCGAGCACTTTTGCCTCTCGAAGGTTTTCTTATGAGGAACCCCTTTCCAAAGAAATCCAGGACATTGCAGGGAGCGTGGGCCCCAAAATCTTCGTCCACAGTCCATATGACTGCGTTGCTGCCCTGAAGAGAGACCTGTCTGATCGCCTAGCCTGGCTAGACGCGCACGAGAGATATGAAGAAGCATGGATGCTTCTCCAGGAGCATCCTGAGGCGGCGGGGTCGGCGACTGACATGAACGAGCAAATTCCGGAGACGCCGTCAAGATCGCAGAGCAGTAGCGTTGGTGAATCCTTCATTGACGATAGGTCTTCCATCACAACCACTGGCCGGAACATTGCTTCTACTCCTGCTGTCGAGCAGGAAAAGCGCCGCATTGGCGAGTTGTGGAT
Organism: Aspergillus costaricaensis CBS 115574; assembly: GCF_003184835.1. NCBI lineage: Eukaryota > Fungi > Ascomycota > Eurotiomycetes > Eurotiales > Aspergillaceae > Aspergillus > Aspergillus costaricensis. The sequence goes on from NW_020291838.1 coordinate 305,943, forward strand.
CGAGCAACTTGTTGATGAGAACAAATGGGCGGAGGCCGCCGAAGTTTGCGTGAAAGCAATTGATACCGCGAGCAGGTGGGAGCATTGGGCTTGGACCTTCATTAAGCACGATAAGCTGGACGAGATCTCGTCTGTCATGCCCGTCAACTTGCGCCCCAGTCTCCCCGCAAACATCTACGAGACCATCTTGGGGCACTATGTCGAGCACAACAGGTCAAGGTTCAGCGATCTTCTGGACTCCTGGCCTTTCGACCTCTTTGACGCCAATAATGTCGCAACAGGAATTGAGGAGCAACTGAGATATGACTCGGTAATCCCGGACACAGAGGACTGGCGAGTCCTGACAAGGTGTCTTGCCAAATTGTACCTCGCAGGAGGCCACTACGGCAAAGCACTGCACTGCTATATTCGCCTCCAAGACGCCGACACAGCGATGGCCCTGATCAAGGACCACCGACTGCTAGACACCCTCACCGACGATATTCCCGCATTCATTCTCATACGCGTGTCCAAGGAACAGCTGAAATCAGCACCTGTCGAGGAACTCGAAGAGCTCACCGCAGAGCCCATCCGGCTTCTAGTCAGCGAAGCATACACAGGCATAGTCCGGCCTGAGATCGTGGTCGATCAACTCCAAGCCGCAAACAAACTCCTATACCTCTACTTCTACATGCGGGCCCTCTGGCGCGGCGAATCACTGCCTCACGGCGCCGCAAAACCTCGCCGCGGTCATTTCGCTCACATCCGAGACGCAGCCAGCAAGCTCGCTGCCGACGAAGGCAAAGCACTAGTCGACAATTTCGCCGACTTAGCCGTAGAACTCTTCGCAGACTACAACCGGCCCCTGCTGATGGAATTCCTCCAAACCAGCACCTCCTACTCCTTCGACATGGCCGTCAGCATCTGCGAAGGACGCCACTTCACCCCGGAGCTAATCTATCTCCTCTCGAAAACGGGACAAACCAAACGCGCCCTCAACCTGATCCTCTCCGACCTCAAGGATGTCTCGCAAGCCATCCAATTCGCCAAGTCCCAAAATGAGCCCGACCTCTGGGAAGACCTCCTCGACTACTCCATGGACAAGCCGCGTTTCATCCACGGTCTCCTCGTCGAAGCCGGAACCTCCATCGACCCGATAAAACTCGTACGCAGGATCCCAAGCGGCCTAGAAATCGAAGGCCTCCGAGAAGGTCTCACACGGATGATCCGTGAACACGACCTCCAAGCCAGCATAAGCCAAGGAGCCGCCAAAGTGCTCCAAAGCGAAGTAGCAGTAGGCATGGACACTCTCCGACGCGGCCAACGCCGCGGCATCAAATTCAACATCGTCGAAGAAGAAAGATCCATTCCTGGCACTCCTACCACAACTGCCACCGCCACTGCCGCCGAAGCACCCGAAAAGGACACCACCACCGCCACCAACAAAGCACTCCAAAGCGACGCCGACACAGAAAAGACCTCTTTCACCGCAACATCCTCAACCACCGCGTCCCAAGCAGGTAGATGCGCAGGCTGTCATCGCCCGTTCCGCGCCAACGGTAAGAACCCCCCTCACCTCTTTAGTACTTCTAGAAAACTCGACTCATTTATGATCCACAGAAAAAGAAATCCTCGTCGGCTTCGCCTGCGGGCACATCTTCCACCTCTCGCACATCCACGCAACATCGGAGAATCCCTCATCCACAAGCACGCCATATACTCGCTCTGCGGTGCAAACTCCTCGACCGTTCTCGCCTGCGCCCGGACAGACGCTGGATGAAGTGTCGATGAGTGCATCGCGCACGGTCGGACCGAAAGTGACGACTGCGCGGTTGTTGAGGGATAGGATTGGGGATGGATGTAGGGTTTGTGCGTTGGCGAAGGAGTTGGAGGCGATTGGGGATTCAGAGTCGTAGGTTTATCCTGCTGTCTGTGAGTGTTGGTGTGTGGCTTTGTGGATGGGTGCTCTGGGGAGGGGGGTACTGTAGCTTTGCTTCGGGTGGTGGTGTAGAAGTGTCGGCTGCTTTGTGTGGCGACTTGAAGAAGAGGGGATCGGCTTTAGTATTTTAATTTGATGGTGAGGATGCTTTGAATCACTGGAAGGTATGAGTGCTGATGGGATTGCAGGTATTCATTTGTTGAAGGGAGCAGTTGAATGATGGCCCTGTCATTCTACCAGTGTGGGGCTGTAACCACGGACAGTTTCACTACATGTCACATAGTTCGCCTGGATGGGTGTATGTTTAGTCTTTAGGAGATACCCATGGTAGCAATTATCTACTGCGCAATTGAGACAAACATTAAGGCCCGTAAGGCTTTGAATTAGATCAAGCGGTATCTTGCCGCGATATTAGTTACAACACTCCGTTGAGAAATTCAAATGGCAACCTCTTGTGAGGCGCATCTCGACACAACGTTAGAGCAAATAAAATGAAAGAAAAACAGAGAAAGAAAGAAGCACGCTCCATCAGAAGATTGAGTTCAACACCACCAGATCTTCGTTCACAGCTCAGCTGGGAACGAATTTCAAAGAACTGCTGGTAAGCGAAAGAAACATCTTCAGATACGCACGAGACTGAAAGCCAAGGCAACTGCCAACGCAAAGGCGGACGACGCCATGCCCTCATAGTCATTGGCCTCGTTAGTGGTAGGGAACGAGGGGTGCGCATGAGTACGGGTGCCAGTCGATGCAGTGGTATCAGTGCTGACTGTGTGATTTCCATGCTGCTCTCCAGAACTGACTGAAGAAATGATAGAATCATTCTCATCACTGGGAGCACTATGAGTTCCGGATGAGGTAGGATGGGGCACAGTGGTTTCAGGCATAGTCTGAATTCCAGTCATGACGGATGAATGTCCAGTCGCCACAGACTTGGTAACTGACACAAAAGTGGTATCAGAGGTGACGTGAGACTGGCCGGTAGGGATCTCAGTTGAGCCTCCACCAGACAGTTCAGTAGTACGTTCCGAAGGAACCTCAGTGCCAACACTAATCATAGTAGGAGCAAAACCAGTCACGACAACAGTCGGAATCAGGGTAGGCGCGTTGACAACTGTTGGGAGGGATAGGGTTCCGATGGTGGGAGCCACCGGAGTCTCCGTCTCGCAGATAGTCACGGTCAAGATGTCTAGAGCTGATCAGGACTCAAGTTTCTTATCAGGAGGTCTTCCAAGCTTACCGTCGTTACGGGTTTTGCCAACTCCCTCGGGCTTGTTGGGCTTGGGCCGACGATTGTTGGACTTAGGGACGATGACCGCGTGGTGAGCTATATTATTGTCCAAGCCCGGTCAGTATATTGGACCCTCGGCGACTATCTGAATAGTACTTACGAGCGAAGGCAGCCTCAGTCATCTCGTAGTAAACACGCACAAGATCATCGACGATATCTAAGAGCGTTAGCAGCATGAAGAAGACAGTTGGAGTGTAGTACCTACTAGCACTGCAGCCGATACTGGCGAGGAGCCAGATGGCAAAAATGATCAGATAGTTCACGTTCATTTTGAACAAACGCTTTGAAGCAAAGATCTTCAAGTTGTAAGGAACAGGAAATAAACGAACAGTTGATGATGGTTAGGATTCTTGATGATGGAACCTTGATAGAAAGACTGGGGAGCGACGGAAGGAGGACGGGTGGAAGACTGGGGAGAGGGGTGGGAGAGAAGAAAGGAGGAGAAGAAGGAGAAGAAGAAGAAAAGGATTTGAGGAGAAAGATAAAAAGAATTCGAACGTGTTGTGTGTGTTGACAGGGTTGTGTCGCCGGGGCGAATGGTGTCGTTTTGGAAAGTGCGACGACGACATTACCAATACGGCAAGAGCAGTGTAGGCACCGACGACCAGCAGTTGAAGAGATGAGAAACGGTGCTATACGGGAGGGATAGAGGTGCGTATGGTGGTAGTTTCTGCACAGCAATTCACATAGGGCTCGATCACGCTGATAAGATGGTGGCGTTAATGGGGTCTGATATCCACGTGTTTTCACTGTTATGCACTACGCTAAGGGCTCGGAGTTGGACTTCCGAGTCTTTGTTCAGTTATAATGATAGAAGCTAATCCTTCTAGAATAACTTTATGGGATTTTAGGTGTCAAAAGAAGATCCATGCCAAACTGGCACTCTATGGATGCATACGGGGTAAGCCATCGGCAGCCGGAGACGAACTACGCCAGGTCCCACACTCAAATTCCTCCATACACATGAGAAGCAATGAGCCCACCATTACTGACCCCTATTAAGTAGTCTACCTATACGCAGGGGCCAATGATTATCGTCCTAAACTTTCTTGACCACAAGCTAGTTCAGCCAAGCTTGATCCCGATGAGCTCTAACATGGAGTTATCCCCGAATAAGCCACACCGCAAGCCATCAGACACCGGTGTCTCAGATCGACCAATCAGTCTCTGCCATCGAGAAACAGAAAACTGGAGCATGGGGGATCTCAGTGGCAAAATTTGCTCTTGATCTCGAGCCGTTCCCCCCCCCCTCCGAGCTCCCTTTAGGCATGTTTAAAGGCAACCTTAAAGCAAATCGATCCTGCAGTGACCCTCATACTAACGGCTACTAGATGGCAATCCCTGCACCGTGCAGAGATATGTTCGTATTGAGATCTGGAAACTTTTATACCAGTGGAGGATCTTGTACTACTCCGTCAAGGAATCCGACATGGATGATACCCGACCTCAACGGTCAGTTGACCATGCAATTTTAGTACCAGATATTATTCTGACATACACGTGCCAACCATACCCGCTATATATGATTGACAGTCCACACTGCAGCCTTCAGAACCATCAAAGTTCGTGTTCGCGCACCATGTGATGTTGATTTTAGGGTCCCCTATCCGCAGCATCGCCGGAAATTTACCTCTGCGGGTGTTGTTTCCCGTATGGAATACTGCGGTATGGTTGGTATGGAATGGACAAGTGTAATTCAGTAACGGTTTCTGGTGTCAAAACTAGCGAAAAATACAGCGACAGACAGAGACCCCACATCGGCACGACCCGCGTGGAGGCGCCAACCAGCAAAAAGCGACTGATGGCCAGCCGCTCCTTTCCAAGGAACGCTTTTGAGCTATGACGACATTGCAAGGTACCAGTCCGATCCCCGATCCGATGCGTTGAGAGCCATGATGTCATCTGCTTGTTCCCTTCCCCGATTGCCATTGTGACTCGCCCTAGGCTAGGCTCGGCTACGTGAGTCGGCCCGAGTCTAGACCTATCATCCACATTCATTCACGAACTACTGCGTGAGGATGCATCTTCTTTTGGCCTTGACTTACAATCACTACAAAGAAAGGGAGATGCTAACAACCGTGTCATGTAGGGAGGAAGCACTACACTTTTCCACCTCTTTCGATTTAATTCCAACAAATCAGTATGGCGCCATCTGTGTTCAAATCCCGTTGCAGAACACATATCCCGAACCTACCCCATAAACACAACCAAATTAGAAACTGCGGAGGCAAATAATAAAAAAGGTCAGAATATTAAGGAAAAGCTCAAACACCGACGGAGTCGGCCAAACGGAGAGCCTCTCTTACTTTTTCCCTTCCCTTTTTTCCCCACTTCCCACGAGATCGGCAGGCCCCCAAATGCAACTGAAACGATTGGTCGATGATCTCAGGACAAGGTTTCTGCAAAGGGAGAAATGGATCAGCCAGAACCACCAATCTATCTCCCATAGACGTCATTGCCCAACGGCGGCTAGATAAGCCTAAAACCATATCACAGTTACTTTTGTACAAAGTTGATGAGTTGTTACCGACCCCCC